>NW_026068070.1:1822431-1896498 GCF_014885135.2 Alexandromys fortis
ATATATATATATATTCATTCCTTTTTATCCTCTGGAAATAGTAGTGTCTACCTTGTACCTGGCCTTCTCCAACTACTTCCTTGTCTTAGTTACGAATCTCTTTTGCTGTGATAAAACACCATGACCAAAAACAACTTGGGAAGAAAGGGCTTCTTCCATTTTGTAGCTTATAGTCCGTTATCCAGGGAACTCAAGTCAGGAACCTAAGCAGGGAAGAAACCTGGACGTGAAAGGGAAGCAGAAGCTATGGAAAATCTCTGCTTACTGGTTTTGCTCCTCCTAACTTGTTTGTGTTTTTATACACTCCAGAGCTGCCTGCTCAGAAGTGACACCACCGACAGACAGCCAGGTCCTCCCACACCAATCAGGACTCAAGAAAAATGCCACGTAGACTTGCCGACAAGCCAATTTCATGGGGGCATTTTCTCAACTGGGATTCCCTCTTTCCAGATAATTCTAGCTTGTGTCAAGTTCACAAAAACAAAACAAAACAAAAATACATAACCAGGACATGTCTTCACTTTTTGACTTTGGTTTGCTTGTGTCTTTATTAACTCACTCCTTGCAAGTGAGCTAGCTTCTCCTGTTAGAATCATCCACATCTTCTTTACTGAGAATCCAATAGCTATTCTTGCTTGCCTCGACTTCTTCAGATGTGTTAACTGGGAACCACCTGTTTCACCTGCTAGCTGTGCCTGCTGAATGCCTAAGTTCATTTTTAGGACATTCTTTGTTTTGTACAGGCCATTCTTTTGTGTTCTAACTTAGCATTTCAGCCTTGGACACTCTTGTCTAGATTTTTACTTCATTTTCTCCTGTGATATTTACTTTTTTTGAGTTGTAGATTTTTTTGTTTGTTTGTTTTTCGAGACAGGATTTCTCTAGCTTTGGAACCTATCCTGGAATTAGCTCTTGTAGACCAGGCTTGCCTCAAACTCACAGTGATCTGCCTACCTCTGCCTCCTAAGTGCTGGGATTAAAGGTATGCGCTGCCACCACCTGGCAATTGTAGATTTTATTATTACCAATTTATATTATTGCTCTCATCAACCATCAAATATAAAAATTACTTTGAAAATGAGAAAGTGGAGATGGAGGAAGGACAGAGATGGGAGCAAGGAATGAGATATCTTGATTGAGGGAGCCATTATAGGGTTAGCAGAAACCTGGCTCTAGAGAAATTCCCAGGAAACCATGAGGATGATCCCAGCTAAGATCCTAAGCAATAGAGGAGAGGGGGCCTAATCTTGACTTGCCCTGTAGTCAGACTGATGAATATCTTAGGTATCACCCTAGAACCTTCATCCAACAACAGATGGAAACAGAGGCAGAGACCCACACAGTGTAGCACTGGACTTAGCTCCCAAAGTTCAGCTGAAGAGTGGGAGGAATGAGAATATGAGCAAAGAGGGCAAGACCATGATGGGTTCACCCACTGAAACAGTCTACCTGAGCTAATGGGAGCTCACCAACTCCAGCTGGACTGGGAAGGAACAAGCATAGGAAGAAACTAGTCCCTCTGAATGTGGTTGACAGTTGCATGGCTTGGGCAGACTGAGAGGCCACTGGCCGTGGCACCAGGATTTATCCCTACTTCATGTACTGGCTTTTTGAGGACCTGTTATCTTTGGATGGATACCTTGCTCAGCCTAAATATAATAGGGAGGATCTTGGACCTTCCCCAAAGCAAGTGCCTTACCCTCTCTGAGGACTGGATGGGGGTAGGGTGGGAAGTTATGTGGAGGGAATGGGAGGAGAGGAGAAAGTGGAAACTTGGGTTAGTATGTATAATGAAAGAAGATACTTTATTTTATTTTTTAAAAATTAAATATAAAAAATAAATTAAAAAGTAAAAAATGGAGTTATGTTCAAATAAAAAAGAAAAAGTTAATTAAAAAGCATTTCAGGAGACTCAGATTCCCTAAGTCCTTTGGGGGGCGGGTGTCAATAGAAACTCTTGCTCCTATCATCAACAGAAAAGAATATGTGACGAATGTGTTGAGAAGCCCTCCATCTGTATCCTCGTCCCGGTCTCTCCTTCTGGCCTCAGACATATTTATCAAAAAGCCTTCACAATATAAGTTTGAAATATTCAAAACCAAACATTGGTCCTTCCTACCCTGCTCACACCCCTTTATGAGTCTCCCCCCCCCATCAGGAAGTCTTATCTTGGTCAACTGGACCTCCTTCATTTCAGCTAACTATAATAGCATTTCAATTGTATTTTAATAAATAAAGCCTGCCTAAAGATCTGAGAGTAAAACAGCCCCACTGGTCAGCCTTACAGACCACGTAATGGTAATGCACACCTTTAATATCAGTATCCACAATGACATATACTTTTAACTCCAGTAGCCACACTAGTTGCCATAGAAACTGGGGGGTACATGCCTTTAATTCCAGAACTAGAGAAGATTCTAAGAAGGGACGAAACAACTCTCAGGCTCAGTCTCATTCTGAGATTCCTGGAGGCAGGATCGCCATTTTGGACTGAAGCCAAGGTAAGAGTCAGTAGTTGGCTGTTTTGCTTTTGGGATCTTCAGGTTGAACCCCAATTTCTCTGAGTTTTATTAATCGTGATTCAGTTAACCAAGAATGGTTCCTCCCTATCACTTTTATACTCCACCTAACTGGGCATCACTCCTTATACCACCAAGTCCCCAGATTTATGCTCCTTCAGTATTCTCCATTGACAGTTTTAGCAGAGATTATGTCCTTGGTAATGACTGTCACTGTATGTGACTTAGACATTTCCAAAAACTTCTAAACAGAAGTGAATGCTGCAGTTACACATCTCTCTGCCCAACCCCAATACTAAGTTTCAATCAGTATCTTAACCAAATATGTTTGGATTATTCCTGGCTTAGAACTTTTGCAAGACATTTTTTTTTATTATTATCAGAATAGAGTCTAAGCTCTATGGTATGCCTTCAAATCCCTCTGCAATTTACCTCTTTTCTCTTTTCCAGCTTCATTCTTATGATTCCCAACTCTATTCTTGGGGTTTTTTTTTTTTTTTTTTTTTGAACTTATGTTCAGGTACTCTTACAAGTGATTTTTCTTCCTTCAACGTTTTGTTCTCCATCCCGTATCTCTTTCCTATGGATAATCCTTCCCTTTAGTTGTGAACTTCGAAAGCCCAGCGCCTGGTTCTTGGCTGATAGTCAAATAGCATTTGTCAACCAACTGACTAAATGGCTTTTCCACCCTGCTGATCTTCTGTGCATCTATATGAAGCCCATGATCTCACTGCAATAGACTCAGGTTGTATTTCAGTTGCTTTTCTGGTGTTGCCCTCATTGAGAAGCAGCAGTCATGTCTGCCTATTTATTGCATCAAACTCAGCATAAAGCAAATTGCTTGTCACAATATAGGTGCCCCAGGGTATTAGATGATGAAACAAGTGGCTGGAAATTAAGTAAACTCCCTGAAGGTAGGAACTTCACATGCATGGCATACCACATACAATATAGCAACGGATGAATAGTCGGGATAGTTGGCATTGGGCCAGATCAAGCACTCTATGATGTACGCTAAAATTGTCACATGCCTTTTATTATTTTCACAAACTCCATATTTGGCAAAGAGAATTTTATCAAACTGGTGAGATCTCATAAACTCAATTTAATTTAATTTAATTCAAACTGCTCAGGATTTGCCAGATGGCTGAAATTGAACCTAAGACTCTCCTATAGTGATCCCTAAAGACCTAGAATGACACAGCTCAGGGGGAAAGCAGAACCAGAACATGGGATAGAGCATACTCATTGTGGAGCGGGTGTCTTTTTATCTTCAAGTTCTCAAGCTGAAATGGCTACCCTCAGGGATGTGGAGCTTGGTGAAGCCTTGTTTGGGCACTGGATAAGATTTATAAGTCCCCAGAAGCAAATCTGCTGAACCTGGGTGGGTTTCCAGCTGTCCCTGCTAGACCTTGTGACAGTGGTGAGCAAGGGCCAAGTGTTGAAGGTGCACGCTGAGGCACCACGGCTCTGCCCTGCATTTGGACATAGCTCCCTTTCGCTTTCCACAGCTCGCTTTATTCTCATCACTCCCATTCCAATCAGAAGCTAAAGTCCTTTATTTAGAGCCCCTGCCAGTCAGACTGCCTTTTCCTTTAAAGGTAAATAAATAAATAAATAAAAATGCATTTCACTGCTGAGAAATTGCTCTCAATTCTTGGTGTCATGATCTCTGGCCTTATGTTGGGTAGAGGGCAGATTTCTGATCCATCTCACTTGTCTCTGACAAATTCCTTGTTCGTTTTCATGGCCACCCAGCTCCCCTGTCTACTCTCATAGGCCGGCGAGGAACTGTGCAGGGGGAGATCTAAGTCTTTGATATAGTCACATATCTGATGCTCTGCTATGTGCTATTCGCTGGTGTTGTTTACAGACAAGGAGTGCATATAAACATGCTGCAGATAGAACTAATTGACTTGCATGCACCTTGAAGATCTATTTGTGTGCAAGTGACAAATACCAGACCTTGTCAAAAAAGAGCTACTCTTTTAGACTTTTAAACAAAAATAACCTCTGTTCTGTGCTCCAAACTTAATGAACACCAGCATGTTCTCACTTTCAACCAGGTCTGTACTTCCTGTATTTTAGTGACCAGCTGTCATGAGTCAATTTAATCTTGCTTATAAAATCGCACCAACGTTTAGTTCTGTGCCACCTGCCAGCAGGTATGAAAAACCCATGCAGTCTGCCCGGTTTTTCTTTATAACTTAATATATCTATTCTGGGCCAGAATTTCCTGCCAGCCAGAGGTCTGTATAGTCTATTAGAAATGTTTCCAATAGGGACACCGGTACTAGGGGGAGCTTTCCATCTAAAAAGTAAAACAGAAAGCAGGGCCAGATTTGGTCTTGGAGGTCTTGGGTTTATCTACTTTTATTTCCTGGAAGGATTCATTTTTAAGTAAAAGAAGAGTAAGCTTCACAAATATTCCAGACGCAGAGTAGGACCTTAGCAATGAAGCCACATGGTCATAAGCTTTTGTATAATTTGTATAATATAAGGCATTTTTTATGTGTATATCAGCTCTTACTTAATTATCTGAGTCTCAACTCCCTTCTCCAATAGCTATACAAAGGTATGTTTTAGAGATAACCAGACCTGACCTGGATCTATCCTCCATTACAATTTCCATTTTGGGTTACCCTTGATTATATAAATGTTATTTAGAAAATATGTAAGCATTGAAATTGGAATATTGTAAATATCTTTTAAAATAGGTGAACAATTATCTACAACGACTCCATCTTTGTTTTCTGCCACTGTATTCTTTTATCTCTTTCCCCATTGACACATGAATTCCAGGCTCTCATTTCAATGTTATTTGAAGTAGGGTTTGTAATAAGGGAACTTCCAAATTCTATGTTCTGGTGTAAGCATTTGAAAACACGAATCCAAATGCTTACTTGACCACTTATTTGCTATGAAGCCACAGATGAATTGATAGAAACCCTTAGCTATTAACTCAACGGGATTTAAGATCACCATGAAAATGAGTCTTTGAGATTGTTCTGGAGTTTCTAGACCAGAAGATCCACCCTAACTGTGACCAACACCTTTCCAAGGGCTGAGGACTTGAATTGACTGTAACAGAGGAATGGAGCTGAGTAGCAGCATTCCCGACCCTGCCTCTTGACTGTGACTGTAATGTGTCTATTGTCTTACACGCCTTTCCCACCGGGACAAACGGCACTTTCAATGTGTGACCTGAAATAAATGCTTTCCTTAAGTTGCTTTCCGTTTGGTATGATGTCGCAGCAAGCCAGAAAATCACTACTACAGAAGACTAACTTAACAAATACACAGGTACACAGAGCTAATGTGGACCGAATACTCCCAAGCACCTGGCATTGTACAAATGTACAAACATCATAGTAATCCCAAGAGGTCGGCACTAATAACTACAGATAATTCATTGAATACTAAGGGGCCTGGCTGTTGGGCACTCTTGATCTCTGTTCTTTAAAGAATGAGTTTTGCAAAATGATTTTCACAGACTTGTTTTAGAAGCACAAGTGATGAAGCTATAGTTTCCTTTGGGGATGTAAAACAAAGATCAAGATTGTGATCATTTCTTCACCGATACCATGATCTTTTGATGCTTTAAAAATATCTAAGGTTATTTGCTTGCCTCCAGAGTGACAGACCAAGGACTAGAAAGTCTTTGCTACACCTACTAAGTAAAATGGCTTCGATACCTGGCATCTTAAAAACCTTTTACGAGTTTCATTTAAGCCTTGCTTGAGACCCTAAACTTGCTTACAGTGATTTATCTGATTACATGATTCTTTAAGCTGTTGGTTATTTTAAGTGATATTAAAAATAGTCCTTTTCTTTTCCTCTTTCTAAGCTAGCTACCAAGGGTAAAGTGCCATGGCTGTAAAATAAAAATAGCAGCTTATACATTTCAGATAATGCACTGTCTGAGATCGGTGCACAGAAATGATGGTGTCATGTGACCTTTTGCTAAACTCATGAGCATCTAGCTAAATGTTATCTCAAAGAAAATAGACAATACAAAAGGAGTCCTGCAGCCAGGTGGCCACTCTCCTCTGTTCTGAGACTGGCAAGTAAAGAACATGTTAAATCAAAATTTAAAAAACCCAAGGCCAAATTGTAATTAATAGATGACCCCCCCCCCGTTTGCTTGCTTTATTCACAGAGGTGGTACCTAACACTGGTGTCTCCAGGCTCAGGGGTACAGTTTCCAGTATTTCAAGCAGCTCTGTGTTTTACAATAGATACAGCAATAGAGTGCTAGGTGCTTGGACTCTGGAGAAAGGAGTAGGAGGTCACATTTTTGTTCTACCATGAAACTGTTGACTGCCCCATGGGAGTACTTATAGCCTATAACTTAGGTCTGCTATGAAGACTACACTCGATAGGCTGACCAGTCAGAAGGAACTTGGATGCATTCGGGATGTTTTCACACATACTCATCTGTTCTGTGGTCCATATTAATCAACCCCTGCATCTCTATTTTCTTTTCATAGAATCACACAAGGGAACACTTTTTTTCACATAGGTTGGGGCAGCTCTTGAACAAGTGCATACTTGTTCTCTTAGAACAGGTCCTATCCAAGTGGTAATATGAGAGTTAGATTATATGTAGCAGGCCAGATAAATAGCTCTATGGAAAGAAGTCTGAAAAGCAAGACCTGTGTCAAAGAATAACACCCACTTCATCAGCCCTATTCCCTACTTTAGTTTTCACTAAAAATTTTGAGAGGAAATTGAATTAGATTCTCATAGGTGGTATGGAAAATTGGGGGAAATAGGTTTCTTCTAATTCTTCCTAGCTGAGAAATAAGATAATATCCACTAGAAAAGTGTAGACCTGACAGAACCTGCTTTTAGCTCCTGTGTTAGGTGGCCTAGTTTTATTAACCTCTAGAAAAAATGAAGTTTTAAAGACAAAAACAAATAATCAAACAAAAGAAAAGAACAAACAAAAGACAAAGACAAAGAGAGGGGGAAAATCCTGCACCAATAAGAACCTGCTCTTCCTTCATGACTGATGACCCTAGTTGCAAGCTACAAAAAGACCCTCATCCTACTTCATGGCCTAAAAGGTGACAAATTTAGAATTGAAGAGTGGAAATCAAAGAAACAAAAGCTTTTGTGAAAGAATTAACAACAATGAGCTATGAAATAGTCCCAGAGAAAGGGCATCGTTGAGAAAAAGAAACTGGACTCTGTCTACCGCGTTTACCAACACCACTGTAATCAGTGCGTCACTTCCTCTGGCCTGTGTCCACTGTGTTTACCAACACCACTGTAATCAGTCAGTACATAACTTCTCCTCCTGATTAAAAAACATTCAGAAGAGCTGTCAAAACTAGATGCACGAGAATGTCTTAGTGTAAAGGAAATTTTTTAAGGAATTCAACATGGATCAAAATCAGACTTTAGATTCAAGTGAAATATGACCAAGGAACACTGGCTAATTCTCTTTGGTAAGTCTACTTGAGCTGCCTACAAGCTCATGTAAGACTTCTCTCTAGAACATGGGTATTGGGAGGGGTATGTTCTTTAGGGAGAGACCATCAACAACCTTCAAAAGGAAGAGAGGGCTATTATCTCCTTCCTTCTTTCTTTTGTTTCTTCCTTTCTTTCTCCCTCCCTTCCTTTTAGACAAAAGGTAAGAAGTCTGTTCCTACTTATGTTCATTCATGATGAGCTACCTCATCATTAGTCCAGTACAACAGAGCCAATTGACCTAGGACAGCAAAGTCTACAACTACGATGAAAACAAAGCTGGGCAGCGGTGGCACTTGTATTTGGTCCAAGAACTCAGGAGGCAGAAGCAGGCAGATCTCTGAGTTCGAGGTCAGTCTGATCTACAGAGCAAGTTCCAGGAGTACACAGCAACACACTGTCTTGAACCCCCCCCCCCCCCCCCCCGCAAAAAAAATAGAAAGAAAGATTTTTCTCTTTTAAAGTTAACTTTACCAAGAATTTTGTTATCATGATTGAAAGCTGGTTAAAGAGTAGGCTTGACAAACTTTTTGGGAATCATTTCTCTAAGGTAAGAAGGATTTAGTCCGCATTTGACAAATGTCCTGCAGGGACCGCTTCACTCACCCCACCTTCCAGCACTATCGTAGCTAATGCGTACACAAACTAGATGTAGATCTTCAATTCTTTCCTGGTAACAAAAGTTTTGGCTCCATCTTCTCTATTATCACGGTAAATTTAGGTAGAAAATTATAACTGTGGAATCCAGAGGTCAGCAGCAAAGCCAGGTTTATCTAATCATCCCCTTTCAACTCCCTCTGCAAAATGATTGGTTTAAGCATGAGAACTTGGCCCAGCTGCTGTTGATATTGACCTTGGGCTCCTTGTTGATGTCATTGGACAGTCTTTTTTTCTTAAACTATTATTATTTTATTTGTAGAAGGTAAGCACAAATTTCTCAAAGGCATTGAGAAATGCTACCAGAAAGTAAAGTTAGAGGAAAGAGCCCAAGAGGTAGGGTCACATGTTGCAAACCTTGTGTCTTTGGGTTCCAGCCTGTGCAAACTGTAGCTCTGTTCTGTGATTTCCGCTTGTGTGAGTCAGAATACATCTGTTTTGTTTAAACTACTTTGAATTATTTTTCTGGCAACCAAACAACTCTGACAAGCCCAAGTAAGACTAAATCGTGTCATTTCTCTACGTCCCTGTCGGCTCCAGGCAGATTCAGCTAGGGTGGTTATATTTATGTTACTTCAAAGCACAGAAGGCACAGAGAACAGTGATAGGAACCTGAGGAAAGGTGTGCTGAACATCGAGATAATTCTGTAAAGGATGTAGCATCACTGAAAGGAGTAATGTTAGCAGCAGAAGGCAGCCATAAGATGAGCGAGACAATTTCAAAGCCCTCCCCAGTCTGTTGTTCTGCCATTAGGCAACACTTAGACACTTAGATTTCATTTCTTTTGTCTTCTCTTTTTGTTTTACCTTCTCTATTCTTTTGCTTTGTGGAATGAAATGACTTTTTAGAGGTAAGGTTTGAAATGCTGTATTTTGGAATTGGGGAGCCCTAACCTATATTGGAGTTCACCCTTGATCACCCTTAAAGCGTTAATCTTTAGGTCAGTGTCTATACAAGACAGAGAACAAGACGAGCTGCTCACATGGCTTGTGAGTTTTGAATGAGATAAAGTGTCAAACACCAACATAAACAGCTTGTAGGTAGCTGTCCAATTACTTTTAGTTATCTCTCTGATATCGCCAGCAGTTAGAAATGTTTTCTAGACATCATATGTGAGACCATGGCTGTATGATGCTCACACAAGAAGAGACATAACCGTTTTAATCTACTCTCACTTTCGCTTTACATTTAGTAGAAAAATGAGAAAAAAAAGCCCTCAGTGTCCATCCAACACCATATTTTAGAGAAAAGGGATAAGAGCTGTTTTGCAGAGCTAAAACTGTGTCTCCTGAAAGGGCTTTCAATGATGGCTGGTGTGAAACACTCTTAAATGCTTATTGGAAGAATTATCTAAATCTACCCCTTTACTGTGGAAATAAGAAAATATAGGATTAGAGAAATCATTACAAGAAGCTATCCAGCTGTGTAACTTTAGTGCATTTGGGATGTCCATGTATAAGAACAGTTTCCTAATGATCCTCTGTTTCACAAGCACAGCAGCCTCATAAAAGACAGACAGGCAGGATCACTGCCTCCAACCATAGGTAAACAGAGAAACAATGATGCCATAGAGCCAAACCCAACCCTCCATCCTAAAGAGGCTGCCTGTGGTGTCGTACAAAGCCAGACTCTGTTTCCTATGGAGGCTTGCTGCTCAGCTTCACCGCTCCTGTCCCCTGCCTTCTCTTTCATTAACTACCTTAAAGTAAGACAACTTGTTTTTTTTTTTTCCTCCAAGAACATAAAAACTAAGTTTATTTTGTTCTACTTTTTAGTTGCCAAACATTTCTCTTCTGGATGTAAAGGGTTATCAAAAGCATTTAGTTGAAAAGAAAAGGTGACTTCTTTCTTGAAAAAAATAAAAAGTGTTCTGCAGAATCATGATTTTCCTTCCAATGCTGCTCTACCGCTTGGACCTCTTAGACCTCTGTTCTCTTATCTGCAAAACTGGGCAATAATGGTAGCTATTTCATAAGCCCATAATGCAGAACCACTCTTCTCTTTGATCCCTTTGTAAATAGGGTCTGCCCCCCTTAGCCTCTCTACCATTAACTTGAGCTTCGCTGTTCTTGTCAGTAATTGTGGTTCTGAGATGGACAGCTATGAAGAACTAGAAAACATCAAGTTTTCCCAGTGCAGAGTTTTGCCTAACACCCTAGCTTTCAGAGGGACAGGTTCCTGACACAAGAGCTAAAGATCGATCATCCAACACCAATACTTATGTTGCCTACAAACTATAGGCCAGACACAACAGCAAAATTTCAGGTACTTGAACCAAATCTGAAGGACGCTGTTAGTCTCAGGCCCCTGGGAGTGAAAACAAGTCATCTGAAACTAAAGCAGAAGATTTTGGGAGTCCAAAAGACCCACAATCTTTAGGGGTTCACTGACATGACCATAGAAAGGAAATGACCTGTGTTTTTCCCAATAAAAGCTGTAGGATGGTGGCAATAATGATCACAATGCTGTCCTGGGCCTTGAGATTTGCCTTCACTTGAGGGGCCTCCAGAAGAGCAGCCCACAACAAAAGCAAATGGAAATTGCTTCTCCTGCAGGACTGAAAATATCAAATGCAGAGCGTGGTGTAGCCTTTTAATCCACAGGGTAGCAAAGTAAAGGTCAATTACCTCACTTAGAGAAATGAAAGGCATGTAGTAAAAGTCAAACAGATACGGCTGTTAGATAATGTATTTCAAGCATGAAAATGAGGATTTTTCTATTGCCGGGTTATATTTAATGCCCTGGTAAACACAAGAGCTTTATGACAAAGCGGGAGCTGTGTGGCTAACAGGGAACCTGCCTGACAGAGTGCCCTCTCCTCAACGCGCGTGGGTCGGTGTGGCCATCATTGATTGGTGTCGGGAACCTGCCGGGAAGCAGGCAGACTGACCCCACAGCCATCAGGCAGTGGCTGAGGAACAGGCACTGCTGTCGGTGGCACTGGGGCTTTAAAGCCATGAAGACACTCTCCACATTTCCACTGCTGTCTCTCTCTCTCTCTGGGCTATCTGACGTAGGATCCTCATCACTTGGGCTTTACTCCTCACTCCACACTCTTTATGCGTCTCTGACACTGGCTGAGCCCCAGCTCTGCTCCCCTGTGTGGCTGAATGAAGCTTAAAGATCTTATGTACCCCCAACCCCCACATTGCAACTCTAGTCCAAGGTGGGTCCTGCCCCCTTTCTACTCCAGAATTGAATTTTCTCTCCAAACAGTATTAATGTGTATCCTTCCTGGTTTCTGCAAATGTTGATAATCATATTTGGATTATTAGGTTTTTCATTCTCATCACCCCTGTAGGAAGGACTCTTTCTCTTAAAGCGATCACCTGGCTAAATCACTGGCTATATCTTCTTCCTGTTTTTCATTTTCTCTTTCACCTCATCAGAAAACTTCCCCAGGGTCATAGGCAGTGTTTCAGGTTTGTATTGAGATGTGTTTCTGCTCTTAATCATGTTATTTTACCTGGAGAAGCATCCTAAGTTTCTCGGTCACTATGTCAGAAGCCATGGTACTTTAGGTAGAGTGTTCCGTTTCCTTCAGCTGCACCTGTTCATGTCTCCCACTTTATAAGTCTGCAAAATCATTCGTTTTCTGTTTATTTTTTCAAAATAAGCATTGGCATTCAATGGAGATATCCATTAAGAAGTTATTTTAATATTAATTAACGTTGTAAAATTCACTTGGTGACTCTGTCAGAAATACCTACAGTGGGTCTGCTTTGGGAAGACAATTGACTTTCATTCTAGAAATGATATTTTGGTGATCTTTCTCATCCATCCATACAAACAACATTTCCTTCTTCCCAGGAAAGCTTCACTTGTGGAATAACCCAAAGGCAGAGGAAATCTTCCTGTTTGAGTTTATAAGCCTTCTGGAGTGTCATATAAACTCTGTGTGTATATACGTATGTGGTCGCAGATGTGAATTTCCAAAGAGTTGGAATATTCCCACCCACCCATGGGTAATAAGCACATAGTTTCTCGAAGGCATGTGTTCATAGGAAATTAGGAGAGTCTGTGACGAAAAAAGAGTGTGGCCTCTTTGCCTCTTCCTCTTGTTGGAGAAAATGCTTAGAAGAGGTGTCAGGTTAAGTTTAGTGCCGGGCAACTGCCCTAGATTTTGGCACTATAAAGATGGGGGTGGTAGAGGAAGGGAAAGAGTTGAGGAAATATTCTATTGGGTAGGGCAATTGTTTTTCACACAAGAATGCATGGCCATACTCCAGATAGGAGAGAGAATGTTCTTACTCTGGATAGGAGGGAGGGAGGATGTCCTTTGCAGAAACACATCTTAGACAGCCATCTTGATGCTGGGTGTTAGATGGACTTTTGAGACATCAGAAAGGTTTTATTATATCCCTATAGTCAAAGAAGCCATCGTGTGTGCCATGGTAGTGACTGCATAGAGCTCCCAGGTGTTGATGGAGAAGCACCTTCTCATTGATACTGGATAAAACGTTCTGGGAATTTCTCATTACACAGCAATGATCACTCCTTATTCTCCGTGTCATTCTTCAATGTCCCTCACACTTGCTATCTGGTGTTGCTAAATTTACTGACTTAATTTTGGGAAGTATGTGCTCACAGTTGAAAGAACAAACTAGAAGCTTGACTAGCCCCCTGTAAGAGAGCAGAATGGACTGAGGAAACAGGTGCCACATATCTCCAGGCCAGACCCTTCAGAATTCCCTGGCAGAGCTGCAGATTCGGTTCTCCAGACCTTTATGACATTCTGATTGAGGATCTGCTAAACTTGAATAAGTGGGCAGAGGTTGTAGTCATTTAAGATAGTTTGAGATGGACAGACCTGTGATCATAAAGAAACGGTGGAGAGCATTCTTCATATGTGCTCAGGGTGGAATCTAGGGAATAGCAAGAGAGGATGGGAGGTGTCCAGGAGAAAGAAAACCCAGAAATCATTTAGCATATTTCACTATATATATTATGCCTATAACCTCAAAAAAAAGTTCCCATGTAGGGAAAGATGTAGTGGTACATGACTTCACTTCTGGTATGTGAGAGGCAGAAGCAGGAAGATATCTGTTCAGACAGTCTGGTCTACACATTGGGTTCTAGGCCATCCAGGGATACACAGAGAGACAATGTCTAAAACATAAAAGTCCTGTGTTACATAAATTGAAAATCATAACAAAGACTCAAGTGAAAAAAACATAAGACAAAAGAAAAATACACTAGAAGGACCTAAAAATAAAATAACACTAAATGTATATGAATTGCGATAGAATCTCTTTAAACTAGAAATGTGGAAGGCACCAGTGAAGTGGAGGTTGCGTCAAGGGACCCAGGCACATAGCTAGAAATCCTGTAGGGACAAAGAGATCTGGGGAAAATTGCCAAAAATACTCTATTTTTTATCAAATGAAAGAAATGCCAAATGTGATAAGCTCCAAATATAAAGCAAATTGTAGCAAAACTTCATAAACAAACTGCCCCAAATCTATGACAGAGAACTCTCTAAATGTAAGAAGAGAAGAAAAGGCACCTTTCATTCAGATATCTCCTTGGAACATTACAGCTGAGAAGGCAGCAGAGCAGAGGAAAATTAAGTAAAGAAAGTAAACAGATCAACTTGGAGTTCTTTACTCAATAAATCATCTTTTCAAAAACGATGCAAGATCAAAACATGTTCCAAGACTCCAAAGCTTCAACGTTTCATTCCCCACTGAGACAGGGTAATGGGCATTCTCTAGGGGTTGAGGCGGAAGGAAGAGAAGTGGATGGAAAGTGCGATGAACACACATAAACGAAGACAACGGCATGGGCGAACCATGCTGGCCAACATGTTTGTAGAAACGTAACGCTGAGAGGAACTGCATGGTGCATAGCCTGCTAGCCTATGCCTGAAGCGGTGTGGCAGCACCTGAATTCAGACTAGGCTGTGACAGGTTTCGTGACACACTTTAAAGAAATCTCCAAATAGCAAAGAAAAAGAAAGCAGGTCAAGAACATAGAAGGAGTCCTAACCATTTCTTGAATCTAAAGAATGCAGAAGGGGAAGGGAGAGCGAGAGTGGGAGTAACAGAAAACCATCAACAAGATGCTAGATATGAACATCATCATATAAACAACCATGTTAAATGTAAATTATATGGACACTCCAGTTAAGACACATATCAAAAAGAGGGCTAATATATATATACATATATATGTGTATATACACACTATATATACACATATATGTATATATTTACATGTATATATATGTATATATATGTATATATATATAGTCTAAAATGTCAGGTCAGGTTAGCAATAAAAGGGATGTTGAAGTGGGTGGTGATTCAGCCGCAGCAGATTTCAGTTCAGAAAAAGATAACTAGGGGGGGAGGGAATTTAACAAAGATAAAATTTTGAACAGAGCAAGGGAAGAAAATAATTATCATCATTTATTCCATCAAAGATGGAACTTTAGCATATTTCTTAAAACTTTAGTTTCTTTTTTCTTTAGAAATTGACTACCATCCTAGAATTCTAACAACCACAGGGATATATGAGGCCTAAAATGGCCAAAGCAATTCTGCAAAAAGAGCAAGGATTGGAGACTAACACTCTGTCGTTCAATGACTCACAGAACTGCATTAGTTAAAACAGTGTGATATTGGTGTAAAGATAGAAGAGAGAACAGAAGTGCCCAGAAATAGACACACACATATATATATATGGACAACTGATTTTTTTTTTACAAAAATGCAAAGGCATTTCAGTAGATAAAGGGTACTTTTTTCCCCCCTCAACACTAACTGGGTCTAGAACAGTTGGTAACATAAAAATGGACTTCTATCTATGCCGTTTGAAAAATGAACTAAAAGTTGATCATACAATTAAATATGAAAACCCCAAAGCATTAACTTATCAGAGGAAAGCATAGGAGAAAATCTGGATGATGTTGAGTTAGGAAGTATTTTTGCAATTGTAGCACCAATAATGGAATTAATCCATAAGGAACAAATTGATAAAATTAAAATAATCTTTTCTCCAAAAGAAAATCACATTCCTCATATGTGCCAAACATATTTAAAAACACAGAGACACACACACAAAAAGCAGGTTCTGGGAGAGCCTATAAAGACACCGTATGTCTGAATCTTAGAACATAGAGAAATCAAGCTGGTACTGACCTTGAAAACCTTTCATAGTAGTGGAAAAAACAGTAGATGCTCCCAAAGGGTAAATCTTACCCAGTGTTATTGGCTTCGTATCTTCCTATCTGTGAGCTTTAACAGGGACCATGCTGCCAGGATTGTGCTAACTGGTACAGTAGTGTCATGAATGTTATAGGAGCAACCCAACCCCTTCTGATTGGACTTATGACTCTCTCTGCAAGACGGTGCCCATTCCTGGAACTGTTATTGGGCAAATACCAACTGGCAAGATACATCAAAGGCCCTAGGAGAGAATCTACTACTATTATTCTAGTCAATGGACATAGTATTAAACCAATTCAGAATGACTTATCATTATCTGCATAGATCAATTAATAAATCTTTTAACCCTTATCAGAGAAGCCAATTTTTTTTTTTTGCAGTAGATAGTGATTAACACAGAGACTCATAACTGGTTAAAATGGAGAGAACACAAGACTTAAAATGGGCATCTATATCACACCTCCTCCACCAAAGCTCAGGGATCAGTGCAGAAGATGGGGTAGAAAGACTGTAAGAGTCAGAGTAGATGGATGGCTACAAGGAAAGAGTGTTTCTCAGACAGAACAGGACAGTTGCACTATCAATTCACGCCTGTTGTGGCAACATACACAAGCATAAGTCACACCAGTCCCAGAATGGAGGGGGAAGTCAGTCATCAAGTCCCACCCCTAGCTAAGAGCTGTTAGGAACTGCTAGATGCTAGGAGAGGGGGAGAAGGGGTTGTTGTTGTTGTTTTTATTTATTTATTTATTTATTTATTTATTTATTTATTTATTTAAGTTTTTTGAGACAGGGTTTCTGTTTGTAGCTTTGGAGCCTGTCCTAGAACTCGCTCTGTAGACCAGGCTGGCCTCGAACTCACAGAGGTCCATCTGCCTCTGTCTCCCAAGTGCTGGGACTAACGGGTAATCCCTGGTAGGTTAGTCACGATTCAGCGACTAGCCCCACCCTCACTCAGCAGTGAACGAGCAGCACAGATTCGACTCTGTGTGTTAGTTTTGTAAGGGTAGAAAGGGGGGACGTGAAACTGGAGGGAACAACAAGAAGAGGGAAGATCTGGGAGGAGTTAAAGGAGCGAGAATGTGATCAAAATATGTTGTATGAAGTTTTCAAAAAGTCAATGGGATTTTTCTAGAATAAAGGAGCAAAAAGTTAAACAACTTAAACAAAACTGTAGAAATTTTAAAGTACCCTAGAGAGCTGATGGGGAGTATTAAGTCACCCAAGTGATAATTTTACTGGAGTAAGTCAAAAACTTCAAACTGTAGAGTGCAAACATGCGGTTTTCTTCCTGTTGGTCACATCTCAACAAACTGTTCATGTGTGTTTCCAGACTTCCTGGACTGGCTCCTGACACGACTGTACACAGGTGAGCTGTTTGACTGTGGGCAGTCTGCTTTACCCTTTGGACCACAACTTCCTTATTCATCAGGCAGAGATGGTAAGCACACAAGTCTCATGAGCAGCACTGAACAAGGCAGACACAGAACAGAAGATTATCAAGCTATTGACCTAAACACTCGGCGAGTTTCACCATCACTTCTGTATTCTTGGGGGACTGACTCGAGAACCTGCTTAGATATCCAGTCATCAGATACTTACATGCATCTTCAATACAGACACAGCGGTTTTACTCTGTGCCAAGAGGTCACTGGTCTACTTTTCATTTCTGCCCCCATTCATTTATTTTTACGTGTGTGTGTGTGTGTGTGTGTGTGTGTGTGTGTTGTTGTTGTTGTTGTTGTTGTTTTAGAGGCCAGAAGAGGGCTTTTGGTCTCTGGAGTTTGAGTTTACAGGCAGTTGTGGGTCACCTGACAACTTGGCAGGACTGCTAGGAACTGCCTCTGGTCCTCTGCCAGAGCATCAAGCCCTTTTAAACGGTGACCCATTTCTCCTGCTCTCTACCCCATTTATCAAGGCTCTTTAAAAAAATCAATGCGAGGCAGTTAAGATGTATGCTTCCTGCTCGGGATAGGAACCAGCCTAGAATAGCCAAGTCTCCAATCAGTGTGCAGCCCCTTTGCCCATTTTGTTGGTATGACAGGGCTGATCTATCATAGGGGCTTGATGATATTAAAATTTATTAAGCACCTATAGGGTGCTAGGCACAGAGACAACAGATAAAAGGCATGATTTCTGATTAGTAACCCTTTGTAAAAGAAAACTAATGAATATATACATATTCAACAGATCAAGAGAACAACATACATCTTAAGAAATTTATAAATATTTAATCAAGATTTTGTACAGTAACAGACAGAGGAACAGACTTCTTGGAATACTAAATTGGGATTCTAAATGACTGAAAATTACAGGTTCACTTTCATGGGCAAAATGAAGTGAGGGTCCTGAAGTGGGTATTTTGCTCTTTATACTAAATTATTTCTTGGAATAAAGGTTTAAAATCAGAAAGCATTCATAAGAGATAGAAGGTTAATTTTTTTTATCATTTCAAACTATATATAAAGTGTGGTAGGGTTTCATTTTACCCTAGTAGCTTTTGTGTCAATATTTTGGGAAGGATTTGAAGTATGAATTCATCCCTTTATTTTAAGTGCTTTTATATATAACATTTCTTTCTCTTCTCTCTCTCCTCTCTTCTCTCCCCCCTCCCCCACACACACTGAGGAGAGAGGGAGAAGAGAGAACAATTTATACAAAAAAGAAGCTGTGTCTACACACCTACGACCCTATCACGTTAACGTTTGGTCCTTTGAAACAAATCTTTGACTCCGTACCCCTTTGTTCTTAATTTTAGCTCTGAACTCCAAGTTGCAGCCAACTTGGCAACAGATTTTTGTGTCTCTGTGTAATTAAAAGTGCCCTTACATCTGTTAGGATGCCATCCTGAAAACTGTCTTCGGAGATATGAGTGATGACCTGCAACTTCAAGTCCATTTCTGTAGGTAGTGTTCCATGGCAACAGCTGCCGGCTGGTACCCCGCACGGTCCTCCCTACTGTGCCTCTAAAAGGGAACGATTTGTCCTGTGGGAGGTCTAAAATACTGGGGATTGAATTACCATCCGAGTGGACGTGGCTTCAATACCATTCAAAAATATTACTTAACTCCCTGCTACATTTCTACCTCCCCCCTGCCCCCCACTAACAGAATTATCCCAGTGAGTTACAAAAGATCTCATGTCAACTGCTTTTGTTACACAGAACTGACAAGGATAGCAGAATCTTTATCTGTCATCAGCTTACCGGAGAGAAAAACTAGAAGGCACTTTGACACAGTGGGGAACACAATACATTTGTGAACCCAAAGAAAATTGAGTTTCTGTTAAATTGTTTGTGGCTGCTGGAGAAACAGGTGAGGTTAACTTCCCATTGGATAATTCTTTGGAATTCTTTGGAATATTTGAACATAACGGTGGTATGCTAAAAATCCTACCCTTCCCCAAACAAAATAAATTGAATGTAGTTTTGACCTTTAAAATAGATTTTAATTCTTATGATTTCAGATCCTGAGGGATTATGTTAAGTAGTTGTTACAAATTATAGCCCATGTCAAGTGACATGCGCAAAAATATGCAAAAATATGATACTTTATTGAAGATTCTGCCTATCCTGTATTATGGCTAAATTTGAATTTGTTTATTTAAGACATCATTATAGCACATATTGTAACTGACTGTAAAAGATGCACATGTAAAAATTCTGTTGGTTTACCTATATGCAAATAAGTACACATATTCTATGTGCATTTTAATTATCCATTAAGTTCTTAAAAATTCTAGAACCCAGTTGTTTTTCACGGGCCCTCTGCTGCAAAGAAAAAATATAATTAATGTACACCATCGATATTCCAGTCCCCGATTTGTAATTCTTGACTGTATTTCTTTGCAAGAGACTATAATTTCCTTTGTTGTATGAAACATAGCTTTTACTTCAAACTAGCATTATAAAATCATAGCGAATGAAAACAAGATCCTGGGTTTGGCTTAGACCACTCAAAGGAATTTCATAGAACAACTCTGGTCCAGGGGGCCAGATTATTCAAGGAGTCTCAGTGGTCTTTCTGTGAGCACTTTTGTGGAAGAAAATGTAATGCAGTCCATGGATCCAGCCCACGCCATGTAGAGAGGTTTAAATATTCTACCTATGTCCATTAAAAATCAGGAGGTAAAATTAATTTTCACAACGTGTTTAATCTAATATATCTAAAACAAATGTTATTTCAATACTTGTTCGAATGCTTGTCAATAAGCAGGCCAGCTGTGCACGGCATAAAGATAGTTTCAATCCCAGTGAACCTATAGGTGCTCTATTTGGGAACTACATTTCTAATGATGGACAGAAAGCTTACGACTCAAAACCACTTTGTTCTTTAAAGGGAAATGAATAGCACCTGCCAGATTCAATGAGCATTCAAAACAATTGCCTGGTGTGGTACAATCAATGACTTTGTCACTGAAGGTTTTCATTGTAATGTCACCTATGAATGAAGCAAGGAATGACCAAAAGTTTAATGATGAGTGATGAGAGGAAGTGAGTGTAGTAAAGCAAAATGAAAATTCAGAATATAAATGATAGCACTATTGTAGCACACGTATCGATGGGATGAAGGTGTGGAAGGAAATTTCCAAAACAGTAAAAACAGTGTTACATTAAGCTGAGTTAAATCATACTTTAATACTGTTACATCATATTTCAAATAAAATAAGTGGAAACACTTTGTTCCAGAAACATGCCTAGATCCCACTTATTCAGTCAATCCAATGTTTCTTTGTGATCTATTTTATGTTATTTTCTTCCTTGGATTCTGCCAGGAGGCAAAGACAAGGGAAGGACTGCACTTTACTTTCCCCCAAGATATTGCTAACAACACAAAATATTGGTGATCAACAGTGTTAACAATTATTATTGTGTCTTATTTAATAATGAAAAGCATGTGGTGTCCCAGGAAATATGTATGTGTAACTGTACATGAAGATTGAGCGCTGTGTGGAATTAGGCTCAGGCTCAGGCGAGAGAGAAAATGATGATCATATGGCATGGTGCCTCGTGGTGGAGATTAGCTTTTCGCTTTGAAGGACAGGCAATTTTGTATAAATGGCAAGAGACGATCTATATTTCACCGAGTGGAAGAGTGAATGAAAGTGTGGGGTGAATGGAATTAATCATGGAAGACATTGGGATCGTTAGCGAGTTTCCTTTTTGGAGGGAAAAGATAGTGGGATAATTATTCTCTGCGCGTAATCACCATTTATTAAGTGCTAACTGCAGTTGAGTAAGGAGGTGAAATTCAGCATGGTGTGGCAAGGAGCTTCCCTTGCAGTTCAAATCTTTGGTGCACTCTATGGGGACTAGAGTGGCCTGGATGCTGGTCCTTCTGACCATCCATCTCTCCCAGCTCTCTCATCCTAACATGCAGTCAAGCTCTATTCTCTTCACACACCAAGGTGTGGGTCCACGTATCCGCCCTCGCAACGGGGGCTTTCCTTTTCTTCCGAAAATAATGCAAAAATTAACCCTTTCTTTTACCCCTATTTTGTTGAAATTGAAATTCACTAAAAGTCATTTCGAAAAGTTTTGTTATATTAATTTTATTTTTTTTTTCGAGACAGGGTTTCTCTGTAGCTTTTGGAGCCTGTCCTGGAACTAGCTCTTGTAGACCAGGTTAGCCTCGAACTCACTTGAACTCACAGAAATCCACCTGCCTCTTCTTCCTGAGGCCAATGTTCTTAGGCCTTTTGGCAAATATAGCAAGAAAAACTAACATTTTCTGGTGATCAGATCTTAAAGAAATGTCTAAATTCCTTGATCAAAAACTCATATTAATTGATCTGCCTAAGGATCAAATTAGCACAGGACTTTCTATATAACAAATACACAATAAATGCTATCTAGTCTATGCTGATGATAAGAGTAGACTAGTAATATAAATTAAGCTTTAGGAGCATTGTTATTTTTATAAATACTTTAAAATTAAAATATTTATGCATTGCTTATGAATTAAAAATTACCTGTCTATTATCATATAAATTAAATTACTTTATTTCCCTGTCCCAAGTCTTCCGGCAGATTCTCAATCCCTCAAATCAGCCTGTAAAGTGTAAATAATATGGCATTTATCTATCTCCCCAACCTAATGTCTGCTCAGCTCAATTTGAGGCCTTCTCATTATATTTCTTGTTTCTCTTCAGGGTCTTGCTACTTCTCTTTTAGAAACATTTCCCCTAGATATTTGCACACTTCATCCTTAAATATCATCTGTGTGCTTTGATATTCCACCCTTGGAAGAGCCCTTTCTGATTATTCTTTCTAAAGTGGCTATATTCTTGACCTTTTTTTAAAATCTAATCCTAATTTGCTTTTATTTATGGTATTACTGGTAAGAATTATACTTATTGTTTTGACTGTGCCAAGTTTAGCATCTGACATGTTGTATATGCAGTAAAGCATCTGAGAAATCCCACAGAGGAATAGTATTTTTTTTTAATCAATCTTCTGGGCAGGGCAGACAAAGACGTTATAACTCATACACCTTTGGTGTCAAGCAGTTAAGAATTAGACAGGTTTGGTGGGATCCACATCCGTGTGCACAGCTCAGACTCCTTAAGAAAGTATTTAAATTAAACTATAATTAAAACATCATGTTGACCAATTAAAATGCATCTAAGAACCATAGTGCACCAACTGCTTTTGATGTGGGTGAATGGTCTAAATGGCGATGGCCACCTGACGAGAATTTTGGACAAAGTACTCTTTCCAACCATTATTTAGTCTTATGTCTTTGCATCCCTTTCTTCTAGTCCTTGAATACTCAAAACTTCTAAGTGCAAAAGGTGAATAAACTAACATATATTCAGCTCTGACCCTTTGGCTCCCTAATGATGGGAATCATGGATGTAAAAAATAGAAAGCTCATAGAAAATGCCGTCTTTCCAGTGATGCTCAGTGAAGTCTGCAGAGGAGTGAATTCCAGAGGGGGTCATCCTGTGGTTGAACAAGGTGAATAAGGATGCAAAACCTTTCCTTGCTCGTTGTACCTGGCTGCTCTGTGCTTTCTTCCTGGGAAGTCGAGGCTGTTCCTATCCAGTTCTCTGACCCTAGCATCCTAATGACTGTGACAGGGTCCAGAGTCCGCACATCACCACCCAGTGTTTACATTTTTGTGCAATCGATGTCCATGCGACGTTGCCTCAGGCTGTGATTCACAGTCATAAACTCTAGTTTATATTTATCAATTTCAGTTAGGAGAAAAATTGGGCAGGCAGGATGTAATTACATTGTCATGAGTTACTAGGAAACAAACACGGAGCCTCACACATCAGTGACCATAGAAGTCAGGAACATTTTCCCCAGTGACTGCCTGTGTGTTTCAACCTCTTGGGCTATAGTTTTTTTTTTTTTTCTTTTTTTCTTTTCTTAGTTACCTTATTCAGATTTCTGCTAGATTGCAAGAACATTTTGTGATAGAGATGTCAGCATTTTCAACAGAACTTTATGAGACAATGATCATCCTTGAAGAAGAAGCTTGCCATAATTTAGATTAATTTATGGTTGAGCTGTCAAGCCTGGAATTAACAGAGGAAACCTAGCAAGAAGTAATCTGTCAGTTCAAGGCAAAGACTTGAATCCTTTAATCACAGCTACAGTGTTTTACTTCTGGGGCAACAAAGCTGTCCTCACAGCAGGGCGCTATGGCATGTTTGTAATGTCTAAAGGGCAGAAATATGCTCAAATTGCAGTTCAAATAGTGTGCTCTTAAGCAAGAGCAGCCCGTAAAGGCTGTTGAATTCTCTGCCTCCCTTCTACCCCATGCTGGGATGATTTGACTAGTGCCTTAAGGTGTTCATGGAATTGATTACTTTCAAAAACAGATATCATAATTTAGGCTTAGAAAAATAAAATACCAGCTTAGGGGAAAAAATGGCCCAAATATTCCGTGGGCTAGACCAGGGCTGGAAGGCAGCCAATAAATTTAGTGCTGAAAAAAAATGTTATCTGAAAGTCATTCAAAACAAACAAACAAACAAACAAAAAACAGAAAACCCCTCTGTGGAAGGATATTTGATCACACTGTGAACCCTGAGATTGTGTCATTTACTGGGAAAAAAAAACGGCTTCTAGCTCTGGCATGGTTCAACCTTATCACACCCCTTTAAACGATGAAATAAAATCAACCATAGATCCAGAGGCTGGGCAAGCAACCAGGTGACAGAAAAAAGTCATAGAGAGTTGATGTGAGATTCCCCTCTGTATGCTGTGAATACCATCAGTTAGTGAATAAAGCTGCTTTGGCCTATAGCAGGGCAGAATTGAGTAAGGCGGAATTCCAAGTAGCCAGAGGAGGAAAGAAGGCGGAGTCAAGGAGATGCCAGATAGCTGCTGCAGGAGACAGACTCGGGATGGAACCTTACCCCTGGGCCACAACCACATGGCGAGACACAGATTAGTAGAAATGGGCTGGAACAAACAAGCAGTCTCCACCTACAGAAAGTGAGAAGTCAGAGAGAGTTTGTCCTTCCTTTTTGGTTTGGGACAGCTAAAGAGAAGCTCTCTCTTTACAGGACAGAGACGAATGAGGAAGCAGCTGTGTGATTCTCTAACTCTCTGAGCTAGCAGATTTTCACCCCAGCATCTGGTTCCCGAGTCTTTATTGGTAAAGTAGAATGACAGAGACTTAGTTGAAAACTATACTTAGTGGCAGTGGCAGAGGCCCCAGTGGCCGGAGGCAGCAGTCCTGTTGGGCCTCAGCCTAAGCAGCAAGGCCTAGGCTGTGGAGCCACAATCAGCAGCGGAGGCAGCAGTAGATTTGGGTGCAGACACCATGCAGCTGGTAAAACAACACCCCTTACTTGGGGCCAAACTCTGTGTAAGCGGTCACGTACTGTTGATGAACTTTATGATTTTCAAGTGAGAATCGTTAGTGTGAATGGCGAAAGAACCGCACACCATTTCCTCACATGGATCTGTTTCCTGGGCTCAGCTTTAGAGAGCCATCTGTATTTGACCCCAACACAATGGAGTCAAACAGCTCTCAGAGAGGAGGAGGAGAGTTTCTTCCAATCATATTTGTGTGTGTGTGTGTGTGGGGGGGGGAATCTGTGTAACAGCCCTAGCTGTCCTTGAACTTGCTCTGTAGAACAGGCTGGTCTGGAACTCACAGAGATCCTCCTGCTTCTGCTTCCTGAGTGCTGGGATTAAAGGTGTGTGTCACCACTGCCTGGTCCAATTACATTTTTAATTTAAAAAGTAATTCGATATGACTTTCCAGATTTTACATATTGTTCTTATATAGAGCATCTTCCCATTTCGGTCATAGGACATGTACACATTTCCCCAGAGTGTTTTAGATTACATTATAGCACCAAGCCAGTGGACTCATGTCTGTAATCTTACCATTTAGGAGGCTAAAGTGGGAGGAGTACTTGAATTCAGGGCCAACCTCAGCTACATGGCGGCACCTAGGCCAGTCAGGACTATAGAGTGAGACCCTGTTTCCAAAAATGGTGGTATAATAAAAGTGTTATGGAATGTAATGCATTTCAATATCTTAGTCAATTATTTACAAGTACTTAGAAAGTTCAAGGAAGTAACTTGGCTTATGTAGCCAACCAGGATGGACTGCTGTGAATCCTGCTGGAGTTTCTAAATGATTTTTGAATATCCAAAGCAAAATGCAGCTCCATCCAAAGTCAAATGTTTCTAATACAGTATCTTTCTTCACTTATCAGCCAGACATTGTAACCAACTAGAACTGAAAAGGTAAATACCATAGAACTCATTGTAAGTGATTTAGAACTGTCATTGAAAAACTAATTGTTAAATACGATGACAAAATAGTGTTCATGTTTTTATGTTTAAAATTATCCCAGCTTTTCTCCTACTTTCTTAACCTTATATTCCATCTCGTATTCTTTCTTTGGTAATTTTATAATCCGTAGTTTCTGATCAGTCAGGTCAGGGATGAAATTATGCCCACTTTCAAAGGAATTATGAGCTATCATTGTAAGAAATAAACTAGTTAAAATTAAAACTGGGGCTTCACATATCCGTGAGAGATTCAGGGTCTACACCTTTAACAGAGCAGTTAGGATAAAGGAATCCAGAAAAGGTGATTTTTTTTCCTGAGTTAACCACTGTTTAGCCTCTTTCTTTCTTCATTTTTTTTGTTATGCTGTCTCTTTTGCTCATTGAATTATAAATTTAGGCATTTGCTTTAGTTGAGATCATTACTTAACAGAAACAACTTCAAGCAATGGATCTGACACGTAAAAAAGAAAAATTCTTTCAACTAACATCTATGTACTACAAGCTGTCTCTGTTGTGACCAAGGGACACAAACCTTGTACATAATTGTTTGCTCTAAGGGTGTCTGGAAGAGAATATATTTACATATCATACTTAGTGATTCAGAGCGCTGTCCCTTTAAGAACTGCTGATTATACCCCAGTGGAGAGAGCTTCATAGAACCTTCCTCCCTCATATTGGCCTTTTATAACTATACCCAGAGGACAAACACATCTTTTCCAGTGACATAACTCCCTTCATAAATACCATTTATCCTTAAAATAATTTTATTTTTTAAAAGGTCATTACATCATTCAATAATATTTGTTGATCACATTTTGTCCATCCAGGATGTTGTAGGTCAATGTTTTTCCATCTCAGCTATTCACTGAAGGTTCCTAAAGAGCTTTAAAAACATACCTAGGTTGTACTACACACCAGCTGCACAGCTGTTCAATGTGGTCCTCACGATGAGCAGAAAAGTAAGACTCTCCACAGGCAGTGGAGATGTTTGACCCCTATGGTACTTACCTTTTGACGAAAGAAACAACCTAAACACATAAGCATTTGTTTCTGCCTTTATGGTGGTCTAGAACACATAGAACTTTCTTATCGCATATTATTTCATGAATTTTTTTTAGACTACAAAAGCATAGAGCATTCACTGAGGTCAGGAAGAACTTACGAAGACAGAGAAGTGGGTAAATAGGGAAGACAGTGATTATCTGAGGTCTGTGACTCACAGATTGCAGTAGAGGTACTGGGCTAAGGGGAGCGTTTCAGAAGGGGTTAAAGACAAAGGCTAGTTGAATGGGTGTGCACATGAATGGGTGTGCACATCTACACACATTCGTCACCACATCCCCACTGCTTGGAAGTGCTCTAAGGATGCTTGGCAGCTGGCCAGGTTATTTATCTTGGCTTAGTCCTACAAAGTGGTCAGAATAAACATTTTTTATTGTTTGTGGTTATTGTTTAGCCCCTGTGGGCTCCAAAGTCTAATAATATACCTGTTACTTTTATGTTACTTAATACTACAGTCCACGAGTTATCATTTTAAGTAGAAGCAATTTATATTGCTTTTAGATAGCAGAAAGAGGAAAAATTTGAATGCACACTATTATTTTAGAACTGGATATAAAGAAAATACTATCATTTTAGCTATAAAAATTTTAAAATATCTCACCAACCAAATAGTAAATCATATTTGATAATCAAGGAGAAAGATAAAAAGAATGGTGTGAAATGAAATAACTAAGTTGCCTATTAAAGCAAGCAAAGGGAAAAAATAATCAGAACTTCAAATATTTCAGAAATAGAAATAATCTGGACAAGTATGAAATATATATTTTGAAGGATGGTGAGATGGCATAGTGGGTAAAGGGGCTTGTTGCCAAGCCTGATGACCTGAGTTCTATCCTTAGGACTCACAGGAACGAAGAGACCCAATTCTCACGACTTTCTCTATGGCTTCCACATACATATTTTGTAGCATGTATGTCCTCAAAATAATTTTTTTAAAAAAATGTAATACAAAAGTACAAATATTGATAGCCTTAAAAAATGAACATACTAAGCCTTTGTCTAAAGTGTGCGTTGTCTTCAGCAATATGAACTTGCCTTCAAGTTCTTGGTTCTGATAACCAAGAAAAACAGCAGTACCTATATTGTTTTGGAAGATGCCTGGAATCTTGAACATCTCAAGAGGAGTGAGTTTGTGGGCCTGCATATGTGTGTGTGTGTGTGTGTGTGTGTGTGCGTGTGTGTGCGTGTGTGTGTACATGGAAAAAAGTCACAGTTGCTCTCTCCACGATTTGATGTTTACAATACACTATTCTCACTAGGTAGACATCAGATCCTCAGGCTTGATTCATCCCGAGTAACTGAGACTGCACCCTTTGAGCGCCTCCTCTCACCTCCTCTCTCCCTAGCAACTGCCCTTTGGCCCCCTGCTTCTATGACATATGAGGTTGTGTCGTACTTATGAGAACAGCGCTGCTTAATATGGCCAAAGGCTGTGCTGTGTTCAGGGGACATTGTTACACAGCCGAAGAGTACTCAGTGAGCTAATCCCTGAGAGCATCTCCTCAGAGAGGGAGAGGCATGTGGAAAATGAGAGATGCTCACCTGAAGTTCCAGCCACCCTCTCGCCCTGATGCCCCCTTTTAGTTCTATGTAATTCAACGCCTGTTGTACATGCTCTCTAGAGGCACTGGTGATTGAGAAGAGAATGCCGTCTCTATAGCTTTTCAAGGGATGCCATCTTATCTCATCAGAAATTTTGGTGATAAGGCTATTATACACATTTTTGGAGCACAAATTCTATTTGGTCTTAACAATAAAAACCCAGACTTGGGTATTAGGGGGTAAAAGTTGAAAGATCAGAGAAGCAGCCAGACATCAGTTTTTAACCAAGGGGATAAGACCCTGTCTCTATGAAATCTCAGACCAAATGTTCTGAGCTCCTGTCTCCTTCTGCCTTATATTCCTCTCTCAGCCCAGCCATATCACTCCTGTCTCCACCTTCCTAATGCTGAAATTAAAAGTGTGTGATCCCAAGTTCTGGGATCAAAGGTATGAGCTCTGTTTCTCTTTTAGACTGATTCAATCTCGTGGAGCCCAGGGCAACCTTAAACTCACAGAAATCTGTCTTCCTCTATCTCCTGAGTGCTGGGATTGAAAGACTGTGTAACCATTGCCTCGCCTCTATGGCTAACTAGTGTGGCTAGCTCTGCACTCTGATCCTCAGGCAAGATTTATTTGTTACAGCACAAACAAAATATTACCACACACTTTCTTACTGGTAACATCTCACCAATGTGCTGTAAGTAAATCCAACAAACCTGTTGGTTTATCAAGACAGACTTAGCTAGAAGAATTTATTTGTTCTGTTATTGGCATTTTATCTGGACTAAACAAACATTTGTTCTTATCTCCCCAGAACTTACTTTTATTATGAAATATGTTTTACAGGCTCATCTATATTGTTGTGGATGACAAAATTTTATATTTTTAAGGCAGAATAATATCCTGTTGTGTGTAGTATGATATACATGTGTGTTTACATATATGTTTTAATTTTCTTTATTCATTTGCTGTTGGACATCATGATTGATTCTATCATCTATCTATTATCTATCCATTCATCTGTCTCTATATCTATATCTCTATATATCATCTATATATCTATATCTATCTATCTATCATATATATATATGAATACAGACCAAATAAATGAAATCAGTATTTCAATAAACTGTTTAGACATTATAATTATAATGCCATGAACTCAAAGATTTGCTTGCCTCTGCCTCCTGAGTGCTGAGGTTAAAGGCATGTGCCACCACTGCCCAGATCAATATTTTAAAAATGTATAATTATAATGTCTAAACAGTTTATTGAAATACTGATTTCATTTATTTGGTCTGTATTCTTATAAGTGATATTGCTTGGTCACATGATAGGTAAACAAAGATTGAATTCCTTAAGTGAAACACAAATGTGTGCCACTCATTAAGGAAACAGTTTGATGTATCTGATCCATTAAAATTTATGAACATGTGATCATTAAAAGTCACCATAAAGGGAATGAAAGTTCAAGCCATAAACTGGGGCAGGGGAGACTAAACTGAGGAAAGATTAAAATCATGATTATATGTTCCCTTGAGTCAATTAAAAATGAAAGAAAATTACTTCATAGAAAAATAGACAAAACAGAGCAAAAGGCATTTCTCCCAATACTTGTGTGAGTGATAAACATTTGAGGTGATGCCTGTCTTCATTAATATAGAAATTTTTAATTAAAAGTGCAACTTACCATTTGCACTCACTGAAAAAAAATCAGTAGGTTTAAAAATAGCAGGTGTTTATGAGGCTGTAAAACCTTTAGCCTGCTAGTGGAAATATAAATTAAAGTAACTATTTAGGGCAAAATGGCAGCTGTCTCATTCTATTGACTCTGAGCTATGCACCCTACGGTAATTCATTCCCTTCCAAGGCAGCCCCTAGATACTTCTTGCATCCTTGTACCAAAATGTTCCTAACATCAGTAAAAGAAGTAGTTGAAAGTAATCCAGTGCCCATTGACAGGATAGGGAACAGGATAAGAGTGGTGGCTTCACACAGCGGAGCGTGATTTCATGGCTTATAAATCCCAGGAGCAAATAAATACTGAGTGAAAAAAGCATCTCAGATGTATGTATTCACTACAGCACTTGAAACCAACAGAACCTGACATTGTTGGGCGTACACAGACTAAAGGAGGAAAATGAGACAAAAACATTTCAAAATAACTATTTCTCTAGAACTGCATGTAGGAGCTTTAAATAGTGAAGGGCATAGCAACTTTCTTGTTGCTGTTGAAAGGCCGAGATGAAGGACGTAGCTACATTGGTAATGTTTGATCTCCCCAAGTCTGTGCAAGTGTCACGGGTGACTAATTTTCTTATTCATCCCCCCAACTTAGTTGCATTTTGCATATATTCTTTGTGTGTGGTCATTCTCAAGCATTTTCTATGTATTTTCAGTTATATAAAGATATGGCACCTTGAGTAGACTTCATTGTGACTCTGTCAGGCTGTGCATAGACGGTTCCCTGAAGCACAGCAGATAAGAAAATACAATTTCCCTTGCCATTTGTAACTGCATTAGGGTTCTCTCCTCTCTCTACACAAGCATGCATATGCCAGTATAATAATTTAAAATTACACTGCAGTCAGGAAGGGTGGTTCCCGGCTATGATTGCAGTGCTTCTGGTGGCTCAGACAGCAGCATCTCAAGTTCAAAGCTTTCCTGAACAACTTAATGAGACTCTGTGCCAAAATAAAAAGCAAAAAGAGACCAGGAGGGGGGAGTTCAGTGGTAGCGTGCTCATCAAGCAAGTGGGAGGCCCTGAATTCATCCTCAGATTGAAAACAACCCCCCCTCACATATGGTGTAGGAAAATGACAATAGAGAAAACCACAAGAAATGCTTAGCATATTTTTTACTTACTGATAATAGCTTCATTAAATATTTGTATACATGACTTATAAATATTGGCTAAAATACGGCTTTTAATAGTTTTAAGCCTTGGCATTTTTGATAAAAAAAAAATGGGGTTTTATGCATTAAGTCGAATTGCATTTACATGCAGGGGTCAAAATGAATTAAAATAAAAAAGAAAACAGATAATGAAAATCCTTGACTACATAGACCTAAATGCTATGAAGTAGCAGCCTGGGCATGGAACTGCTGCTGGGGGTGTGTCTCTGCAGGGGGTGTGTCTCTGCAGGGGGTGTGTCTCTGCAGGGGGTGTGTCTCTGCTGGGGGTGTGTCTCTGCTGGGGGTGTGTCTCTGCTGGGGGTGTGTCTCTGCAGGGGGTGTGACGCCTGTGTATCTCTGCTGGGGGGTGTCTTTGCTGGTGGTGTCTCCACTGGGGATGTGTCTCTGCTGGGGGTTGTCTTGTCTAGGGAGGTGTCTCTGCTGTGCTGGTATCCTATCAGTGGGAGGAACCTGTTAGTGCTAGGAAGCTAGAGGCTTGCGAGGAAATCCTAAAGAAGAGCAAGCATGGCCTTTGAGGAACAGAAATCAGCTTCTGTGACTTGAGCTAAGGAATCAGAGGGAAACGTCCCGAAGTGAGAGGCAGAGGCTCAGTGCCAGATGCCAGAGATCAACACATGTTATCTCAGTCACTGGGACACCACTGGGTGGTGCCAAGCAAGAACACGGTAAGATTTAAGTTTCTGAGGGAGAGCTATGGCTGATTAGTTGAAAACTGATTTTAGTGAACGCTCAGCCCTGATTTTAGTGAACGCTCAGCCCTCCTGACGATGAGGACAGCATGCAGGTTCTGTTTTACGTTTTCTATGCACTGGGCATCTCATGCTTCCCCAAATTTCTTGCAGTGAACCCAGGTCTATCCTTGTGGCTGAGACAGAAACTGGTATGCTTGAATGAAGTCTTTAGATTGCTATCACCTGTTGCTATCAGCAAGCGCAATGAGAGTCATATGAGGGCAGTAAGTAGAGGCAGGAGGAGAGAGGTCATTTGGAAGAGAGGAGGCAGTGGGGGTACATCTGAGAAAGGAGAGGCAAAACGGTACATAGCCCTTGGTAATTAGAACATGGCTCTCCACACAACCTGGGGGAATTTGAGATATTAATAAGACATTTAATAAGGGTCCCAATTAAAGAATAGAAGATGTTGGGGAACTGAGGGTCAGTATGCCACAGGCACAGATGAACAGTAACAGATTCCAGTTGTATGCCGTGCGTGTGCCTGGCACCCAGGAAGCCTTCTAAGCTATGTATTAACTCTCTCAGGTGAGAGATAAAGACATCGTGCCAAGATGCACAGAGAGTAAACGATGGAGAGACAGATTAAGGGCAACTCCCTCTGACCACCGAGGTTCCTGGCAGAGGTCCAGCGGCCCCGGTGTCCACTGTTTTCACTGCAGGTCTCCATTCCCCGCTGTCCCTTCTGAGGTCTTCTTTATCACCCTAACTTTGATCCCACATCTTGCAACAACTGTTCTTTCTGCCATCCCTTTCCAGGCTCACTGCCCCTCCCAAAACCAAAATTCATTTTTTTTCCCAGGATAAGAAAGAGATTATGTCTGGGAAGAGAACACACTAAAATAAAATTGCCTTTTTAAGAAATATATATGATTTAAAAAAATTCTGACTAGTTTTGGTTCTTTATAAATGAACATATAAAATGCTAACTATCATAGGGCCAAGCTAAAGGGATCTTTAAGCAAATTTGCGGGAATGTGTAAAAGTAAGGGGTGCTTTGCAGTCAACCCCCAAGTGCTATTCTAGTTTCATAAGATCAGCTGCTTTTTAAACCTGCTACTGAACATTTATCTTGGATATAAATATTTCACTTGTTTTGACATCTCTGAAGAGCCTTTTTTAACTCACCAAAGGGGGAAANATATATCACATTTGTGAGACTACCTTGAAAGAAATGTGTCTGAGAGCCAGAGCAGACTCCACAGCCAGGCAGTTAGGACATCAATCAGGGAAAAAGCCGCAGGCCATGTCTGGGCCACTGCCCCGACATTCTTTCTGGGGAAACTTTCACTAGGCCTCAGGCTTGCTCTCAAAAGAACGGAAAGGTCTTTTTCTCCAGTCTACAAGGTGACCAAATACCCGACAGAGCCACCTTCATGCCCTGGCTAGCCCATTCTATCAAACTCTTTTTTTTTTTTCTTCTTCAAGACAGGGTTTCTCTGTAGCTTTTAGTTCCTGTCCTGGAACTAGCTCTTGTAGACCAGGCTGGTCTCGAACTCTTATGTTAGGTAAAAGGAGAGTTTCCTTAGAGAGCTGAAGTGCCCTGGGAGGAAGCTTCCTCCAAATCCAAATTATCTATGGAGAAAAAGTCTTCATCCACTTCCTGTTGACTGTAGATCCCTACTGTGCCTTCTGATACTTTTCCCCCAGGTCCCTGACAGGTTTTTGCTGTTGTTGTTGTTGGTTTTCTTTTGTTGTTGTTGTTTTGTTTTTCTGGTTTTCCACCTGTGTCAGTTACACCAGCAGAGGCACTGCAGCCCCCTGTCAAGGCTTGGTGACTTGCTATTGCTGTTACAACTGAACTGCACTTCCATAGGTATCAGGGGCTTTATGAAGACCTAGACCTGGTGAAGCCCATTTTTAGAAAACAGATCCGCTAATTACCCAAGGCAGACTAGTGAGCTGGTGAACAGGCCCTGTTCTGGGAAGACTCTACCCCATGTCTTAACAGCAAATACCTAGCAAGGAATAAGAACTTTCCTGAATGCTTTTAGAGTAAAGGAAAGAATAGCAAATACCCAAAGCAGGCGGTGCACTTTTTAAGTGGGGCTTCACTGGGGACAAAGGGCTCTCTGAGGCACTCTGAAGGTTGCATATAAAACAGCGTGGAGGACATTCAGGATAAGAACTGTTATCAGTCTGTGGGAGGGCTTTCTAGAACAATAGATGCGGACTGATGGGCTGCCCTCATGAATAAAATGAAATACCACCTGATTCCCTGCCCCAGGGAGAGCGGTGCCTTTTCCAAGAAGAAAGCCAAACAAGCACGCTTCCCCGAGAAGCAGAATCTCGTGTTGCCACAGCAGCGCACAGCTGTCTATGTGCCACTGAGCGCTCTGCCTTCCAGCGCGTCCTACAGACTTTGAAAGTCATCCTCTGGGTTGTTCAGAGTCACATAAGGAGCAGTAAATACAAGCTTGTTATTCTGAGCCTTTGCTCGTCACTGGTTCCAGTCTATAGCCTGTTTCAAAATAGTAAACTCCTTTGCGTTTTAATAATGTATTGTGGCGCCCAGCACTGCAGGCTGGTATACGATACAACACTGGTTTTTCATATAGCTCTTGAACATTAGGTTTCGGTTCTCGGATAAATACATGAGGCTAACTCAACACATGGGGAGGAATTTTTCCAATGAGGCCTACAACACAATGGCATTCCTGTTCTTTCTTGGAATTATTAAGTCTTTTCGTTCTTAGAAAGACAGATCCATTAAATATGTTTTTAATATTATTTTGAAACTACCCAACAGGGTCAGTGCTTGACTATGTGGGGCAGTTTTTTTTTTAAAGTAAATAAAATACAACCTTTTTTCATTTGTGTTAAAAAATAATATTCTATCCACAGGTCAAACTGTCTCTTATGCTTTAAAGTGTTTCATGGAGGCCACAATCTAAAAAATTATCCTCATCTTTAAGCTGGGGATATTTTCTCAACATCCCTAAGTGAAAAAAAATCATTTCATGTTTTTGTGTATTTATAGGTGTATATATGATTATATTGTGTCTAATGTCTTTCTCAACTGGTCTCCACCTTATTCTTTGAAACAAGACCTTTCACTGGACCTGGAGCTTGGCAGTTCAGCTAGACTGGCTAGCCAGCAAGCCCCAGAGACCCTCCCGTCTCTGCCCCTCCAGTACTGGGATTACAGGTACACACCACCATACCAAGATTTTACAAAATGGCTTCCGAGAAATTGTATTCTGGTTCTGTTGCTTATGTGACAAGTACTTTACCAACTAATCTGTCCTCTCAGCACCTCCCTCAAATTATTCTTATATTTGTCAACAAATAAATGTCTGCCTTTGTTCAGTGATACAGCTGGAACTCTCAAAACAGAGGCGTTTCAGAACAAAGATGAGAACAGAGTGTTCTGGAATTACGGACACTAATTAATCCCAGCACTTGGCAGGGAGAAGCAGGCAGATCTCAGGGTTCGAGGCCAGCGTGCTCTACAGAGAGCGAGTTCCAGGACAGCCAAAGATACACAGAGAAACCCTGTCGCAGAAAACAAAAAACAAACAAACAAACAAAAAATACAAAAGCAAAACAAAACAGAAAAGCACAAGCATTAAAGGGGAGGTTTGAAGTTTCTTTTTCCATCGCTGTTCTATCATGGGGCCTAAGACCATGATCTAATCCTCAAAAATGCAGCAGACTGGCAATTTTGCAGACAAGAAACTCATCAAATGGGTATTTAAAAAAAAATTAAAGCACCAACAGATGGGATATGTTTAAATTTTCTCCCTGTTGGGGTTGTGTGTGTCACTAAGTATGAGCAGAGTGGACCAAAGAGGCCCTGCAAGATCCTTGGGTGACAACAGTTGACCCCAGTGCACTTCCCTCTACAGAGGACACAAGGTTGATCAATGCAGCTGCCTTTCCTTAGCTTTTCATATCTTTCTAGGTGGTCTGTTCTAGTCTTAAAAAAAATTAAAGCATAATTTTCGATCAAAAAAACTGTCCATTTATATTTCCATAAATACTTTGGTAAATATCATCCGAGGGTCTAAGAATCAATTATTCTCTTCCTTGTAATTAAGTGGGAAAATGAATTAGTGAATGTTTCCAAACATAAACATTAAAAACAATAAATATGCCTCTATGTTAAAGTTTTACTTTTGGAGGGGAAGAAGTAACAAAATCTAAATTGAATTAAAGTGGTGTTGTGGGAACCAGAGTGATAATACAGTTCAATAAACGAATGTAATTAGACAATGTAGGTTTCTTTTTCTTTTTCTTTTTCCAGGCTGCAATCTAAAACATGGGCTCAATCCCTGCTCAGGATCACTGTTAGAAGCCAATTCAATATTGGAGCTTCTCAAATTCACAGCTAGCGCACTCTGCCTTTTAGGTATGGCTTGTCTGATTCGGCTGCCAGTCTCTCCTTCTCCGAAAGGTTTTCTGTAACTTTCAACTGAAGCAGCCCGGTATGGAAACAGACAAGTGTTCATTTTGAAATGGAGTCATCAAATGCTAGCAGCCTTCAGGAGGCTCCTCTTTTCATGAGAACAAACAAAGGGAAATGTTTTTAGTACAAAACCCCCTCTTTTAACAAATACAGAGCTTGTACTGCACTGCGGGGCTGCCCACCTCCACAAAGCCCTGGCTCCTTTTTGGTGGCCCTCAGAAGCAGCTTTTCATTGTATAATTCGTCCAGGGATAGAGCATCTGCTGAGCTAATGAGCTCTCCTGCAGCCTCTTCTCCCGCAGGCGAATCCCCAAAAGCACAGTCTTAAATCAGATGCTATAAAAGCGAGAGAACAAAAAGGGGTGGGGAGATGAAAGAGGAAAAAGTAAGGTCAAGGAAGCCAAGTTAGCAGTGCGCCAAGAATCATACCTGTGTCTGGCTTCGGAGAAGTTGTGTGCTTGAAGGTTTTCATCCACATAGTTAATTTCCAAGCTTGTTCTTTCATGGCCAAGATTCTGTTTCATGATTGCACCATTTGAGTACACTTCCAATGGGGATTAATATAATAGATCATCATGGCATCTTGCTCTTAAATATCTGGATAGCAACCTTGACCAGGAGCTGATTAGAAAGGGCAGGATTGAGGGTTGCTTCCTTTGGCAGCAAAGCAGAGCGTGGCATTGGGAACCCGAAGGCTTTGATTCCTGTCCTATCACTAATATTCCCATGTTTTACAGTGTCGCCGCTTGAGTCCAATGGACATTATTAGGATGCTCTGTGACAGCATCTAATAAAGCATGTTGGGAGAGAAATCATTGCTCTCCTTTGCACTGATGATCTTTTGGAGAAATACAGTATTGTTGATTACGGGAGGTGGAGGTTGCAGACACTGATGATACCTATAGTAATTTATCATCAGCCAGCAGCATGCTGGTGATCTACAGCTTTAAATGAGTAGCTTCCAGGAGGGACAGGGATGGAGAGCCTGTGTTATTCATGGTAGCGGAGATGCTTTGGAGACGACAGCTCGATTATTTATTGGTTGTTCTAAATTTCCGAGCACAGTTTTAAGACATTGCAAGTGTCTGTGCCGTGTGAGGATGCGCTGGTGAGGTATTCTGTCTTTGGAAGGAGCCTGTGGGGTTGCTCTCAGCAGCACAGGTTGTGAGGAGTTGTTTGGGGATGCATTTGTAGAACTTGGAAGGCCAGGAGAGTATTAGTAATGTTGGGGTTAACAGAGGCAGCTCATTTTAGAAATTTGATATTTGAGTTCTTCAACATTATCCAAAGTAGGCTCGCCACATTCCTTTGAACAAACTCTCCGGCACAGAGCAGATGGTTCCTCTATTAACAGCCATTTGCATTTAACATATTGCAATGATTTATGTACCACATGCCACCGAGCAAAGCAAAAACATTCAGTAGCAACTAATTAGTTGAGTGTAAAGACACATATCTCAACGTGCAGAGCCCTCCTCTAACTATGTTTTACAGTTTTTATAGTTTAGCATTTTATTTGTGCAAAGTAGTTAAATCTGAACTGTGACATTCCTCTTATGATTATGGTAATGCATCTGCAATTATGGTTCTATTAATGCTTCAGTCAACCCCGTTCCTTTATTCATCCAGGAAGCGAGCACTGGCGTGGTAGCATTTCCCAGACACCGATAGGTCAGCCGCATTTAGTTTTCAATGGCCAGAATGCTCTTGAGTTAGCACCGAGCCCTCCCAAACCCTTGTCTGTAAGCACTCTACTGCACCTGTAAAATGGGCTCTCCTCTACAGGAAATGGATATGAAATAAGACTGCTAACGAAAAGGGGATTTAAAAGAATGACTTATTTTAATTGGGTTTTGAATGTCACATTTATCAACAGCATTATTCCTTTTTAATCTCATCAATTGTACACTTTAATGAGCTCACATAATTATGCCTTGTCACCTGCTCCAACGCTGCTGCAGTTCTCTCAGACTTCATGGGTTTCCCTCTCTCCTGGATGTGCTTCTCAAGCTAGTGAGGAACCTCTGAATCTCACGCAGACACTGGCTTTGGCTGCCTTTTACAAGAATCTTCGCTAAAGCCAAGGGAGAAAGAGAACTAAAAATTGCCTTGGCTATTGCATCCTGTGAAAAGGCAGTCCCGTACTCGTCTTATCTCTTAGAGGGACCCTGAGACATTTCCCCCTCCTTTGAAAGGCCCATCAGGGTCAATGCATATCATGATACTGTCACTGTGAGTCAAGGTGACAATGTAAGGACTGTAGAATGAACCAATGAATCTTTTATAAGTATGATTTTCATTCTCAAGAGCCATCCATGCAAAATGTCAAAGAAACCCATCCATCACTGGTGAGGGAAAATGCATGCCTGTGACCCAGAAGAAATGGGATAAGACTTAACTGTATCCACTCAGGAGGACTCCAGGAGCCAAAGTACAAATGACCGCTGAGTTCTCTGTACCTGCAAATTTTAATTTAGCAGGAATTTTCATAGATTGAGTAACCTACAAAGTCAGGAGTGATTAACCTGAAGGTACATAAGAAGGTATTAATGAAGAGTCAATAGAATATGGATTATTATAGATTAGCACAGTTTTAAGCTGAGCCCATCATGAAAGAAAGGTGGAGATAGCGGTGAAATAAATCATCAGGTTGAGATAAAGATAATGTGTTGTGAGACAAGTGGAAGCAATAATTTTTAAAACAAACCACAGCTTCTTTCAAAGCGATGATAGTACATTCTGGCTGAATCCATGTGCATTATGGTAAGATAAAGTATGCATTTATATATTTCCATTCCACTTATATTAACAATTTTGGAAATCTTTATCCATCTTACAACTCAGGGGACTAAGATATTAAGACAAAACCTAAGTTCTGTGATTTTCTACCTTCTATCTAGCAGTGAGTAGAGGGTCAAGCTAGCAAAAGGTCACCCACTGCAGTCTTTTCATTAGAACCAGAGCTGGTCAACAAATATCAGACACTGTGTGACATTTTCTTATTTAGCTTGTGTCAAAAACTCTCCTGTGGCATGTAAGTCCTTTGGCATCTTACTTTGGAAGTAAAACAATATAGGAATCTTGGCCTCTGCTGTTGTTTGTAGGAAAAGGCTTATTTGAAACTCATTGATTCTAAACAAAGACACAACATGTAATCTGAAAGGGACACTTCCGCTTCTTCAGGACACTTGTTTTCCATAAAGAACATTTATGTGTGATGAAAGCAGGATTAACTTTCCATTGAAAACTGAGCCTGTCATTCAGGGTGATTAGACAGCATATGGGCTTGCCAATCCATACTTTAATCAATATGTCCCTATATCTGAGACAACCATACAGTGAACTACGTTTTTGGATATGTTTATATTAGGGAAATGGGAAGAAAGATGTGTTGAAGTTTGCGTATTTAACTGGCACTAAAACAGGACAAAGGTATTCTTAATCGATATATAATACTAATTCTTTTTCTTTATTCGCCATGGTAATTTCATATAACTTCACCTTGCTACCACGGTAGTTTACGGTGATAACCTTGACTGCGTTGAGAACATCAGAACATCTTGTCTTTTGGCCAGAGTCTCTCTTCCCAGAGGTATGGGCTGGTACCCCTCATCCTGTTCACCACTGCCACAGAAACCCCATCATGGACCAGGCTATGTTGTTTTATAATTTTCCTGTTGAAGTATCTATCAGTCCATGCAGAGGGTAGCATCTTGAAGACAGGAACAGTAGCCATTCATCTTTCTCTGTAGGAAATGGCACATTGCCACACACTAGCAAGCACAGAATATGTTTATATCTGTTTTATTTTACATTTACAGTTAAAGAAAATCCATCAAAGGGACATGGGGAAGATGCTATTTTCCATATTACAGTTCTGGGATGAGTTGCCACAGAATCTGAGTCCCAGCTAAAGGGCACGTTACTGCTTTGTAATCCTACAAGTTTTATGTTCTCACATAGTTTATAATATCATTTTAGGTAAACTCAATGTAATGGGTTACTTTTTTGCTTCTTAATCCAAAGTCAAGTTATTCTCTTTTGTATGTATGTATATTGTGCGTGCATGCATATAGGTGCGTTGTAATGCATTTGAGTTCACGTGTGTAACATTTACATTGAAACTCAAGGTAATTAAACTATATTCCTTAAATTTGGACAGTGGATTGAAATCTGAAGCTTTATATGACTGGTGGAGTTGGGTGAGACAGCATTGCAAAAAGTGTTTTTCTCCTTTCATGTCTCGTTATGTGTGAAATATGCAATGGTGGTCACTGAATGCCAAGGGCAGAGGATCAATGTGCCAAGTGATTATTTATGTATGTGTCATGCAGAGGAATGTTCTAAAATTTCACTCAGGCCTTTAATACTCATCTCCCAAGTTTCTAGTACGTGTAGAGACATATCTAATAGTTCTAGGCACAGCTCAACTAGTAGATCACAAGTCCATTTGGGTCTAGATTCTAGTTACCCAACACTATTATTCTAGGCCAATTCACTCAACTATATTCTGCTTCAGTCTGAAAAGGGAGTTAGATGAAATTATTTCTGTGATTTCTTTCCGTTCTAAAATAAATGATTTTTTGTGGTGTTATGACTCCCCATTTGGCACACACACCCCCTATATAAATCCCGTCCAGGGGTTCATTATGCTGTCTCTCCCTAACCCGCCAAATCTGACCTCTTAGACTCCCCCTCCCGTCCTTTCTTGGCCCACCCTCTCCCCCCATCTGTTCCCTGTTCCCAGCAGCCCTGAAGGATCTATAATTACACACGGATGGCACCAATATGTTGTAACAGCGTTGCTTCTCTGGTATTCTGGTAGCCTCAAACGAGTAAAAGCAAATAGAAGAGCAACGTGTTTCCTGGACAAGGTGATACCCCTTAGCTTTGCCTTCCTGGGCTCAAGTTTTTGTGTTTAACTAAAATAAGCCTGTGAGTTTAAAAATACCACCCAGAGCAAATGACGATCTGTATTAATTGCTAATTAATCTCAATTTCCTTTCAATGCACATTTTTAACTTCCTGCTATAGCGTGTGAGGAGCTCACATGCAGCGAAATCAAAAGCCTTTAGCATCTCTATTTATCTCAGAATGCACCAGATTGGACCACTTGGTAGTTCATATTTTACATCTATGCTGAGCAAAACCAAAACAAAAAATAATCCTTCTTATCTATTCCTGTTTGGCTCATAATTTCTTAATATTTTAAAAAGGTATCTGGTACTTTTGCAAGGTAAAAATAAAATGCAAAAAGGTTGATTAAAGTTCATATTAAAGCTAGCCTTTCACCTAGTGTAATACATTGTGTGTATGCATGTGTGTGTGTGTGCATGTGCACTTACCTATGTGCTTAAATAGTGCTAAGAACAAATTGATTTCTTTTTCAGAGCAAACCAATTATACCTATCGTCCTCACTATACTATACGGGAAAGGCCTTTTTCACTGAGGTATTGCCTATAGATCTACAAAACTCTAATAGTAAAGATTAGATCGTGACCAATGTTTCTGAATGCATCTGGAAATGCTTCTAACCACCCCCCCTCCAAAACTTTTGGAGGAAATGACAACCAGTCAATTAGGAATTAGGATACAGAACATGGCTCCACATATTAAATGGGAGTGCTAAGCCCATCCCAGTCCATTGTTTAGCACTGCCCATGGGGCTGCATCATTGCATGCAAACACTAAGTCAAGTGAGGTGGGAAATTCTCTTCCTTCTTCATTATGTGGTATTTTCTTCAAATATCTTTATGCTTCTTTTAAAGAAAGACATCTTTAATAATCTGCTGTCTTTAAAACAAACAAAACAGAAAACATAAGCACTTGAGAATTAACAAAGAGACACGTTTGAACACGGGTTGTGCTCCTGTAGGTTAACAAGGTTTATAGTTTAAAAGAAGGCATTGCTAGATACATTTTCCACTTTTAAGGCCAGAACACTTAAAGAAAAATGAGACACTTACATACAGATTCTCTTTATAGTTAAAACTTTTCAAAGATTTAAAAAAGAATAAGCTTGAAATCAGAATGGCCACAGGTGTCTCCTGAATTGAGTGTGCATAACCAACTTTATCCCCAGTGTTCCTGCTGCCTAAGGCATAGCCAAGTTCAGCACTGATCTTTATTGTTATTTTGTGGTCATCAGATCTTTACTTGGAATAATTTTAGTTATTGGACTTTATTCTCCTTTTAAAATAGGACCAAATGAAATGTTTGAGAAAGGAGTGGTTAAAAATTCATTTAGTTTGAAGAAAAGACTTGTGTGATAGGATCCCTTATTACAAATGTATGAAATTTCATGTTACAAAATAGGACATGCATTAGAAGACAGCATGGGCACTGATAGACTGTGTCACAAAGAAAGCCAGAGGTCCCCGTGTAAAGGATGAGTTCCCTTACAAAGGCTAGCATGACTCACCATTGCCCAGTTTATCAGTAGTATCAGTTACTGCTGTAGTTTTGATGACTTATTCTAATGAAATGCAGTGTCAGGTATTTAGATTTTCAGAGAAATGTTGGAGGTAATATTCAGAAAATTCAATTCGTTTCTTACTCTTAGGAAATGGCACAATATCATCATAATATGACTTTGGCTGTAAAGTCCCTATATCTCATACGGTAAAGTAATTGAGCACAGTCACAAAAGTTGATCAAAGTAAAAGTAAGAAATGAGAGAGCGAATAAGCAGAGAACAGACAGACGGTGTGCTGGAAGAGCAAGCAGAAAACCTCACAGAGCCCGTGACTCATGGACACATCATGAATGGCAGGGATGTAAGATCTAAGAGTTTGCTGCGATGTTTACAGAGAGATCCTTTGCAGGGTTTTCCGAGTCTCCTGTGTCTATCAAGCTGCAAAAGCTTGGGCTACAGACCATCACAAAGTCAGGAGGTTGACTTGACACTTGACAATGTGAGTGATGTCAGATAAAAGAAGTCCTGACACATCTCTGGTCCTCAGTCTTCTCACCTGGAAAACGATTTAAATCTGTCCGTCTTATGAGCCTCTTGCGAGGATCAATGGAAGGAAAACAATCAACAAGAATCCTAGAAGCTGAAGGTTATACAAATGCTAAAGGGGTTGCTTACATATTGATGAGGACCAGCCCATTTGCCTTTAGCTTGATTTTCTCAAATTATATCTCAATTTTCTTGGGAGAGTACCTTCCAAGAATGGCTTTTAAATGATCCCTTTATATATATATATATATCTTTGTGTGTGTGTGTGTGTGTGTGTGTGTGTGTGATCCTTTGCACAAGTTTTACCAACTCTATATAGTGTGAGAATTTTAAAGATTCAAACCTCTATGAAACTGTAGAGTGCCCATTTTGGAGTCTGAACTGGAATCTCCACTTGGATTCCTGCTTTTACACAGGGAATGGCACAACACAAATACCTAGCTTATGCACCAATTGCCCAACACCCTGCTTCTGCATTTATCCCCCATGTTAAAGACATGCTCCACCAACCCTGCTATCCCTTCAGCTGACTAAGGAATCGTTCCCTCAGTCCGTGCTCAGATTTTAATTGGTTCTCAGGCCCTGTTGCCACTACAAGAGAATCTCAACCCATCACCCTGTGCTGACTTCCTAGGATTTGAAGAGCTTTTCCTGACTCTCAACTTGAACTGGGGGTCATAATTGTTCCTAAGTTAAGAAATGTTAGCACTTTCAGTGTTCACACAATGGAATATTTTCTACTACTGTCTTAAAATGTTTCTCCTCTGCTTTCAACGCACATGTGAACATTTATAAATTTAGATGGATTATAACATGAGCAACTGCAAAAGGCGGTTTCGTAGGAATCCTTTAGCGCTTCTTAAAGGGGATGATGGTCCACTGGGAGAAGATGGGGGGAAGTAATCTCTCAGGATTCTACACTTTGTTTCTCCTTTGGAATTCCTTAGCAGGCTGTACTGTTTCGTGTGTAATTTGTCTGCCTAGAATTCCATTTTGCCTTGGCTCCCTGGCACACTACACCACACGTTTCAAGATACCGTACGAATGTCAGATCTTATCAAACATTTTACTAGTCTCATCTCATTAAGTTAGTAGTTCTTTTATCACATAAGAATTCATACAGTGGTATGGATGAGGTATGGCTTGATTGTATCTCCTGGGACTTCGTGTACTAAAATTTACCCCACTACGGAGTATTAAGAGGCTAGAAACAACTTAATGATGGCTTTTAGAGATGAGGCTTTGGAAGTGGTTAGGATTTAGATAAGGGGATCAGGGAGAACGCCCTCAATTGAATACTGGTGACTTTACAGACTAGCAAGACCAGAAGCACTCCCCATGTTTCGTGCCACGCATTTTCCTAGGCTGTCTTGGGACCATGCCCATAAGAAGGAGGTCACCATATGCAGCTCTATGAACTCCCCTAACTGAAATATAAGTAAGTCTGTTTTCTTTTAAAGCTACCCAATTTCAAACTTGTTGTAATAAAGAAAGAGATTTAAAAGAAGATAAAAAAGATGCAAATAATCAGAGCCCTTGTCTATGCCCTTTCAGGTCATGAGCTCTTTGAAAGTAGGGACTACGCCTTCTGCCATTGCTGAATGTCCACTGCTAAAGCCAGAATCTGCTCCGTGATGACAGAGAAACGTGAATTGATAACAGAGTACCAGGAAGACGCTGTAAAAGCAGAATCTGCTAAGTGGCCGCAAAGCCCAACTTCAATAATTAGGACTAACTGAGGATGAGAGACAAAATCACACATGCTTTCTACATGAAAAGTGAAACCTCAAGACTTTGGCAAATTTATTTTAGTTAGGGCTAAGAATGACAGAGTACCCACACAAATCAGTTTAGCATGACACTATGTTTTCCAAATGCTTTTGAAACTCAAAGTTGTCTATGTACTTTGAAAGTTTCACAGGCGTTCTTCATAAATGGGTGTTTGGCTGCATGGATGTCTGTGCATCATATGAGTGCCTGGTGCCCATAGTGGTCAGAAGAGAGGACGGGGATCTCCTGGAAGAAGAATTGTAGATGGTTGTGAGCTGTTTTGTAGGTGCTGGGAATCAAACCCCAGGTTCTCGGGAGAAGCAACCAATGCTGCACTCCACACACAAATGTTCTTGCTTACTTAAGATTACTTACTTGGGTACCAACTTCTTGACCTTGTCCCAGTTACTAAAAATGAAACCCAAGGTGGTAACATTCAAACAGTCAGGTTATATGGATGTAAAGTTTACTCCTGAGAGAGAGAATGTAGGGAACCTTTCTCTCTATAACACCCTGGGGAAGTAGCTTTGTCACTGGCCTGTTTGGCCTTGCATTCTGTAAAAGGAGACTGGATTGGACAGTTAAGAATGCTCAAGAAAGGATGCTGAAATACAGCTTCTGTGCAAGTGTCCTCAGACTCTTTTCTTAGGGGAAAGCAACAGAATGAGGAAAGATAAATAAGTAAATAAACAAATAAATAAATTTCAGTTGATTTCTGTAATTGGGGCATGATTATAGTTCAAAACTCCCAAGGGGTGTCTAAAAACGAAGAGAGTACCGAGTCTCATACATAGTATGTTTGTATCTTATGTTTACATAACTATAAAATTTAAATTAAAAATATGTCACAGCAAGCGTCTAACAATTATAACCCATAGTAAATATAATTATAACCATATTCTGTACCAAAATCCACTTAAAACTTATTAATTAGTTATTTTTGGAATTTTCTATCTAACGTCTTTGCACTTGCCTCAGTGAAAATTTTGGAAAGCTAAGCTATGAATACGCTAAACTATAGGCTATTTGTTATTTTGACAGCCAACCTATAAAGGAAGCCGAGTAGGCACTGCATGGGATAAGAAATGAATAAACACCATTGAAAAGGTATGAATTACCTTTAAGAATGTATTGTAAAAGACAAGCAATTGAGATGTTGATCAGATCTGAATATTTCTTTCAATTCTACCTTCGTGCTTATGTTGTTAGAGGAGAAATTCTATTATCCAATGTCTAAAGCCATAGTTTGATACATTGCTGATAATACATCTCGGAAACAAATGGGCTTATTACCAAATGCTCATTTATCTTTCAGACTTAAAACCCTATTATAATAAATCACACTACTTCCTCAGTCTTACCTCAAAGACACAACAAGGAATGTTTAGTTTATATTCTGATAAAAGCGCTGCATCTGACAAGCATTCGGGTTTTAATTAATTTAATTGTGGAAAGAAAGCTCAGAAGGAAACATGGTACTTGAAAATCTAACCTTCCCACGGTGTAACGAAGAAACCTTTTGGACATTATATATTTAATGACTTTTGGACTTAACCCCCTGTCTGTATGAAAAAAAAAATGTTCAGAACAAACATGTACTCTTCATTTCTCCTCTCACCTTTCATCTGGGTACGTTTTATTTATGCACTAGACGAACTTTTGGCCATTAGAACCATCTTGCTCCAGCAGTTAATTAGCACAAGTACCATAATTTAATACAGTTAATGCTACTTGATGCCCTTTAATGTACCTTCCATTAGTGATATTATTGTAGTATTACCCTGTAAATTAAAATGAGATCAAGACTAAGAGAGTGGCTCTTTAATTAAGGTACTGGCACACTGCACTTCTCTATTATTCACTGGAGAAAATCACCCTGATTTACTGAAGCAGGACAGCCATAAGTCAGAATTAGCCCAGGAAGATTATTAGGTTTATTGAACAATGTAAGTGCCATGGAGTTACTGAGATGGCCAATAGCATTGCTTCCTCTTTTTTTCCTCCATTATCTTGATAAATACTCAAGCGGTAAATGAAAGCAAAATAAACACGTAGCAAAGGAGAAATGCATTTTATGATAATATTAAAGGTTTTGTTATCAGTTCAATGGATACTGGATATATATATCCCATGTTAAAAAAGCCTAAGCTAGTGGTTCTCAACCTTCCTAATGCTGCGATCCTTTACTATAGTTCCTCATGATGTGGTGACCCCCAGCCATAAAATTATTTCGCTGCTACTTCATATCTGTAATTTTGCTGCTGTTATGAATCATAATGTAGATATCTGGTATCCAGGATGTCTGATACATGAAACCCGGTGGGGATTGCAACCCATAGATTGAAAACCAACGGCCTAAATGATTCGTTAATCTGATGACAGTCAAAACATTGCTTTTAGGTTAAATAAAATAGTCATTATAAAATCTACATATGTATATTTACATTATATCTTCAACTATTTCCATTTCATAGTTTAATAGTTCAAGATAGAAACATATACTTTCTGTTGATGGTATTGCAAATATTTATAGCTGGTCTTCATACAAAATTTATATAATGACTTATATAAATTCCCACATTTTGCTTGGATGGTATTGGAAGTGACAACAGAAAAATGGCACTATTATTTCTGGAAAAAGACACGTATATAAGATTCTAGGTTTGTGTGACCAGGGGATGGAAAAACAAACTACAGGAAACTATGCCCTTTCTTATGTTTTGGAAAATTTAGAACTTCCTAATAAAAAAATCATCAACTAATAGGCAATCTTTCTATAGATGACCTGTTGTTTAGAGGAAAGACAACCAAGGACATGAATCCTGAAGTCTTCAATGGATAAAATTATCAGTTTCTAGGCTGAGAGGCCTAATGCTCCACGGTTGCTCAGCTTTCTGTTTTGTGGCTCCATCGTGAACAAATATTCCTTACATAACTTGAAAGCCAGAGACACACAGGAGCCATCAGGCCCCGCTTCTTTAGTCCCTCCCCCAGGACTAAAAATACTCCAGCCATCTGGTGCCTAGTGCAGTACATGCCAGCATCGGTTTGCCCTGAAGAATTTGGACATAGCGGAGGTGACGGAGCAGCACCGTATGGGCTTACCTCACCTCCACTGGCCCTTTTGCTTTTGCCCAGCTGCTTCTTGCTAGCTTGCAGCTGACTGGTGAACTGGAATGACAGGGGAGGTGAGACTCAAGAGGTTTGGTGGAATCTGGGTCCTGCTAACTCCTCGGAGCCAATGACAAGCAGCCGGAGGTCATTGCCAAGGTGAGGTTTAGCAGTAAGGTGAGAGGTCCATAGGGATTAGATGTTCTTGGCAGGCCATCTTTAGGAGAGGGCCTGTCTAACTCCAATGGAGCATGCATACAGCTCTCCTTAGCTCGAAAATGTGGTTTATACTTTCTTTCAAAGAATCAGAGAGGAGAGAAATGAATTTCCCATAGCAAAACTAATCTCCAGCAGTGGATATTTCATAACTGAAACCCTCCAAAAGGTTGCCTTTCTGACAGAGCGAGATCACAGTTTTTGGGGTGCAGTGGTCTACAGAAACTCAAGTTCAGGTTAAGGAGTACTGAAACTGCCAGAAACTGACCTACCTGAATTCAGTGTTACCAAACCACACAAATCTCAGGCTATTCATTTAGAGTTTTATTCTTTCAGCCATATTGAATATTTGTCATTTGATGTTGGTATGCTGTTGTTAAAAATATCAAATATTTTCATATAATACATGCACTTGAGATTGGATAAGATAACATTTTAAACTTAAAGTCTTTTACTAAGATGTTCCTTAACATAATGGGTCATTTTGGTACCCATGCTCAAGTCTGATAAGACAACTTCCTACTGCCCATTCATAGACTCCTGCTAATCTGTAAACACTTCTTAAAACACTAGGGCTCCCAAGATCAGTGTGGCTATCCATATACTAGAGCACAAATCCCTCAAAAATACTAATTTGCTGGCAAGATGTTGTCAGCATCTGTCACTAAGACCTTGGTTAGAAGTTGACAATAAGGTCTGTAGCTAAAGATTCTTTACTGGTCATGAGGAACACAAGAGGAAGCAGAGGATATAGCTGCAATTTCATGCTGTCTTTCCATTGTGAACATCCCGAAACCTTAGATGCCACCGTAAGCCGGAAAGCTTTACGGCCTTTCTTACTCTCACTATGACCCCCATCCTCATAGCTGCAAACACCTTTTTACTCATATGTGACAGACAACTCTCTGAAGGGCCAGAGTTCCAGCACCTCCAATTTCTGAGGATTGGGCAGACTCAAAGGAATCTGAAAGCCAGCCTATTGAGTGAATCCTGATTTATCTGTCTAAATCTATGCTTATCAAGATCAATATGCCAAATTTACCATTATACACTTTATACAGGTATCCTCATATATTCTCAGATATAAAAATGTTTATCTCTTTATATTTTCTTTTTCTTCCTGCCCACTATCTCATGCTTCTACTCTCACCATGCCTGGATGAATAAAAGTCTCTCGTGTTCGTAGTTTTTGTTCTCATTACCGGAGTTTTCACTCATACATCTTCAAAATTCTTTATAATCAATTGTAGTTTGGTATACTATTAAAACAAGGTATCCCTGATCATCACCACTGATGTTACAACTCTTGTCCATCTGCCCTTGGCCTACCAAGTGAAGAGTCCCCAACCCATATTTTACATGTGGAATATTGTTTCATACAAAGGGTTCAAGACCTCTAAAAGAGGAAGCTTACCACTCTTGAAGAAATGCATTTTACGTCTCAGGTGCTTTTTGTTCTGACGGTGTAAGGGATCATTGCAGGGTGATTCTTGCTTGCATTGGGAAATAAAAGACAGATCCTTATTTCTCCCTTCCCCTCTAACAGAGCAAGCAGCCTCACTATGTTGGCTTTAGCCTCACCTTACCAGGGAATATTGAGCTTCAGGTAAGATACTTATGTTTTCTTTTGTTTGAATTCTAAAGACTCTTGAAGAGTGATAGCCAGTGTGGGTTTGTATATCATTGCTGAGCCAAAAGGTTTCAGACTGCTTTAGAACCTCCTTGCGTATTGGTGGCCCTCAGAAAATAAAGAAATAAAAATTGACTAATGTCATCAATCCTGGACATATTTTTTTTTTGGACACACAGTTATTTCCATTCAAGATGGGCAGGGGTTCTCTTACCTTCCTCGCACCTTTATGTCTGAGATGGCATAAAAGTAACGTGCCAAATGCAGCTCATCTACAAATATTTCCCCAACGGCGGGTCTCAAGAGCCTGATCCTCAGGTCCGTGACTGTGAAGAAATCTCTGAGTTTCTTGGTTGTATCCAGCTGTCCATAGAGGGAGGCCATATTTCGCAGCCGAGGTCCAGCGAAAAACGCAAACCTGTCTTTGATCTCGAAATGAATAATTTTGCTGTTTGTGGAGTACCCGGTGGAGTACTCCTCTGTGCAAATGATCTCTAACACGGACTGCTGGGACAAATCCTTCACGGACTTCGGGTCCATGTGAAAAGCATCGAGGCAGTCTGTGGCGTAATACTGATAGGGCTGCCATGTTCGCCCATAATCGAGAGATTTCTCCAGGATCATTTGGTCTGGACGCCCCGATTCGAAGGTAATAACTATGTTGTCTGTGAGCTCAATGGTTTTGCTCCAAGACAGCGTGATGTTAACCTGGAGAGGTTTGGGGTATTCCTTCCAAGTAGCAGACTGCCAAAATGTAGAGGGATGTCGTCCTTCAAAATCAAACATGAGCTCAGGAGGGTGTGCCAGTTCAGGGGTACTTGCGTCACACTCGTTATTGCACATGTAAGGGTTGCCCTACGGAAGAAGAATAAAGGAGGTTCATTAAAATATTGCCTCAACACCGTCTTACCTTATTGCTGATTCCTAACAAGATAAGACAGAAAACAATAACAAAATCACTAAAGTTTTCTTTCCCCAACTGGATTCTCCTCTATACTAGCCTTTTTATTATAGAGCTGGAAAGAGGGCTCAACAATTATGAACATGGGCTGCTTTTCCAGAAGACATAGGCTCAGTTCCTTGTACCTCCTACATGGCAGCTCACAACTCTTTGGAACTCTAGTTCTAAGACATTAGGTGCCCTCTTCTGACCTCCACAAGCACCAGACATGGAAGCGGTGCACAGAGATACAATACAGTTATATACATAATGTATAAAAAACAAACTATGTAAAATTAAGATGGTAGTTTTCTTGTCTTTCTATGGGCTTCAAGGATAAGAAAAGTTCATTTACTCCTGTGTCTTAGACCCATAATATGATCACAGAGGCACAAAGATTCAGAACTGCCTAAGAGCTCAATCATTCTACTTCCGCCTAGAAAGGTCCTGCAAGGAAGGCAGGGCGACTTGATATTCCTTAGAACATGATTTTTTTTTAAAAATTAAAATATGATTACATCATTTCTCTCTTTCCCTTTGCTTCCTCCAATTTCTCTTATGTATCCTTCCTTGCTCTTCCAAATGTCTAGCTTAAAAAGTCAACTATGTGTGTATGTGTGTGTGTTTGTTCCTAAATCTATGAATGCAATGTGCTCAGTACCTATCATGTTACTTATATGCATGTTTTCAGGGCTGACCATTTGGTTATGGATAATCAGTTGGTTTGCTCTTCCCTGGAAAGACTCTTATCGCCCATTTTCAGAATTCCTTAGTTGCCTGTAGCTCTTTGTCTAAGGTTGAGGCTTCCTGAGATTTCCCCTTCCACTTCCCTTGTCTACTGATGCCATCCTTATTCGGGTCTTAGTTAAGGATGGTACTTCAACAGTTCACTTCTAAAGCAGGGCTTTGGATTTAAGTATGAATGTTAGATGCTGACCCTTGTCCTATATAGCCAAGGGTACCCTCATTAACATTCAGCTCTCTCTTGGCTTTGCCCCGAATCCATCATACTTAACTGGGTCCCTGCTTCATAAAACCTGGTTTTAAAACGTTTACTTTATTCACCACAAATCATTAAAATGCGGTCCAAGGCAGACTCTGGGGTTGGATCCAAACATCTGGCATCCTAATAGGTAGATATGAGCTGAGTGCTCAGGAATGTCTGGGGCTGAGGATGTGTTCCAAGGAATGGAACACAGAAGTCCACTATAGTTATACCTCGGTATCCTTGAGGTATTGCTTCTAGGTCCCCCATGGATACCCAAATCTGCCTAATTTTAAATGGCATACTATTTGCATACACTTCAAATCAGCTGGAGATGATTTAAATGTAAATGGTATGTAAATAGTTACTACACTGCATCCCTTTGGGAACATTGACAAGAAATACTCTGTATGTTTGCAGTGCATAGGCAACCATCCTGGGCTTGGCTGCACAGCACTTGAATGCCACCAAATGAGGAGCACCGAAAGCAGCAAGAGAGCATGCGGAATGTGGGAGGTTGCAACAGAGTGCCCGAATGTCACTTATTCTAATGAATTGAACACAGTGCCCCACGTGGAGCAGAGTCGCGTTTTGCCACCGGCAGCTTTCTGCACTCCCTCCCCAGTATCCTCACCCCATGGTAAGTTGACTACAGACGTGGAGTCTTCTGATCCAGAAGGACCAGCACCAGGCAACGAAGAAGGCGCTGTGCACCCAACCAGACACTTGTGTACTTGTGACTTTGCAGCTGCCCATAGGCAGCTCTCAGTGGATGTAAATTCTTCTTCTTCTCACAAAAGCTACTTCCTTTACAACCCACTCAAACTAGAAGCTGGAAATTAACCGCCCCCGATGTCACAAGTTGTAATGCTGCTTCTGCGGCACTAAATGCCTCTTCTTCTCGGCTTTCCCTGGTAGAATCTGGAGAAGATGACTTGGTATGGCTTAAACTTTTTCTTTCGAAAGAAAAGCAGATAGCAACATCCAAAGTCACCATTCAGGTATAGTGAATCATTATAGTTTCTCCGTATTCTCAGGGGATATCTCCTAAGACCCACACGGATTACTTAAAGCCTCAGGTCACTCTAAGCCCAGTATATATTTTTTTTCTATGCCTACTTAACCTATAGAAATAGTATTTATAATTTTGCACAACAAGGACTTAACAATGACTCCTCATAGAATAACGTCTTAGAGTAAAAACTATGTGAATGAGGTCACTCACATAATATCTTTGTATGCTCCTCCTTCTGCGATGACTATAGACTGTATAGTCTATATAATGAGATGGAAATGGGTGATACGGACGGACGCTCTTGACACAGTGCTAGCGGATGAATACTGTGATGCTGGGGACTGCTGCTCTGAGAGCTGAGATGCTATCCGTGACTAATGGGTGGGGAGTATCTACAGTGTGAAAACAAAGCTAAGGCACGATTAATACTCACAAATGGTGGGATGGAGTCAAGGCGGAAGAGATCTTACCACGTTGCTTACAACAGTGCACAGCGGAAAACGTAAACAAACTGTTTATTTCTAGGTTTTCCCGTCTAATACTTTGGACCCCGGTTGACCACCCGTAGCTGGCACCATGCACAATGAAACTGTGAACAAGAGGGGTTGCTACATTCTCTCACCCTGTTCTGGGCATTTGTGAACATGACTGGTTGGAAGACTCTACCTTCTCATACTGTCCTTGGGCTTTCTCTTGGAATTAGACTTAGAATTCCTCTCTTCTTCTTTTCATGAAGTGTGAGCTTTTGATCATATCATCTGTTGGATGTGTGAGATGGAGCGCTGGTAATTAATTTACACTGTAGATATAGACACTCAGTTACCTGCTGACTCTCATGCAATACAAGATGGGCACTGAAGAATGGCCCCATCCTCCCTAGAGGCAGCTTGCTCCTACCTAGTCAGCTAATACTCTTTCTCCCTTTCCCATTAGAGCAATTGAATCCGAACATTGGCAACAGGCTTGAAAGAGTCAGGTATAATTGAGATGAGGCAGGAGAAAGGAGAGAAGGGATATTAGGTGAGGAACAGAAATGTTTTAAAAATATACTCAAGAAATCAGTTATAATGGAAATGTTGCTGTACTTCTCTCTCAAATTTCAATTCCCTATTCCTGATCCCAGCGTCTGCAGCACTATTTATAGGCATCCCTTTCCAAATGAGCTGGGGCGGAGGTGGGAGTGGGGGGGCGGATCACTTTCTGTTCCAGGTGGAATAAATCACCAAATTTATTATTATTTAAACTCCCTTAAGCACACCAGAACGCCAAATGCAAAGCTCTGCAAACTGGCAAAGGCTTTTTATGGAGGGCTATAAATATTGTGGAATCTGTCAGGATTTATAAATTCCAAATATATGTAAATGCACATTTCACCGGAAGGGGTCAGATTTACACGGATCATACCTTCACTTGAAATTTACTTTTAAAACATGGTCATTCCGAAAGCTGTCAGCAAGCAGCCATCTGCATAACCATGAACTTGGATGTTATCGTCTTTGTCCTGACAGAACTGTCTTCATCTGTGGTCAGGAATGTGGGGACAAAGGAAGTGGGTCTTGTTGTACACAGTAAAGGGAGTTGTCATACATTCGTGTTGACTCTTGGTGGGAGACCATATTTGTTCACCTTCAGCCTAGGTGTGCAAAGATTCTCAGGTGGGGAAAAGGTACTGGGACAAAATAAAGAGGAGGCGCTTCAGGCTGATTCTGCAGATGTGTCGATAATAACAAACCCTTTCCAAAAATGGTACTGAAGAAATCTGTCTGAAATAAAGGTGATGTCAGCTGGGCGGTGGTGGCACACGCCTTTAATCCCAGCACTCGGGAGGCAGAGACAGGTGGATCTCTGGAAGTTTTCGAGGCCAGCCTGGTCTACAAGAGCTAGTTCTGGGACGGGCACCAAAGCTACAGAAAAACCCTGTCTCGAAAAAAAAAAAAAGGTGATGTCAATACCCCCGACACACACCTCGTTCACTTTACACTTAGGGATTTTACGTGTCCTAGGTGTCCTAGGCAGTCCCTGTCACTCCTCCTTCAGAAAAGAGGGAGTCAAGCATAGGGAAGTGTTACAAACCTGCCCAGGTCACTTAAAGTGTGTAAGAAGCAGAGCCAGAAAGATGCCTGGCTACATGTTCTACACCCAAGCCATTGTGGGTGTCTGTATCAGAGCCTTGTCTTAGAAGCAGTACTGGATGCTCAAGAGAAAATGCCTAAGAATCAAGGAGTTGTTTTAATTTTTAATTTTGAAAAACAGTTTAAGATTTTGTTTAAACCCTCATGAGCAGCTGAGAAATTCTGAAATGGGAAACCTTGCTTAGCTTCACAATAGAAACCTACTCTCACTCATTCAAGCCCCTCTTCAAGTTTGTAGCCCCTGTCTATTTCCTACAGACCTAGTGCCACGGACATTCTTGGAGATCCTCTACTTTATATCATTCTTAGACTTGTAAACATGTGAGGTTTGGAGAACACCCCAAGTCTCTATATTAGTCCTTTCTTAAAGGAGCACAGGAAACCCCGGGTCTCTGTTGTTCTTTGGGAAGAGGCACCCTTTCCCTTGTCCTCAGGTGTGAAGGCCGACGAAACAGGCATCTTCTCTCCGCTTCACACAGACCTAAAGACAAAAGATTCCTTCATTCAACAGTCCCTATTCATCACTTACTATAGGACTGTATTAACGGGGCTGTCTGGGGCTCCTAAGACACAACAGTGAACGGACTCTGACCCTTGCCTTCTGCGGTGCTTCCATGCCAGGCGGAGGAGATGCACTAAGCAAATAAATACACAATCCCGTATAATGCAGTGTGATGGCAGGTACTAAGGGAAAAAGCAACGCCAACAGAGGGAGAGCACCATTGCGAGAGGGATGCTGATTGTAACTTTATACCGAGAGGTCAGAGAAGGTCTGGCTGATAACACGACATTCGAGCAGATTAAGAACAATTTGTAATTTACACAGGGGATCATCCGAGGAGGTGACCAGCATGACAGGTCTGTCCTTCATCTGACTCTCCTCTTAGGGGTATTCTCAGCAGCACAGCAATTTATTGCAATCGATGGGTAAACAAATCATTTGAAATGAGAATCTACACCAAATGACTGCTGATACCAAAAAAAAAAAAAATCAATCCACTGTTTCCCTTATTTCATGGCAGTCATACTCCTTTAGGAGATTGATGCTTTGATAGCCATTAGCATAATTTACCAAGAGACAGCGACACTGGGAGAAAACTAGAAAGGATGAAATAAGAGGGAGGTAGGAGAAAGAGCTTCATTCCTGTCCTCTATATATATGTGGGAGAGAAAGAAAACAAAGAAAGCCAAGGAATCAAAAATCTTACCATTCCCAATGGAGCCGAAGGAGAGATTATATGCTAAAACATTTCGTGTAAATATTTCACGTAGGTATGATCTGTAATGCTGTTGTTACAGAGAATTACCAGTATGAAAACAATTCTTGTTAAAGGGATTAGGTTAATTAAATTTTAGACTACTTCAACTCCACCCTAATCCCTCCTAATAACATCAAGAGTAAAATTTATATAAGAAAATGCAACTTTTCCCTCCTCATGAAAACAAAGAACACTTTCTTGCTGTTAAAACTCACAGATGCAGGCATCTGCATTGTAAGCAAGTCCTCCATGGCCCGGCAGGCAGCCTTAAATAGTTATTAATTTAAGATCCTTTGTCTCTGGGAAAGCACAAAATATGTATAGCTATATAGATAATATTATTTACATCACTATGAGATGCTTACATAATTAAACTGATATAACAATTAAATATTTTTATAACAATTAGAACCCCACATGCGATGCTTACTTTCTTTTAAAAATATTATGTTTTACCTCTGGGAGAATTGAAATTACTTATTAATTAGCAATGTGTACGCACAGCGCACTGCTGTTATTCTTTCTTAATGTGCTCTCGGGATTCAAAGGACAAGTAGAGTTGACCGTGCGTGTTCCCTGTTTCAGGGGACCAAGGCCTTTTCCTTGTGTTAATTGGTACTTTGACAGATCATCCTTCCACCTAAGCTCTGCGAGGACTTTCAGAGTGAAAGACAAGTTCTATGTGCCCAGTATCGCTGTACAACCTAAACAACCTAAACAGGTCTTATCAGTGTGACCTGATTTACTTATTTCAAAGATTTGCCTATTATCAAATGATTGGGATTTACAGTTAACAGCGGACAGAGTACCCAGGGCATATTTGTTGGTTTGTTACCATAAGTTACACAGCACATGTTAGCAGGAGGCTATGAGAAACATCTGGGTTCACACTCCTACCCATCCTGGGAAACAGAGAAAGCTACTGACATTTCTGTCTGGCTCATCTTTTCACGTATTGATCAGAGGAAGTCGACCACACACAGTCAAGAAGCTGCACTGTAGAATGAACCTCCCACCCTGATGCTGCCATGATTCAGATATAGTCATCACTAGAGACTTGTCAATACAAGGCCTTTAAAGGGATCCCAGAACTGGAGATCCAGGGAGGAGCCACAATTGTAGAGTGTGCTCTAACTTCTAGGCTGTGCCACCATCTTGGGTGGATGACTCTTTTCTACATTCACGCCTCTCACTGGGAGCTCATTGAAATCCCAGTTTCACAGAGACTGGTGATCGACAGGTTTGTCCGAGAGTTGTAATTGCAACCTTTCCAAGACCTTTCTTAGAACTTCTCTGGTTCAACATTCTTCTTACTTGGATTCTGTCATGACTCATACATGGAGACCCAAGCCTTATGGCTTCTCTGAAGATACTAAGATGCCCCTGAAATGGGGCATGCGATTCAGATGCTGCTCCGAGTTTCCCCTTTTAGGTCCCACAGCTCTGCTATAGTCACTGGAAAAAAGCAGCAGGAACTTGGAACCAAAGTAGGAGGCTCCAAGAGAGAGGGTATCTTTTCCAAAAGTCTGAAGGACACCTAGTAGTACCATCAGCAAGAACATGCTTGCAAACCCTGGTGAGTCCGGATATAAATAAAGGACTCTGTCCTCAGAAAAGAAAGACACACAAGGCAGCATCTTCCCTTTGCTCCAAGGTCCTTAGGACAGAAAGTGCTAGATCATTGCAAACAGCAGTACAATCTCAACTAGTAAAACCACGGATTCCAGACACTGGGTCTTAACATAGGGTATTTCAATGGTGATAGTATAGTATAGTCTGTTATATGATGAGATTTCCCAACAGAAGTTGTGCAAAAAACCCTGGAACCAAAAGTATGCATTTGTAAGGACAGGAATGCCAGCTCTGCGGTTGGAAACTCTAGCACTTCAAGAATAGTAGGTGACAAATGGGGTTGTTTAGTAACTTTATTTGTTGAGAATTTGCTTACTATGTAGCATAGGCTATTCTGAAAATCTCTAGGTAGCTTAGGCTGGCCTCAAACTTGTGATCCTTCTGTCTCGGTCTCCCAAATTCTTGGGTCTGTAACTTTGGAGTTAAATAGTGATTGTTCCGTTTTCTAAGGAAACCCTCTGTTCGCCATGGAGTTTTCCCTCCAGGGCTGGTACAGGCTTAACGTCTGATTGAAGTTACAGCTTGTTTCAATCTGTTCTCTGACAGGGCTAACACCTTATGGACATTTTCACTCAAAAAATAAAGTTGGGATAGCTTAACCTTTCCACAATGAGAACACTGGAAGCCATATCACAGAGTGTGGACCATAATAGACAACTGAACAAATCCCCGCAGAAGATTATGCTCAGGACTTCCAAGCCGGTGAGGGCCCCCAGAGGTCAAGAAGACACATTTCTAAAATGGAGCCAAATGTGCTTTCTAGTCCTGTAAACGGATTCCTGCAGGCAATCTACGCCAATGCTTCTCACGTTCTCGGGAGGAGATAAATATTAACAGAACCAAGCCAAATGGAAAAGGAAGGTCTAGAGATAAACATTGAACTAAGGCTACATGATGTATGGGGTCGGGAAATGGCCTCTTAAAAATTACTGTCTTCAAATGCACAAATATTAGATGAAATACTTTCCTTTATACATGAGCAGAACACAGATGCAAAATAGTAATAACTCAAAAACTGAAGAGGGCAGTAAACATTTAAGTTAAAGCAGTTTGAGGGAAACAGGGACAATATGATATCACAAAGCAGGAGCTGACATGCTGAAGGTGCTGGGATGGGCAGCTTGAGCCCAAAGTTCTGAGATGATGTTCAAAGTCATGTTCCTTCTTTTCTCACAATACGGTAAAGGTCCAAGCCTACCTGAAGCCAGTTTTCTGGAGCCACCAGGTGTGAGAGAATGTTGGAGGACCGGTACTATCCTTTGCTGAAGGTTTCACTGGATCATAAGAAGAGGGAAGAGATTCTTGATTTATAGATTTCCAAAAGGGTTGCCTTCTAGAGCCTGAAATCACCACACTCCTTGTTTATTTCCGTCTCTCCCAAACCCAATCCTTGCTTACTGGATACTAATAAAACAAGGATAATTTCCTTTAAAGGGGGATTGGGAAAAACATGGGAGTAAGAAGGCATAACACGGCAAGAGGGTGAGGAAATAGATTTCACAAGCAGCAAGCACTATTTATACTCTCAGGAACGATACTTGTGTCCCCGCAGGTAGAGGTATGGGCACCACAGTGCAGCTCCCAGGACTATTTGGTTCACCTCCCAGCAGACAATTAAATATAGTTTTTAACAGAGGGCATTTTATTCAGTAACATGCAAAAAATAATTTCAAGCACTCTCAGAAAAGAAACAACACAGAGGTATTTTATACTTGGGGCAGTTTGGAGGTTTGTGCTTAAAGCCCACCTGACAAGAATATGGAGAAGAAGGGCTTTGAGGCTCCATAACAACAGTTCCCTTCCATCACGCTTCTGATACTTCATCCAGTTACCTTTATTCAATTAGCCTTGTGATCCCAACATCGAATCTCTACTTGGCAAAAAACTGCTGCACTTGACCCTTTGACAATCCTGGAAGTTCTTCACAGAAGAAGGCATAGACCCAGAGCCCAGGCATGGCTTGAAAAGGACCCCAAGTTCAGCCATGGCTCGAAAAGAGCCTGGAGCCCAGCCATGGCTGGACTTTCACTTGACTCCCCTTTCTCTCTCTGGTGTTCAATCGCATGGCAATAGGACATGATGTCATAATAATAATATGAATTTTTACACTCTAGCTTCAGGACCTCTGACTATTTTTTATTTCTGAAGATAGGCATTGGCATTTTTTCAGGCAGATATTAGAGAAGCCTGTTTATTTAAAAACGTCTTTATTACAATGACCTTCTTAAAAAGAGAGTATTTCATCTTGATCTTCAGCCTCCAGCAAAACCTTAAAGATCCCCCAAACCGTTGCTCAGCTATATGCCTTTTACCCATGCATGCATTCATTTGGTAATATATATGTTTATATGTGTCAAACACTGTGCTGTGTACTGATAAAGAAACACATTCCCTATTTCAAGAATACTTCCAGTTCATTTGGAAAGGCATACTCAAAAAAAAAATAAAAAAACAAAACCTGTACCATTATAAATAAAACTAATCATCCAAACGGGGATCACAGAGTTCTTTGGAAAAAAATTAGCACAAGGTCACTGAACAAGGTAACATGGGAAGAGTGCTTGTTCCTATTGCTGCAAGCCTTTAATAAGTTCCTCAGGTTGTGCTGACCCCAACCATAAAATTATTGCTACGTCATAACTGTAATTTTGCTACTGTTATGAACTGTAATGTAAATATCTGATATACAGGATATCCGATGGGCAACCACCGTGAGGGTCACGACCCACAGGTTGAGAGCAACTCTTTCAGAGGATCACACTTAACCCAGAACTTAAAAGAACAAACTTGAGAGAGAGAACTTTGTAGACAAGAGATAGCAAATGCCCAAGATAGCCTGAGCGTGGACGGAACATGGGGATCTGTAGCAGCCAACCTGAAATGACTGTTGTAACTAGATAGGCGGTGGTAGTTTCTACTGAGCTGTGAAATCACAGCTTTGAAGTTGTAAGGTGATCAGGAGGTCTAAATTCAGAAAGGCTGAATTTGATACTGTCCTGGGACAAAAGACAGAGTAAAGCTGACACTCTGCTTACACCGTGTCCAACACTGTACTAAATGCTTACATTAACACACTAGGATCTTTGGAACAGCACTTTGAGGTAGATACTTTGTTTACCTTATTTTGTAGATACTGAAACTGAAGCACAAATCGGATAAACAGCTTGTTCCGAATCATGGAACTGCTACGTCTCAAAATCATTTTATATCACAGTCATCAATAGTGTCAAACAAGTTCTGTCGCTGCGTTGTGTGCTCCCTGTCTCTCCTCTCTCTTTCGCTCTGTCTTCATAATCTTGTGTCAATACGAGTCTGGACCCTCAGGGCAGCGATGGTCAATGCCTGAGACATTAGCTTGCAAAGATATTTAAAACTGAGGACGGATGAGAGCGCTGGAAGGGCAAGGTTTGGAATGATGGCTGTGTCTCGGCTGGCAATGAGCCAATGCTTGTTTGCTAGGTCTAAGAATATAATTTACCTCTTCCTGGAAAAACATCTCCTAAACAAGTGCATATGGCTTTGTCTTAAGAAGATTTGAGGGGAATGATCCTAGATTATATCAGACGTCAAAAATGAAAAAGGCAAGTTTTAATTTTAAAACAATTGGTTTTTCTTTGATATTGGGAGAAGATAAACTCTATCAGATCATTAATGATACAGGCTGCCACTGGTTGTGATGGGCAAGAATGCTACTTTCAGTGGTACTGGTGACTGCAGATTTACAGTTGAGAATGAGGGACATCGAAGGCTTCTGTGACAACCTCTCCCCACCCAAACTCAAATAAAGAGTCCAGATGGGAAGCCATTGAAGAGAGCCCTTAAAATTTTTGATAGGGATGCTGAAGTACAGCTCTTCACAGTTGATGGCTTCTGGTGGGGATGGAGGGTGGAAAAGGACAGTTTTCTCTAAAGGGCTGCTGACTGGGAGTTTAACCATGCTCCAACGAGTATATTGGAAAAAAATGAAAAATGGATGTATGGGCAATACAAATTGGACTTGATGTATTTTTTCTTTTTATTCTCCTTTTTAGGAGTGGGCACAATAGTGGGAGGTGGACCTGGGAAGACTGCAAAGCCAGTGTGATCAGGGTGCATTCTGTGAAACTCCCAAGTAATCTATAAAAATGTTATATTTGAAAAAAAAGAAATGATAGTACAGGACCTGCTGTGGGGGGGGGGGGAAACAAACCCTTCAAAGATAAACTGTCTACAAATGTATTGTGTTATATTAAGTTATTTAAAGCAATGAGAAAGGAAGCAAACTTCTCTCAAAGAAAATCCCAAAGAATCTGCATTATCATTTAAGGTTTAACGTGGAAGGGTGGTTCTGAGAAGTGCTGACGGGAATTCTGTGGGGAATAAAACTTTCCTCCTGGCTTGTTTCCCTAATCTCCTCTCACTGCTTGCAGACTCCCTGCATCTTTTTGCCTTCACAGCCTTTCCCATGTTCCTCCTTCTTCAAGTAAGATTTACCCACGGCCTTATCTGTCGGCGTTTGCACTTCCGTCTCACGACGTTTCTTAGATAATTCATGTCGCAGCAGCTTCACCTCTCACTTATACTTCGATGAGCCTGAGATTCTGTCTCTGGTTCTCGTTTCCCAGATGGAGTTCAGACTCATCTCTTCAACTACCTATTTGAATAGCATCTAAAGGATGAGTCATAGGAATCCCTAACATGACACACTGAACAGCTAACTTTCCTCTTTCCCTTTCTTCTCTTCCCTAGAAAATTTACTCCTAAATTTATTAGATAGATGTGGTTCATATGTAAAATATTCACCAAAGACTCCTGTGTTTGAACTTGATGTTGCTTTGGGAGGCTGGGGAACAATTAGCTGGAAGCATTGGGTGTAGGCATTGATGTTTTATAATCTGGTCCTTCTTTTTCCACACTCTTAGATTCCTGACTGAACAAATAGTATGGCCAGGCACCTCACCTTAGCTAGATGAACTCTTTCCCTTAAATTATAAATGAACTTTTTCTTCATTGAGCTCCTTCTGGTCAGGTGTTTGATCACAGCAGTGGTAGAGGTGACTCACATGGCTGTTCAAAGCAGGGATGGCTTGACTTCTATAGCATTTTCACTAAAGATGTGCAATCTGAATCCAACAGGAGGGATTATTAGACTAAGTGAATCTGAGGCGGTATTCTGCTCTAATGAAAAATAAACTCTCATGCAAAATAGAGAATTGTTGCCAGATTTACAGAGACTAAATAGGTCTCACTGTTAATGCCACACGAAGCAAACTGTTCTGCTAGCAAAACCATTATTGAGACAACTAATAAAGCCAGAATAGTGGTTGAACACTATACGGCAGCAGAGGATCCATATTAATTTCCCAATTTTGATGGTTTAATTGTAATTATGGAGGAGAGTATCTCCATTTGTGTGAGGTTATAAGGCATTACATTGACAACTTGTGGTCAAATGATTCTGTTAAAAATAGCTGCCGATCGTCCCTGCCAGCACAGTAGATCTGACCCTGTTGGCAGGGGTGCAGTTGAGGCTGTCCTGTGGCTGGGAGAGCAGGACAGCTGCCCCCTCCCCTCCCTCATATGCCATGTGGTGACAAGGGTGAGGAAATATCTTCTCTCTGCTCCCTATCCCTTGACATCTGCAGCAGGTGGGAGAGCTGGCCTTGGGCCACGAGAAGGGAAGAGCGGAATCTGTGTCTCACCAAGTACAGCAACTGGGAGAGCAGACCCCGTACCTCATCTGGGCAAAACAGTAGAGCTGTCCCTGGTAGGATGAGTTCAGGTCGAAAGGACCAAGGACTTCAGAGCAAGAGAACAGGCTCTACTCTGTGCTGCCTGCTACATTGGGTGACCTAGCTGGGGCAGTGCTGGAGAGGTCTGGGTGGAGGTGATGAGAGAAAGCTGGCAGGCTGACCAACTCAGCTACCATGCATCATGCAGGCTCAGAACCAGGGCTATGAGTTGGCCCATCCCAACATTCACCTCAGTTATGAACTGCCGGAGCATGTAAAGGGGCCAGACCTACAGATCCAAAGCTACAGGATCTGCATGAACAACAATAGGATATCCAAACGAGTCCCAGTGAGGGCCAGTGTTGATAGTGTAACAGAAGTCCTCAAACTAAACCAATGACGTACTGCGAGGAACGCTTACAAGTAAAATGTATGGACTAAGGAATATACTGTGTAAGTCACTAGACCACACTATAGCTTCCAAGCCAATTTTTTTTCCTTTTTTAAATTTATTTTTGCTTGTTTGCTTTTTATTTTTACTTTTAAATTTTGTTTTGTTTTGGGGGAGTACTGCAAGGACAGAGGGAAAAAGTTAGGGAATGGGGAGATGAGTGGGATGGGATCAGGATACATGTTGTGAGATCCACGAAGAATCAACAAAAAAAAAAAAAGTAAAAAAAAAACCAATTTTTTATTTCATGTGTACAACTTCTGTAAGTTTGAGACTTAAAACAAATACAATGACAGTTATTATGTATCATGTAAGGGAAGTAAATTTGCAATTTTAAAAATAAATATATTGATATTTATTAAAAAGATTTTTTTCCACAAACCAGAAGTATATGTTTAAAAATGTGTAAGAAATAAATACTTGATGAGTTCAGTCCCTACCTCTCAGGACTGAGAGGAATGCAAGTACATATTCGACAGGTGTTTTATGACCCTTGTTCCAGTAGCCTCTGGACCAGTTAGACTCATTGATAACTAAGGTTCCGTGTCTGGCTGGCACGGATTCAGCTCTCACACTTCTCCACTGTGGAATGTTCCACAAGCTAGTTTTTCAAACCCCAGTTTTGTCCTTTCTAAAGTCAATGACACAAGATGTACTTTATGATACCAACCAGACACAATAGTACATAAGTCATGTTAAAGCTTAGCATCTCCTTGGCATAGAGCATGCTCAATAAAAAGTACTTAGCATTACTATGCCGGTTCCCTTTACTCACACGATTAGCACCTGTTCACCGCACAGGCTCCGAGACACAGTCCACTGCCACAGCTCTGTTCATACCTCCACTGCCTCCTTCAGCTTTAAAAAATAGTGTGCTCTCACTCAAAATGATGTCTTCTAGATCTAATCTACACGGGAAGTAGAAAAAGACAAGATCTTCTGAGTAAATTGGGAGCATGGAGACCTTGGGAGAGGGTTGAAAGGGAGGGGAGAGGTAGGGAGGGAAGCAGAGAAAAATGTAGAGCTCAATAAAAATAATAAATAGGAAAATTTTGTTCTCCTAAATTACTGATAATAGCCTTAAAATTATCTCCCTCTGTAAAGCTTCACATTTTATAATCTGTTATCTGCAGAGCTATTAACAGATCTTTTAGAAACACAAATCTGAGCGTATCTTTATCCCTCCTAAAGCTATTGCATAGACTTCTCAGTACTTTCAAAGGAACAGTTCAAATTCCTCAGCTACATGCAAAATCCTTCCAGGTGTGGCCTCCGAAAGCCAATGAAAGCCCTTTCATCTTGCTCGCTCTTGTTCATATCCCCTGCTGTGCGCCACACCCACCTGGGAACGTGTACTGTGGATCAAAGAATGGACCATACACGCGAAAACACAGATTGTACAAAGTTGCAATTAGTTCTTATGTCTCTGCCCACATAGAAGAATATTTAGCGCATGTAGGCACGGGAAAATATTTACTCATTTATAAACCAAGTAAGAAAGATAAACAGGAAAGCAGAATGAAAATAGGACACAGCACGTAACTTTGATAGAAAGGGATGACATGGGCAGTTGTTAAGAACTAAAGAAATAACCAAGTTTAAAGAAATAATTGGGGAACTGGACGCGCACAGCAGGCAACGTAGCTGGCTCAGCGGCCGGGACCGCGGGTACTGACACAGTGGCAGACAACGCAGGCGACAGGGACCAGCGCAACACCAAGAGCAGATCGCCCCAGGACAATTAAATCAAAGAGGTAGGCCTTTGGTTGGCGAGGTCCCTGGCAAACAGGGAACCTGGTTCTTTTCCTGAAGACCCGTCTGAGGGGTGAGAGGGATCTTGGCCCCTGGCAGGAGCCAGGAAACAGAACGAGGGAATTTTGCAAGAGGAGCCTCTGGCCAGCAGGGAAACCTGATCTGGTTTTAAAAGACCAATTAGAGATCGTCAATAGGAGGAGATGGGCAGGCGCCAAGGCAAAAATTCTCCCAATAAGCTGAAAAACAACATGAAAGCACCAGAACCCAATGATCTTACAACAGAAGGACTTGAACACCCTAACACAGAAGAAGTGGAAAAAATCGACTTTATGAAAGCAATAGAGTCCCTTAAACAATATGTAAAAAACACCTTTATAGAAATGGATGAGAAGTATAACAAAAAGTTTGAAGAATTGAGTAAATACGTACATGAGACCCTGGGAAACCAAGAAAAAATGAACAAACAGGTAATGGAAACAGTTCAAGAATTGAAAACTGAAATGGAAGCAAGGAAGAAAGCACAAACTGGGGACCAGCTGGATACGGAAAATCTAGGTCAACGAGCAGAGCCTACAGAAACAAGCATAATCAATAGAATACAAGAAATAGAAGAAAGAATCTCAGATTCTGAAGACACCATAGAGAAAATAAACGCACTGATCAAAGAAAACAGCAAAGCCAACAAATTCTCATCACAAAACATTCAGGAAATATGGGACACAATAAAAAGACCAAACCTGAGAATAATAGGAATAGAAGAAGGGGAAGAATTACAGCTCAAAGGCCCAGAAAATATATTTAACAAAATTATGGAAGAAAACTTTCCCAACATAAAGAAAGATATTCCTTTGAATATCCAAGAAGCATACAGAACACCAAACAGACTGGATCAAAGAAAAGCATCCCCTCGCCATATAATAATCAAAACACAAAATATACAGGTTAAAGAAAGAATATTAAGAGCTGCAAAGGAAAAAGGCCAAGTAACTTATAAAGGTAAACCGATCAGACTTACACCTGACTTCTCTATGGAAACCATGAAAGCCAGAAGGTCCTGGATAGAGGTTCTTCAAAAACTAAGAGACCATGGATGCAAACCCAAACTTCTATACCCAGCCAAGCTAGTATTCACTATCAATGGAGAAAACAAGACATTCCAGGATAAGAACAAATTTAAACAATACGTAGCCACAAATCCAGCGCTACAGAAAGTAATAGAAGGAAAATCGCAACCCAAGGAATCCAACATTGCCAACACTGACTACAATAACTCAGGAATCTAGCGAACCTTCACCAGTACAACTCAAAGAAGGGACACACACAAACTCTACTACCGAAAACAGTAAGAATAACCGGAGTAAACAACCACTGGTCACTAATATCACTTAATATTAATGGTCTCAATTCACCTATAAAAAGGCACAGGCTAAGGGATTGGATACGAAAACAGGATCCAACATTCTGCTGTTTGCAAGAAACACATCTCAACCACAAAGACAGGCATCTACTCAGAGTAAAAGGTTGGGAAAAGGTCTTTCAAGCAAATGGTCCTAACAAAAAAGCAGGTGTGGCCATACTAATTTCCAACAAAACTGACTTCAAACTAAAATCAATCAGAAGAGATCGAGATGGACACTTTATACTCATAACAGGAACAATTCATCAGGATGACATCTCAATCCTGAATATCTATGCCCCTAATATAAAAGCACCCACTTATGTAAAAGAAATATTTCTAAAACTCAAGGCAGACATAAAACCACACACACTAATAGTAGGAGACTTCAACACACCTCTCTCTCCAATGGACAGGTCAATCAGACAGAAACCTAATAGAGAATTAAGAGAATTATTGGAGGTAATGAAGCAAATGGACTTAACAGACATCTACAGAACACTCCACCCAAATAGGAAAGAATATACCTTCTTCTCTGCAGCTCATGGAACCTTCTCAAAAATTGACCATATACTCGGAAACAAAGGAAACCTCCACAGATACAAAAGAATATCAGTGTCCACCTGTGTCTTATCAGATCACCACGGATTAAAGTTAGATGGCAACAACTATGCTACCCCCAGAAAGCCGACAAACTCATGGAAACTGAACAGTCAACTACTGAACCACACCTGGGTCAAGGAAGAAATTAAGAAAGAAATTAAAGTCTTCCTTGAATTTAATGAAAATAAAGAGACAACATACTCAAACCTATGGGACACGATGAAAGCAGTGCTAAGAGGAAAGTTCATAGCACTAAGTGCCCACTTAAAGAAAACAGAGAAAGCATACATTGGGGACTTAATGGCACACCTGAAAGCTTTAGAAAAAAAAGAAGCAGAGGTGCCCAGAAGGAGTAGAAGACTGGAAATAATCAAACTGAGGGCAGAAATCAACAAAATAGAAACACAGAAAACAGTCCAAAGAATCAATGAAACAAAAAGTTGGTTCTTGGAGAAAATCAACAAGATCGACAAACCCCTATCCAAACTAACTAAACAACAGAGAGAGAACACGCAAATAAATAAAATCAGAAATGAAAGGGGGGACATAACCACAGACACAGAGGAAATCCAGAGAATCATTAGATCTTACTATAAAAGCCTGTATGCCACAAAACTGGAAAATGCAAAAGAAATGGACATTTTTTTAGATAAGTACCATATACCAAAGCTAAACCAAGACCAGGTGAATGATCTAAATAGACCTGTTAGTCGCGAAGAACTAGAAACTGTTATCAAAAATCTCCCTTCCAAAAAAAGCCCAGGACCAGATGGGTTCAACGCAGAATTCTACCAGAACTTCCAAGAAGAGCTAATACCTATACTCCTTAACGTATTTCACAATATAGAAACAGAAAAGTCATTGCCAAATTCCTTTTATGAAGCTACAGTTACCCTGATACCAAAACCACACAAAGACCCAACCAAGAAAGAGAATTACAGGCCTATCTCACTCATGAATATCGACGCAAAAATTCTCAATAAAATACTGGCAAACCGAATTCAAGAACACATCAGAAAAATTATCCATTATGATCAAGTAGGCTTCATCCCAGAGATGCAGGGCTGGTTCAACATACGCAAATCTATCAATGTAATCCACCATATAAATAGACTGAAAGAAAAAAACCATATGATCATTTCATTAGATGCGGAAAAAGCATTCGACAAAATTCAACACCCCTTTATGATAAAGGTCTTGGAGAGAATAGGGATACAAGGGTCATACCTAAATATAATAAAAGCTATCTACAGCAAACCGACAGCTAACATTAAATTAAATGGAGAAAAACTCAAAGCCATCCCACTAAAATCAGGAACAAGACAAGGATGTCCACTCTCTCCATACCTCTTCAATATAGTGCTTGAAGTTCTAGCAATAGCAATAAGACAACATAAGGGGATCAAGGGGATTCGTATTGGAAAGGAAGAAGTTAAGCTTTCGTTATTTGCAGATGACATGATAGTATACATAAGCGACCCCAAAAATTCTACCAAAGAACTCCTACAGCTGATAAACACCTTTAGTAGCGTGGCTGGATACAAGATCAACTCCAAAAAATCAGTTGCCTTCCTATACACTAAGGATAAGGAAACAGAGAGGGAAATCACAGAAGCATCACCTTTCACGATAGCCACAAAGAGCATAAAATATCTTGGGGTAACCCTGACCAAGGAAGTGAAAGATCTATTTGACAAGAACTTCAAGTCTTTGAAGAAAGAAATAGAGGAGGACACCAGAAAATGGAAGGACCTCCCTTGCTCTTGGATTGGGAGGATCAACATAGTAAAAATGGCAATTCTACCAAAAGCAATCTATAGATTCAATGCAATCCCCATCAAAATCCCATCAAAATTCTTCACAGATCTGGAGAAGACAATAATCAACTTTATATGGAAAAACAAAAAACCCAGGATAGCCAAAACAATCTTATACAATAAAGGAACGTCTGGAGGCATTACCATCCCTGACTTCAAACTCTATTACAGAGCTACAGTATTGAAAACAGCTTGGTATTGGCATAAAAACAGAGAAGTCGACCAATGGAATCGAATAGAAGACCCTGACTTTAACCCACAAACATATGAACACCTGATTTTCGATAAAGGAGCTAAAAGTATACAATGGAAAAAAGAGAGCATCTTCAACAAATTGTGCTGGCAAAACTGGATGTCAATCTGTAGAAGAATGAAAATAGACCCATATCTATCACCATGCACAAAACTCAAGTCCAAGTGGGTGAAAGACCTCAATATCAGTCCAAACACACTGAACCTGATTGAAGAGAAAGTGGGAAGTACTCTACAACACGTGGGCACAGGAGACCACTTCCTACGTATAACCCCAGCAGCACAGACAGTAAGGGCCTCATTGAATAAATGGGACCTCCTGAGACTGAGAAGCTTCTGTAAAGCAAAGGACACTGTTGCTAAGACAGAAAGGCAACCCACTGACTGGGAGAAGATCTTCACCAACCCCACAACTGACAAAGGTCTGATCTCCAAAATATATAAAGAACTCAAGAAACTAGACCGTAAAAGGCTAATCAACCCAATTATAAAATGGGGCACTGAGTTGAACAGAGATCTCTCAACAGAAGAAGTTCAAATGGCCAAAAGACACCTAAGGTCATGCTCAACTTCCTTAGCGATCAGGGAAATGCAAATCAAGACAACTTTAAGATACCATCTTACACCTGTCAGAATGGCAAAAATCAAAAACACCAATGATAGCCTTTGCTGGAGAGGTTGTGGAGAAAGGGGTACACTCATCCATTGCTGGTGGGAATGCAAACTTGTGCAACCACTCTGGAAAGCAGTGTGGAGGTTTCTCAGGAAATTTGGGATCAACCTACCCATGGACCCAGCAATACCACTCTTGGGAATATACCCAAGAGAGGCCTTATCACACAACAAAAGTATATGCTCTACTATGTTTATAGCAGCATTGTTTGTAATAGCCAGAACCTGGAAACAACCTAGATGCCCTTCAATTGAAGAATGGATGAAGAAAGTATGGAATATATACATATTAGAGTACTACTCAGCAGTAAAAAACAAGGACTTCTTGAAGTTTGCAGGCAAATGGATGGAAATAGAAAACACCATCCTGAGTGAGGTAAGCCAGACCCAAAAAGAGGAACATGGGATGTTCTCACTCATATTTGGTTTCTAGCCATAAATAAAGGACATTGAACCTATAATTCGGGTTCTTAGAGAAGCTAAATAAGAAGGAGAACCCAAAGAAAATCATATAGGCATCCTCCTGAATATTAAACTTCATCAGGCGATGAAAGGAGACAGAGACAGAGACCCACATTGGAGCACCGGACTGAAATCTCAAGGTCCAAATCAGGAGCAGAAGGAGAGAGAGCACAAGCAAGGAACTCAGGACCGCGAGGGGTGCACCCATACACTGAGACAATGGGGATGTTCTATCAGGAACTCACCAAGGCCAGCTGGCCTGGGTCTGAAAAAGCCTGGGTCAAAACTGGTCTCGCTGAACATAGCGGACAAGGAGGACTACTGAGACCTCAAGAACAATGGCAACGGGTTTTTGATTCTACTGGACCTATTGGTTTCGTGGGAGCCTAGGCAGTTTCGTGGATGCTCACCTTACTAGACCTGGATGGAGGTGGGTGGTCCTTGGACTTCCCACAGGGCAGAGAACCCTGATTGCTTTTTGGGCTGACGAGGGAGGGGGACTTGATTGGGGGAGGGGGAGGGAAAGGGGAGGCGGCGGTGGGGAAGAGACAGAAATCTTTAATAAATAAATAAATAAATTAAAAAAAAACAAGTTATAAAATACAATAAAACCTGAGGCCAGATCACAAAAAAAAAAAGAAATAATTGACCTCCCTAAGTTGTATATGGAATTTATATGATGGAATGTGCATTGTGAGTAGAAAAAGGAGTCCCGCCTCAAGTGCAGAGTGTCTATGTGTGATTGATACAGTCACTCGGGTTCCTTGTGAGGTTGGAAGACAATGACAAATTACACAAGCTGCAGCTGTGTTCCGGTCCTTTCCTGGTGTTCATTTTATCTTCATTCTTCTCCCTCAGTCGAAACAGTGTTTCTCCTACTGTTCTGAGAGTGAACTTCTCTTTTCCCAATCCCATCTCCCTGTACCTCTCCCATCCGCTGCTGTCTTCCCCACTTGGAGAAGGACCTGGACACGAAGAACTTGATTTGCTCGTGAGTGATTGTCGAGTGAACTGTGAAGAATCAGCAGTGAATGGGGTGGTTGTGTGGGGTGGCTGAAGCTTTCTAGTGCCCAATTAGGAAGTGGCTCAGCGTGGAGGAATCCTACGGAAAGCCCAGTGTGAGTAGGTACATTGGGGAAAAGCAGGCATGCTTTGCTGTGTAAGATAAAGGTAGTCTTTGTTTCTTCTGGCTAATTAGAGGGACTTAAAAAGTTCTACCTAAGTCCAGAATTTGGTTCTTCATAAGTTAACTAAATGTAACTCTCAGGATCACTAGACAATGTGAGCTGCTTCCCAGGCTTGTGTGTGGGATTCTACATATGGTTTTGTATTTCTTTTCTTTTCTTTTTTAAAGAGGGTCCTGAGAAATGTATAGGATCAAGGCATGTAAACCTTGGTCTTCCCACTACCTGGAGCGTAGGCAGCATATTCCAGGGTTCCCCGAGTTTACAAACTCTTCTTTCACTGCGGTCCCTCGTTACGTCCTCCTACTTGAACTTCCTTTGTATTTGTTCAGAGTTTGAGACAGCGCCCCACTATGTAACCCAGTCTCCCTTCAAACTCACAGCAGACTCTGTGTCTCAGTCTCCCAAGTGAGGTATTTACAGGCGTGCAGACCAAACTTAACCTGTCCATTCTCTTCTATTGTAGTCCTTACTCCGCTACCCCAAATACTCCATTCTTAGCATTTCTGACAGTGAGAGAATTCTCTAAATCCACTGTTTTCTCTAAATTCACTTTCTAAAATTTGACTTTCCCAAGTTTATTCATGATTCATAGCAGACTGATATACTTTTAAAATAGGAGTGTATTTTATGTAGCTCAATGGCCATATAGTTACCCTGCAATAACAGCAATACATGCCGCATTCACTTATTTGTAAAGGCAAAGTGGCTGCTCTTCTATCAGGGCAGCCATCATAAACCAGATTCAAATGAAATGAGTAGCAGTATTAAGCACCTGATATGTGCCAGGCATGCTTAACATTATAGATTATCTCACGATAAGGTTATTTCACCCTTAACGGTTGTGGTGCGGTCACATGACAAGATGGAGGGAATGAATCATCTTGAAAACATGTATAAGAGGACACCGGGATATACAGAAATAAAACGATAATACAATTTCTGTTAGCAGACCATATGTTCAAATGCCTACGGTTCAAGAGAAACTTAGAAGTTAGAGAGCCATTGGGAAGTATTCAGATGGGCTAAAACAGGCGTTTTGTAAAATCTCTGTGTTTTGCTTACGTGGAAAGATCACGTTCTCTACTGGAAAAAGCGAGGGGCCCTAAGATCACTCAACACCACTGAGGGTGAGGACTTTGGGTGGCGTGCTGTGCTTGCCAGTTTAATATGATTCTGTAAAACTCAAACATTATCTAAATTTTACTGAAGAAAAAAGTCGAAGTTCACAGTATCATGAAATCCAGTCAAGGTAAATGATAGAATCAGGCATTTTTATTTAGAAGGGTCATAATTAGCTTAATGAAATGGGGATCAGTTTAAATATACGATGGAAGCAGGTTTTAGACAGCATAGAAAGCTAGGTGGAAATTCTTGAGTTCAGTAAACTAGAGACAGTAGGATCATCAGTGCTTTTAGTAGCAGACATATGGTTGGCCTTTTTTAAAGATTAGTTTCCCAGGCTTTCTAGAGAGAGAGAAAAATTCATTCAAATTGAATTGAATCTTAGAAGTCACCTCAATCAATTTACGGAGAATTATTATAAGTGAGATTCTAATAAAATTTTGGTTGTGGACATGTAAATAATTCAAGATGTCATCTTTGTAGCTATCCTAATTCCTACAATACAAATATACAACAAATGTCGAATAAATGAATGAATGCAAGCTATTTTATGAATAACTTTTCTATTTAATAAAATTCAAAAACTCTGCAATATTGGTGAAGCAATTAAATGTCTTTGACATTTACTTATCAATCTGCTGTATTAACTGATTCTGTGATATTACATAAATATGAAGCATGAATCTTGATGTCTCTTCTTTGTTAGTCTTCAAATGTTAGCTTTCAAGTTCAATATATATA
>NW_026068070.1:1896537-1914618 GCF_014885135.2 Alexandromys fortis
ATATTACATTACACATTAAGAGATATTGGCATGGGTTAAGAATGGGTGAAAAATTGACCTAGAGCTGGCAACTAGTCCTTCAAAAGTTTAAGACAGGGACTGAGGCATCTTTATAACAGCAGAGTGTCATGGCAACCACTTCACATTATACTGGTAGACTGAAGGTAGAAAGGCTAACTAGGAATTAGTTTTAACTGGGTATCAGAACATGTGGCTGAGCCATCTTGATTAACAAGGTGATAGATAGACATTCAGCAGGAATTAAACTGATTGGAAGAAGAGAACAAAGTGAATGCAAGAATCGATGATGCCTAGAAGATGCAATGCTTGAAAAGCATCAAAAAGATTGGTGATGAAGCTTCTCTTTGAGCCTAATGTAAAGCTGGGACTCATTGCTCCATCCCAGCCGTTCTATTTGAGAAACATTAGTCTGACATCCAGGGTAATTGAAAATCAAGAAAATGCCACAGAGATTCAATTTATAATGCACAACAAAGCAGTTTAAAATTCTCCATCCTCTTTTTCTCTCTAAATATCCCACATGCATAATTACTGACCTGTAAATCTTCCCTTCCTCACTCAAAGCTCCCATTAGCTCAGTCCCAGGCTCAGCTTGCACAGGCTCACTTCTGTCTTTTGCCTTTTTTTTCTTTTTATCCCCTCTTAGTCTATTCATATATCTTATTATAAATCTGAATGGTTTCCTCTGTTTCTTCAGATAGTCTCAGTACATATTCTTCTAGTTTATTAAAATATGACTTAGAACCCTAAGAGGCAAATCAACACCTCCAGAAACCAGTGCTAGCAACTGTAAATATTTTAAGGAAATTAGTAGGTGCGGTGATATTTCAAAGGTGGAGCTAGGAATTGAAATTGAAGGAAGTGAGCAGGTATGTGTCCTTCCCTAAAGTGGTACAAGAAGATAAGAGGTGAAGAACAAATAGCAAGTGTGAGGAGCTTGAGTGGGAGCATGCATGAAGAGGCCTAAGAGGTAAAAGGCAAACAGAACCCTTTAAAGACAGAAGCAGGTTAAAAATGAAGCTAAGCATGAATCTTGTCAGGAGAAAGATAGGCATTATGGTGTATGGACATCTGGGCAAAGATGGAAGCATTCTTTCTGAGCCTGGTCAACTGGGAGAAATTATGAATCTAAGGAGGATTATAATTCTCACCATGACTGGACATAGAGAATGCCTTTCTCAAGGTTTACATTCCTGCTCAGCATTACTCCCTGTGTCTCAGTCTTCTCATCCATATAATAGGACCAGTAAAGGCTCAGAGTTCATAGATGGTTTGAGCAATTAAATGAATTAACCAATGGAAAGAGCTTCACATGTTGTCTCATACATGATGATGTCCCAGTAAATGCCCGTGATCGCTACTATCAGTGTCACTATTGTCACTTATACTTGTCAATCTGTATTTTTTCCAACCTTTCATCTCATGACAGTTTCCCTTTTAGGGACCAGCACACCACTTAATAGCCTAAAACACCATTCTTAAGGTGGGAAAAGTGAAATGGATCTGTGACAACAATAGCTTATGAAAATAAAGACCAATGTGCAAAACAGAAAGAGAGTCTATCAGGGTATCTTGAGTACTATGGTTTTCACAGCTGGAAATGGTTAAAAAAATAATCAAACTCAAGGACCAACATCTCAGATAATATCAACAGAAAGGATAGCAATCAGGCTGCTATCGGGGAAGGATCTTATCTGTGTTCAAAAAATTAATTAGAATTTCCTCATCCGTGATATTAATGAACAGGAGTTCATTCGAAAAGGGCCATCGTAGAGGTTCCTCTCTTAGATCCATTCTACAGAGTTGGTCATGGTCAGCTCCCCTAGAAGGAGTTCATGCACCTGGTCATAAATGAGAAAATGCCGAACTTGGCTATAGTTGACTTTATTGGCAGCCAACAGCCAATATTTGAGCTACTGTATATAGTTGAGGGCACTCTAGATAGTTGAATGTCTGTACACAGAGAGAAATAAAAATTTAATCTGACCTCTAAAAGAATGAAAAGATAATTCATATCCTAGTGAATAGAGGGGGAAAATCCCTTTGAAATGTCAGAAGGGAAAAAAGTATGTATGTGATCAATAGTGCCAGATATTTGAGAGAAGATAAGGAGTAAGAAAAATATCTTCCCTTTTCTTGAAAGTAGGTGTCAAAGTCTTGGAAGTGTGTGTTATAATAGGGTGTTGAGACAGAGGCCATTTTACTAGAGAATGGTGTAATGATCCCTTTTCTGAAGGGATGCAGGGGTTCAAAACACTCATTAGAGAAGCCCAAAATGATGGCAGGCAAAAAAGGACGGTGGTTTCAGCTGGGGACTAGATGAAGTCATCCACTTATCAGACTGATCAATGTCTAATGACAGTACAAAGAAAAGAGAAAGGAAAAGAGAGATATGTTCATGACAGAAGGGTAAAGTGCGTGGTTAGGTTGCTAGGATCTACATTGTAACTGGAAACGCAAGATGCATTTCTAGTACAAAAACCTCTCTTATTTACTGGCTAAATCATTTTAGGTAGGAGCCAGAATGCTCTATGGCTAAAATTATTGGGTAAATGTCCCCTGTTTCCTCCCCCTTCTAATCCCATTAATCTGCTCTGGTTAACCTCTGACTAACGGGAACCAATATAAGGATTGATTTTAGGCAATTTTAAATCTTCCTCAATATTAGTTCAGGTCCATACCGGGAGAAAATCCACTTGTCCTGAATGGATTGCACGAGGCTACTCAAGTGATTTCAAAAGTGGGAAATCAGAAGATATTGAATTTTAAATATTAGATTATTTTATATTGGACTTTGGATCTAATATCAGATATTAAAGTGTAAAATCACATTGCCTTTATTGCTAGCCTTCTTCTCTATCTTGCTGCAGGATCAGTATTGTTTTAGTACAGTATTTGATGGCTCATGAGCCTAGAGCACAAGAGAAAATATTCGCACTACTTATTGAATGGTGGCCAGCCCGAGCTTTAAAACAGATGTTGCCAAACTTTAAATGCTCTCATTTATTAACAGGTGATGGCAAAATCACAATTTACCGTGGTAGCAAAAGAAATCTAAAGCGACACAGAATGAAACGAATTCCACAGCTCATCTACAAAGAAGCGAGGAATTCTGTTTGTGAGTTGTCTGCAGTCCTGCCCCCAAAATTAACTGTTCTCCAAGAACGGTGCTTCTGTATAGCTGGGTGAGCTGATACCACAGCAAAGGCGACAAGAAGTAGAGCAAACACAGAAGAAAACTGTGGAGACTCGTACCCATTGCCTCGCCACGGTTTTCAACTATACTATTTTCACAAGTTATTTCAGTCATTGTGTGAGTAATAAGTGGAAAACTCTCTAAAATCAGAAACAACAAATATGCCAATTGAGCCCTTCAATAAAATACACGTCTGCCCCTGTAGCCCCCTGTATTAGTCTATATATGTTCTATCAGCCACTCATATTTTTTTGAACTTGAATTACTAGATGACTCCCTCTCGTGCAACTGCTTTATGCGTACTTCCCTTGGCTGAAACTTTCTCGGGCTCCTTCACCTCCTCATCCCTGTCACTCTGCCATCTCTTTGAACTCTTCTGTGGCCCATATCTGCCACCTTCTCTACTTCCATTACACCTATATTTCTCTATCCCCCCACCAAATGCACCCCATCCACTGATGGCCTGTTTCTAGGTTCCCAGCTTCCATATATATTTCATGCTAAACACATAAAACAAGATGTAAAGCTAAGACCCTCCTATGAGAAAGAACACGTGGCATTTGCCTTTGGGGGCCTGTGCAACCTTACTAAGTCTGCTATGTTCCAGTTCCGTCCATTTATGACTTTGCTTTTCTTTTCCGCTGAGTAATACTTCTTTTGTTATACATCCCACATTTTCATTATCTACTCAATAATTGATGGACATCTAGGTTGTTTTCATTTATGAGATACTGTGATGATGCGGCAACGAATGCTAATGCAGAGGTCATGGAGGGGTGCTGCTTACTGTCTTGTTCTTCATGGCTTGTATGACCCACTTTTTTTCTATAGCCCAGGACCACCAACCTAGTCCAATCTTACAGAGATATCTCTGAACTAAGATAATTTTCTTTGGGGATATGCCCAGAAGTGGTATAGCTATATCATATGGTAGGCCTATTTCTAGGTTTTTGAGAAAAGTTCAGACTGATTTCCACAGTGACTTCACTACTTTATATTCTCACCAACAGTATAGAAGAAGTGTTTCTTTCCCCTTCTGGACATCCAGACATGTATTCAGATGTATTCCTGATGATGGCTATTCTGGTAGGGGTATTGTGGAGTGTTAGTACAGTTTTATTATGCATTTCACTGAAGAACAGGGATAAGGAATTTCTTAAAGTATTTGCTAATCATCTGTGTTTCTTCTTTTGAGAAATTTCTGTTCATTTCCATATTCCATTAAGAAATGGATTTTCTTGTTAACTTAGTTTTCTGAGTTCTTCAAATATTCTAGACACTAATCTTCTGTTAGACATTGTCTAAGTTAGGGATACTATTGCTATGATGAAACACCATGACCAAAAGCAAGTTGGGGTAGAAAGGGTTTATTTGGTTTACATTTCTACATGATAGTCTCACTGAAGGAAGTCAGAATGGAAACTCAAACAGGGCAAGGATCTTGAGGCAGGAGATAATGCAGGGGTCATGGAGGGATGCTGCTTACTGGCTTGTTCTTCATGACTTGCGCAACCTGCTTTCTTCTGGAGCCCAGGGCCACCAACCTAGGAACCACCCCACCCACAATGGGCTGAGCACTCACAATCAATCGCTAATTAAACAAATGTTCCACAAGCTTGTCTACAGCCCAAAGTTACAGAGGTATTTTCTCAGCTGAGCTCCATCCTCTCTGAAGACTCTAGCTTATGTCAAGTTGAAATAAAACTAATCAGGACAGATATATAGATATATAGATGCAAAGATTTTCCCCCCATTGCGTGACTTCTTTTTTTCTTTATCAACCGTTTCCTTTTATGTAGATACTTTTTAGTTTCCCAAGATCCAATTGTTTGATTGTTGGTCTTACTCCTTGAAGTCCCGGAGTCCTATTTAGAAAATCTCTTACAGGTGTCTATACACTGAAGTGTGCTCCATAATTTTTCTATAGTTTAAGGGTATCAGGTTTTAGGTTGAAATTCTTAATCCAGTCAGAGTTGAATTTTATTCAAGGTGAGAAGTAAGGGTCTAGTTTCACTTTCCTGAATGTTGCAATCCAACATTTTTCCCAGCTCATTTTTTTGAAGATACTGCTTTTCCTCTAGTGTAGAAGGTGGAGTTGGGGGTAAATGTAAAGAGGCATAGGGTATGGATAATCAAAGCAAAGCGTATATGTTATAAAGAAACCTTATGAAACCCCTGTAGATTATAAGCTAATTAAAAAATGAGTTTGAATAGGAATACTGCACATTAGTGGAAAATGTCACTCCTAGAAGACATGGGATGTTAAATGAATATCTCACTGCTCTGTACAAGTTACCCCATGTAAATTATTGGAAAAAGAAGACCCAGAAGCTCCCCAAAACATCATTGATTGTTGCCATTTCTTTCTTTTGATTGCACAACACAACCAGATAATAAGATCCTATTAATGAAGACATCACAGAATTTTATTGTAGGGCACAGAGAAATTAAGCCTGAACCATCCAGCTCCCTGCTGGGTAGCTTTCACGGTGTTGAAAAATACTTTCGGGGATGCTGGAAGAGAAAAATCCACATCAATGGTCCTATCCAGAGCTGGACCTTGCCTATTATAATCAGGAAAATAAATACTAAGCTCATATGAAATGAAATAAGGGATTTTATTTGTGAGTCATCTGAAATCCTTCCTTCAAAAGAAAGAGTCCTTCAAGGAGTGCTCCTATGTGCAGTTGACATCACAGCAAAGACAGCGTGAAACAAACAAACAAAAAAGATTATAGGGCTTTATACTCATTGGCTCACTTGTCAGGCAAAACATGTCAACCAGACCAATAGTAGCAAGATTGTTTATAGGAATAACCAACTATGTCATTGATTGCACTTGAAGGAAGGAAATTTACACCTGGTACTGTAAAAGTAGTCAAAAGCCATGGTTAGAACAATCCTAAGTCCTAGGGGAAAGAAAATCTATTTGTTTTCTCTAAAAGGTCATGTTTTTTTTTCAAGCTATCTTCTAAATATCTACCATCATCACCACATCCATCATCATCATCACCTGGACCATTAATTACCACTACCACAATCACTACCAACACCATCACCACCACTACCACCTCAAAGGCTCCTGGAACACTGTGGAAGAGGGGACTAAAACTTTGAAAGAAGCGGAGGATGAGAAAGAGTGTTGTGAGGTACCGTCCTGTGGATAAGACATGGCTGTGGTACATATGAACCCACAGCAAGTGTGGGTATCAAGACAAGATATGCAGAAGATCAAGTCAGCTGAAATTTGAACTGGGACGGGTTTCTGCGTGATTATTTTGGGGCTACGCGGCTAGGACCAACAAGCGGCCTCCTTCCACACAGTGAATGACACCACACCCATGTGCATATGGCCAGAGCTAACTGAGCACAATCAATTAATTATAAAGGGAAAAAGCACATTTAATTTCATTGACTTATAAAACAGGTTCAACTTTCTTTAGAAAAAGACCTAGTGCATTTATTTAAAATAGTAATATTAATAACTATAAAAACAACAGTAAAATAATATTTACTTTTTCTACCTCCTATATATGGAGGCCATTCTAAGTCCTTTACCCCCAAGTACTCTTTCATATATTAAATGATTTAGGTCTTATAACATACATAAAACACAGTGAGGGATATACTGTGTCTTTTCCCTGGGTTTACGTGTGAGAAAAATCTGGATTTAAGAGACTTCCAAAGCCTCAAGGTTTATAAGCTGAAGGATATGGAATTTCAGATCTAATCGATTCAGTGCATCAGATGGGCACAAACCCTAGTTAATGCTTTACTATGCATAGTCTCCGAAGAAGAGAACATTAACATGTTCTTAGAGTGGTCAGATGTCAGGTAGGTGATTAATAACCTGGTCAACAAGAATCGAATATGAACTGCAGACTGATTCCTAAAAACGGAAAGGTTATCAGAATCAGGATTTAAATACATTATCAAAAGGAAACAGGAAAAGTGATTTTGTGTTGTGTGTTCATTGGGAACTACCGGACTCCATTTAACGCCAGACCGATATTTACTCTAAAAGCAGTAGCAAAAGCAGTTGGGCAGGTTTTATCAGGATATCCTGGTTACATGTGCAAGAAGTAAGAAAGGCTTAGATAGAACTTATTTATCGAGATTCTGGATGTAGGTTCTGGATGCAGAGGCATGAACACAGGTAGTAAGAAAGAGAAAAAGGACATCAGTGAGCTGGAAGCTGTAATACAAGAAGAGTGAAGTTGGCTGGGCTAGGTCTTTCTTGGGATTACATGGACACTCCCTGGAAAGAAATAATAAGCAAGAAAAGTAATGGCCTTTTGAGAACTTGAGTGAAGCAGGACTTGCCAAATTGATCTCAGAGAAATATTAGTCACAAGGGTCCTCTCCCTCAAAGGGATTCACGAGATTCTGTATTTTAAACATGAGAAGTCACAGGCTGAGGATACTTGCCTCATTATAACCTAGTATTTCTCAAACTCACTTGACAAATTAAACCCTTTGTCATGCAATGGTTATTTAAAGGGCATTGATCTGACAGTCGTTGCCCAGAATAAACTCTGGGAAACAGCTGGGAAAGAAACAATGAAAACGGATCACAGAGAAACCCACTGGAGGAAGTGAAGAAAATATCCAAACATCTTTTTCTGCTTTTGTTAACTTATCCTTAAAGATGCATAATTTCAACACTTCAACAAGAATGTATCAGGGCACAGTAAGATTTTATTCTATAAGTTGATGTGCATGTAATTATGAACTGCGTATCAAACACATTTGGACATAATCAAGGCAGAAAGGTGACCATAGGGGAGACATTCCCAGTCAGAATGCAGCCCTAAGCTTTACAAACCTGGAGGTTGTTTCTTAGTTCTCCTCCCCTTCACTTTCTTTTGATGCTTTTCCAAGATTAATTTTAGCTCCCATAGTATAGTGCTAGCAGCCACTAAGAACTGTTCGTTTTATGTGCCAGCAACAGTTGGAACAATGGTATATAAAGATTTTCAAAGATAATTTAAGTGCTTTCCACTTTAGAGTAAATAGGAAAACAAATCTAGGCATTTTAGGATATTTTTGTTTTTAATCAGAGATGTCAAAAACATGCACAACAATTCAAATATAGGTCTTTGAAGTATAAATCAGCAATAATTGTCTTTCTGATATTGATATCTACTTGGTGACCAATAGAGGATTTTTATAAGCTCCCCAGCTACTATCCGCAAAAAGAATGATCTCTAAAAGCCCTCAGCTTTTAGGCAGAAAAAAAAATGAAAAAAGAAAAAAGGAGAAAATCCATTAAGTTACTGTAGTTATTTGGATTTATAAAATCCCTTTCCCCCAAAGCCCTTAAAATTCTCTTCAAATAAGTTTGCTGATGTGCACTTAAAAATACAATCTGGACTTACCAAAATATTATTAACCTTGAAATATCCAATCACGCTTGAATTCCACAGTCTAACAATTTTAACACTGTAGGGTTTTACTAGGATATGCGAGGATGGGAGACAGCTTGGGTAGTAAAATGCCGCCATGCAAGCATCAGGAGCTGAGTTCACATTCCCAGTACCCAGATCAAAAGCCAGGCATGGTGTCCGTGATCCCAGTGCTGGCAGAAGGACCCCTGGGCCTTGCCCTGGTCTGCCTGTCTAGCTAAAACCATGAACCAGTGGTTGCACTGAAAGACCATGTCTCAAAAATAAGTTGGAGAAATGATTAATGGGGACATTCCAGTGACAGTTCTGGTCCTCCACATCCTTCATAGGCAAGCAGATACGTACAAAGATACAAAGATTAAAGATACAAAGATTAAAGGAAACTGTAAAAAGTTTTGAGGCACACAAATATGACTCCCAAACCTAGGAAGTAAGGAGGCTGTTTCTTGACATAGATTCTCTTCTAACAGGCAGTAAAATTTAGTTCTGGTCACAGAATGGATCAAACAGCTCCTCCTAACTTTAAAATTATCTTATTTGTCTATAATGACCACACTAACTCTTCTTGAGTGATTATCTTAATGATAACACCCATTTAAGAACTGGATCAAGGCAGACCTTAATAGTGAATGAACCAGGCAGGCAGAGATCTTCTGTATCTTAAAGGGATGGACAGGGATGTCTAGGAGAAATACCTGAGCTCAGGCATAGAAAAAGGAAGTAAAAGATACCCAACAGAAGTTTCCATCCATTTCTGATAAATTCTCTAGTTATATTTTCAAGAGAAAACATAAAGCCGTAAATTTGGATGATCTCTTGGTTCTGTAAAGTGTCAAAAGCTTTGGAGAAGCCACTGTGTGTGGCTAACTGACTATATCTAAGGGTAGAGCCACGCTGCAATTGACAGCTGACTTGTGCTGTGCCTGCAAGCACCCTCCCAGTGATTAGTAATTGTGTTTAATTGTCTTTGGAAAGATCAGAGTCTAGGCTTCCCAGGCAAATCTACCTTTGCTTTTGACTCCTGTTTTGTCTTCAAAGAAAGCTAGAACATGGCACAAATTACTTCATTTCCTTTCCTTTAGCTGTTACACAGATGACAGTGGCATTGGCCTTGAAGTATTATTGTGACGGTTGAATGACTTAAAGAGCCTGCGTTCCTCTAAAAAATACTACATTTTTTAAAAATATTTGTTGCCAATGATGTAAACAGAAGGAATTGTGTGAAGTTGGGGCTTCACCTGTAGGCTTTGCATGTCCTCCTAGAGTGCTCTTGTTGACATTCTGTGACAGTTTTAAGATGGAAAAGGCTACATACGGTCCCTGATTTCCTGGCTTCTTTTGACACTGTTAACATCTCTAGCCCAGGTCCCTAAAGTCATTTTGAAGAACTGATTGGATGGTCAGAGTTGAGAGCAGTGGAGCCAGACTGGGTTGGGATACTGCCTGAGGCTCTCGGCAAGCATGGGATACATCACATCTTAGTGAAGTTAAGATAATAAGACCTACCTTATAGGGGTCTAATAATAAATAAATGATATAAAAATTTCAAAGCTATGCATATGGAAGATGTATATTATATAGTGGCTGTTTCAGTATTCTGAGCTATGATACATTTATTATAGGAAGAACCATTGTATGTTCTATACGGGAAGGAAAAAGTACTTCAAATTATAATGCTTTGTTTATAGAAGGTTTGGTTTGTGAATAATAAAAAGTCTCTAGGCCTACGTATTTAATTGCTCTAGAAACCATTTGTGTACATATATAAAAGGGACAATGCATCTTTAATTATTATTTTTGTTGGATCATTTCATAAATTTGAGCTACCTATACTACCAATTTTCTATCCAATATGAGTCAATCAGAAGAGTCAGAAATACATTGTGATGTGTTCCCCTTTTTCTCTTATTCCTCCTCCCTCTTCTAGTTTAATTTCAAATTTTGATAGGATGGATATCAATATAGGGTGTAATACAACACTCCCATAACCCAAAGTGACCCTTTTCATGAATACACAAAATCTAGGGTAGCAATCTTCATAAAGGGCTTCTTTGCCATCTACAGGAATTTTCTCCCAAGCTGCTAACATCATTTTGTAAGTTTTGATGCTTACATTTTCCTTATCTTAGTTCAAAACCTTCCGAGGAAGGTTTTCAGGCAAGAATCTGAATTTCTATTTTTCCCCAATCACCCTGATATGATTTGATTTTCAAGCACCAAGGAGCTGTCCTTGTTCAGTTGTGTCCATTTCAGTCAGGCTTGTGCACATGCAGGTAATGACAAGGAGCCGCTCCTGCACCTGTAAGACACCAGGGACCGGAAGGGGCAGCTTGCCTTAGCAATGTTGAAATGAGGAACACTGCTGTGCCTTCAATTTGATACAATAGAACAACATCATAAAACAATGCAGGAGACCTAAGAGCTTCTTGATTTCTCTTCCAATGCTTTAAGCATGTTATGAATGACTTTGCCAAAACAAACTCCTAAATGACATCCCCTCTGCTATATAATATCCCAGAATGCCGAATCATATCAGTAGCCACTCCTATTCGTCCCTCCCACCTCAAGATTCTTCCATTGTCTTTGAGCTTAGAACAATGCAAATGAGAATTAAGAAAAAAGAAGTTAGCCAGTAGAGATACGGTACTATTGAAGACAGCAGATTTTCCCCTTCTTAAAGCTGGACTTCATCATTACTGTATTCTATAATTTGGAAATAGTAACAAGGAGCATCATGTGCCACAGACTGAAAACTGGACATGATAAGCATAATGTTATGTGTGATCTTTTCATTGTCCCAAATTTAAAATTTATTTTATTACATCTTTATGGAGCAATTAAAGAAAACGTATTGGGTCTACTGCTTTGATCTTCATGACTAACCTCTCTGCCCATTATACCTGGAATAATTTTTAATCCGTGATTTCATTTTCTTGGTATCCTGGGTATGGGTGATTTGATCAGCTGCAAGGTTAGGTCTGTTTTTTACTATTTTCAAATAAGGTTTTTATTTCAGTATTGTCATTTTTATTATGCACCATGTTTTTTTTTTTCTCCAGGTCTGTTTTTTTCTCAACGAAGGGACGGAGCTCCCTTATTTCATTAGGAGTAAACCATAGGTGATTTCTGAAATCAGACCTCTAGCTCATGAAATAGAGAGAAATATTTTGATTATTTATTTATTTAGCAATCCCAGTCCCCCTTTCTCCTTTACTTCCACTCCCCACACCACCCCCATCTGCTCCTCAGAGCAGGTACCGCCCCCACTGGGAAGTCAACTGAGTCTGTCCCATCATCTCTTTGAGGCAGGACTAAGGCAAACACACCCCTGTCCTGTACCTAGACTGAGAAAGATATTTCCCCATAGAGCTACCTTGTCATACAAAGTCAGTTCATGCATTTGAGTTACAATCTGATCCCACTGCCAGTGGCTCCACATACCGCCCAAGCCACACTATATTTCGAAGCATTTATAAACTGATTCTGGTGTGATACAGAATTATTGCGATTGTTTTAATCTCTGAGACTAATGTCTTGATATTTCCGCCCTTGGAGTTGAGTTTTTCTTGGACACCTTAAATAGTAGCAGTTGATATTTTGGGGAGAGAGGAATTTATTAGAGAATTAATTCTGCCACCTTAACTCTTTAACTGGTAGTGCTCAAACTTCAGAACAGAGAAGAGTCACTTGGGGAAATGCTTTTAAGTGTTTAGACCCTAGGACCTAGTCCCCTCTGTTCATAACTTAGTGTGCTGCTAATCACATGTCCAGAATCATCATTTGTTATGGGTTTAATATTAAAATTTCAGGCATACACAGAACTAAAACAATAATATAGGGAACCATTATTCCCTATCTCTGTTTCAGAAAACGTCTCCATTTTGCTCATCTGGATTCCTCTTTCATCATAGCCCCTGTTTTTCTTTACTTTTATAAAAATATTTTAATGTAATATTCTAAAATATATCTCACATGCTGCATAATTCATTCTTAAATGTGTAAAACATTCCCATCCTATGACAACTTTTTCTGTAAACAATAAATTTAAAAAAGTAATTCCCAATATCTCACAAGGAACAATCCCTTCCCAACATCTTCTAGTGATGCAAGAGTTCTGTGACTTGGCTGTTGGCCCAGTTCTGTGCAGTGTCCATGTGTATGGCTGAATACAGGTTCATCTGTATACAGTTCTGTTGCTTATGACAGAGCAGCTTTTAAAAGCTTGTTCTCTGGGTTCTACAATAGATTTGGGCTTCTGGTCGTTTCCAGATGAAGCTGTCTTACCCACACACATACGGAAACAATTATTTTTCAGCACTGATGAAGATAGGCATAGATTAACTACAAAACATGAGTCAGCAAACATAATCTAGAACTAAAAAGAAATTCACAGTCCAGTTTTGGTCAATAACACCAAAGATACTGACTGTATAATACTCATCCAATTAAATGCATTGTAAATTAGTGCAAAAAAAAAGTTGATGTTAAGATGACCTGTCATTAAGTGCAAGACATATTTATATTTACTCGACCATACAGAGTTGTATTTGGAGACTTAGCCAATGGCTAAAAGCAGAAAAAACAAAGGCAACTAGAATTTAATGTACATTTTGTGATACAGTGAAGAATTTTGTGACAGGTAATAAAGGAAAAATGCAAAAGACAGAGATGGATGAGTAAATAAAAGATGGGCAGTATAGCAAAAAACAATGATGGGTCCGGCAGGACAAGGTGCACAGTGCCGTCCATCCTCCATGATGATAGCTCATGGAGCTGTGTTGTAAACATAGTGGAGTTCAAACTTTATTCCCTTTAATTTTTCAATTCTTTTTCACACATCTTATGCCGTGGAATAATCCTTCTGTATACTCTGTGAATATATGTCTCTATGACTGGCTGAATATTCAACTGACTGGCCAATAGAGGAACAGGATAAAATTGGGGGGGGGGAATCAAACTGAGAATGATAGGATAAGGGAGGATGGAGTCGCAGGAGATTCCTGCCAGCTGCCAAGGAAGCAGGACATATAGAAAATAAGGTAATGAGCCATGAGCCACATGGCAAAGCATAGATAAGAAATATGGGTTAATTTAAACTCAAGAGTTAGTTACAAGCCTGAGCTATTGGCTGAGCATTTATAATTTATATTAAGTCTCTGGGTCAGTTACTTGGGAAGTGGCTGTCAGTTATTTGGCAGTAGGCAGTCAGAATAGGAAAACTCAGCCTACAATCTTATTTACCTTACATAGATAGAATGCAGTAAGAAAAATAAAAAAATGAAGTTAATGCCAAAAGCTTCATACTTTCTCAGCACTGTGATAGAAAAGAATTGTGGGAAGGAAGAAAAATGAGGTGAAACATGTTTTCTAAGCTCTAATAGTCGAGAGAGAATTGGAGGAGTGGGAGTTTGTGAAATAATGAACATTAAAAAAATTATGAGCTAAAAAGCAGATGGGAATGGAGAGAATTATAGACACAGATATTAGAGAACTCCCCACTTGGCCTGGGAACAAGTGAGAGAACTGTGAAGCATCACCCCATCTTCTGAAAGTGAAAGTGGTTATTCTTAATACTTAGAGAAAGACAGTGGCTGTGAGGTATTCAAGGCAAACTGGGATGGAGGGGCACATAGGTAATGCCAAGGAACATCTCTTTAACTCAGGTGACACATTAATTCTGCAGGCAAAGGCTACGTCTGTCAGGAAAGAACATGTTTTCAAAAAGAGGAAAATCTAGATAAAGCCAGAGAGGTGTCAAAGCCCTAAGAATATATGGGTACAGTAAAAAGTTTAGAAATAGAATACTCCAGAACAAAGAGCATAGGAGGGGCAGAAAAAATACAAATAGACCCTTGAGATATCAGCTGTGCTAAACACAGTTTTATCGAAAGTAATAATAACAGGTAATTTAATAGAAGTTCCTTTCTAGCACATACATTTTCAAATTGAATGTTTCTAACAAGTGACATGCATAAGTGCTATTTTCATTTTACAGTAATCTAGGAGTTAAGTAGCTGGACTGTAAGAGATAAAAATGTACTTATACATGAGTATATCTTGTTTTAACCCTTGCTATACTCTCCTGTAATAGCAATACTGAGAAAGTTCAGCATAAACACAGGGCTGCGAAGAACGCCTGTGGAAACCCATGGAAAGATTATGAAAAGAACAGAGGAGGAAGGTGATAATTCAGAAAGAAACAGGCATGTCATATCATGAGAACTAACTAAATCCTAGCATTTGGTTGACTTAATGAGTGATAAACGCAGATCAACAAATTTCAGGAATATAGATGTCTGGTTTATGCAGAATAGTAAATGGTGATGCAACACCAATAGGGATAGCTGAAAGTTTAGGAAAACTCTATGCCTTCTCTTTGGGAATATTGGGATACAATTGGGATATACTAATGTGCTATATGATGCCTGTGTTTATCAGTGAATTCATAGTCAAACCCAAGAAAGATGATAGGAAAAGGCAGATCAGATGGTTGCAGATGGAGCATGAATAATACCACCACTGAAAGGGTAATATTGGTGAAAGAGACATAGAGATGGGCAGGCCAAAGAAGTGAGAGGCAAATGAAGAGTGGATGAAGGGACTAGAAAGTTCCAATAGTCAACAAAGACCAATGCATAGTGCACTCCAGTGAAAGAAAGACGTTAGAAGAATATCTATGAAATCAGCAACTGAACACCCACTTCTGGAGCCTCAATTGAATATTTCTTAAATGTTACAGTTTTTGAAAAGTATGAATCCTTTCTGTGTTCATTTATACAGTTACGGGGATGTAACCCAGGGCCTCCCATGTGTTATGCAGGAACTTTACAGTATGCTCCCCCCTCAGCATGTCTTTTGCTTTGTAATTTGAAACAGGGTCAAACTAAATGGCTCAAGATGGCCTCACACTAACTACTTTAGCCCAAACGGGCCTTGAACTTGAGTTCCTTCTTTCTTAACCTCCTGAAAAGCTCAATCACAGGCATCTTGATTCTTCATGTCAAACATGAGCTAACATTTCCAGCTGTGTCATCTGTATGCTTTATACATGTATATTTATTTTGCTTTCATTTGCAGCAGTAACTCAAATGACAGCCCTGACTTGATCATACATTGTATACATAAACCACCCATTTACAAATCTATAAAATCCACATGATCATTTTTGAATATGGCAGACAATGAGGGCTGATGAGAAGCCAAAGACAATGGCACTGGGTTTTGACCCTACTTCATGTTCTGGCTTTGTGGGAGCCTAGCCAGTATGGATGTTTACCTTCCTAGACCTGGATGGAGAGGGGAGGACCTTGGACTTTCCACAGGGCAGGGAACCCTGACTGCTCTTCGGACTGGAGAGGGAGGGGGAGAGGAGTTCGGGGAGGAGGAGAAGAGTGGGAGGAGGGGGAGGAAAATGGAATGCTGGGAGGAGGCGGGAATTTCTTTTTTTTTTCTTTCAATAAAAAATAAAATTAAAAAAATGGAGAAACAGTATTTCTATAGTTTCTGCAGTTGTAGTAACAATATGGATCTGGGGCTAACTCTGGGAGATGCCAAAGTCTCATTCACTTCCTACTAACACCACAAATGCAAAGTGGGAGTGAAGATCTGTAGGAAAGTTGGAGATGTAACTCACTCCACTGGGCTCAAATTTACAAAGCAAGAACACAAACAATGGTTCCCACCCATCCCAACCCTAGTGCAATTATACAACCACTTTCCGATGCTGAGAACTGAACACAGTGTAAAATCCTGGGGATGACTTTTAATTAAAAAGTATTTTCAAAAGCAAACATGAATGGAATTTGCAGAAGTGCCGGTGAAAATCAGTTGTATGAATGTTGCAAAGATTGCATCCTGGGTGCTCTTAGGATGATTACTCTGGGTAGAAAGACTTTCTACTTTTATCTGGTCAATTGATCTGTGTTGGGACATTCTGGACTGCAGACGAATTCAGAATTGAAAACATACAATACATTTAAGGCAATGTTATACATAATGTATAACTAGATGGAACCAACATAAAGGAAATGCTGAGGACGGTTATGTGCAAACACAGTGTCTGCAGACTCTCCCCAATACCAATACGTCTACAAATCAAAACTACTCTGCTCTTTCAAACATCAATCCCACCACACCGAGCAGCTCTTCAGATCATCTGCTTGCAAGCCATGTCTCCTTATGGCCTGGCAAAGACAGTGTTACTGATTCACTGACAGAAGCCCTTACTTTTCTAGTTAGTGATTTAGTAGAGGGGAGAAAGAAACGGAGAGGGGGAGAATAATTGCCTTCCCATTCAGGCTCTAACTTGGCTCTGGCAAAGCGAAACATATGACAGTAAACAAGCCTGCAGGCACTCAACCATGCTCGCTGTGGAAGTCCCTTGGGGATGCAACATGGCACCTTGGCTGTATCAATACCATACTCTAGTTGTGAGGTTCTCAAATTTTGGTATGACTCACAGGTGGAGGTGTTATAAAATATTAAAGCTCTTGGATTCTACTTGAGTCCCACCATATGAAAATCTCTGGAGGTGTGCCCTTGGCATTCCTGCTAACCTCAGCCCTGGTCTTGGTCCTGATACCACGCACAACTGCAGAACCACTGCTCTGGCCATCAGACCCATCCTTTAGCCAGGACTGTAATCACTGTTGTGTGGCAGATGGTGCTGGTGATGGAGGCTCTGGCCTGGTAGGCCAGGTGCTGGCAGCGACTGCTGCCTGTTGCATTGACTCTTACTTCTCGAAATCCCTTGTCTCTATTCCACTCGGAAGCAAAGCAAAACTCAAGCCAAGCCTACATACTTTAAACATGGAAGAAGGAAAATCTGGATAATGTATGCAAGCACACTAGTCACGGATTATTGCACCGATCCATGACAGCTACTCTTAGTTTTCTAGTATATTATTTGCATTGTGTTTTTAAACAGTTATAACAACCCATTGTGGACTGACATACCCCATAAAGATACTAGTTAATTCTTATTGAATATGTGCCTGTGGAATAATTAATGATCTTATGTAATCCTTACATTGCAACCTCCTTGTATGGAATAAATAATTATGTACTATTGTTGCAGCTTATGAAGCTGGGGCTTAGAGGAGCCATTGAAGTAATAACTGAGTGCTAGTTTGGTCACAGGAATACCATCCTACCATCTTTCCTGCTTATTCTGATGCTCAACACATGCATATTTCCAAGATATTAAAAACTATTATAAGTAACACATATAGGTGATTACATATTCTTGTATTTAAGGCTCCACCATTTGCTCACCAAATGCTCATAATCCAACAATGGATTACAAATTGTTCTAGGATTTGAATAAATATCTATATGAATTAGTTTTTTTTCCTTTTTTTAATTAATTTATTTATTTATTAAAGATTTCTGTCTCTTCCCCACCGCCGCCTCCCCTTTCCCTCCCCCTCCCCCAATCAAGTCCCCCTCCCTCGTTAGCCC
>NW_026068070.1:1915291-1940534 GCF_014885135.2 Alexandromys fortis
AACTTGTGCAACCACTCTGGAAAGCAGTGTGGAGGTTTCTCAGGAAATTTGGGATCAACCTACCCATGGACCCAGCAATACCACTCTTGGGAATATACCCAAGAGAGGCCTTATCACACAACAAAAGTATATGCTCTACTATGTTTATAGCAGCATTGTTTGTAATAGCCAGAACCTGGAAACAACCTAGATGCCCTTCAATTGAAGAATGGATGAAGAAAGTATGGAATATATACATATTAGAGTACTACTCAGCAGTAAAAAACAAGGACTTCTTGAAGTTTGCAGGCAAATGGATGGAAATGAATTAGTTTTATATGTATTCCCAATGACCTCCTTGGGAGAAAGTCCTAGAAAATGAATCAACATGCCGAAGGATAAAAATATATTTAAAATGTAATTCTTTTTATTTTTAATGTAATTCTTGATGTACACTGCCAAATTAGTTTTTTAGAAAGATTATAGAAGTTCTTTCATTTCTTCAGCCTACCCTGACAAAAATGTTTAGGTAGCCAAATTTCATTTTTCCTAACTACTAGCAAATGACAGATAATCATATCCTTTCAAGCATCTGTGGAAACATTTCTGATTGTTTCTTGAGGATAATTCCTAAAGGGATTGCTGGATTGATGGGTATACACATTGATGGATATACACATTTTCAAAACTGTTAATATTTAAGAATAGTTCTAAACTGTCTGTTAGAAAGGTCACCTTTCTACTCCGACCAACCTAAGCTGTGAATAACTTTTTCTTCATACACTTGGCAACAGGAAACATGATTCGTCTACACATTTAAGAGTTAACTAATATAGATTAGCTATTCATGATTGTTGATTCATTGCCTTTTATTTTTATTTTCCAAATTTCTTTTGGTATTTTACCATTATTTAAAAAATATTATATATATCATTATTTCAAAGGAGTTATTTTGAGCAAGATCATTAACTTATACAAATTGTTAAATGTCTCTACCTTGTCATCTATATGCTTATGGATGTCTTTGAGCTAACTAAGTTCAAATTTTAATATAGTTATGTCTATAAGTATTTTCCTTTTGACTTCTAACTTTAGTTTTAGATAGAATTTAGAAAATTTATTCTCATTTCGCTAAATATAAGTATTCATATATTTTTCTTTTAATATAATTTATATATTTGGCATCACTATCTTTGTACACTTGCAGTATAACTTGTGGTAGACAATAATAAAAAATATTTTACATTTCTACTTTAGTTCACACAGTCGACTAAGTCAGCAATATTTCTGGAATAATTCAGCTTTCTACTCTGTGAAAGGATGCCCTTGAATACATGTATGTGTGTACCTCTGAAAGATTTTAAAACATGATTTCAAGTGCAATCAATAAACAATCTAATTTACTGATTGATCCATCTGGTCTCATTCATGCACTCTATGCATATTCATGAGATTCATGAGCAGATGAGGCACATCACTGAAATTTTTCTCAAATATTCTTATTGTATATAATGCAAGAAATTCCACTATTTAATGTGAAATTCTACTTTGTTCTCATCTTCAGACTCCTCTCTTTGTTAGGCACTTAATCATCTCATCCATAAGAGCAGACTTTTATGTCATTTTAGGGCTATTTTGTTTGTGTCCACGTAAGGAAATAAACTGTTGCTGTGTACGGTTTGGGCCTGTCTTAGCAATACCTTTTACGATACTTAACTAGTATGAATCAAAGTCATACGGCAAGTCAGTGGATGCATTAGGGTCACGTCCAAGTTATCTCCATCAGCATTTCAAGGCTATTGCTATCAGCGTATATTTTCTTTCCTGCCTTCATTTGAATCTGCTAGCAAGACTGCTCAGCCATGCATCTGGATGCTAAGGGGGGTCTTTAGGATACTTGAGCCATAGTTGAGTAAACTAGGAAATCATAGGTAAACTCCATTTGAGAAACATTTCTCTATACATTTACTTAAACATTATATGTCTAACTGAATGAATATCTAATGGTATCCGAGGAGTGAATGCAGAAAATGAAAAGTCAAACATATATGGCAAAGAGATAATGCTCATTGAATTAGATACACAAATGTTAAGGATTATTTTTCCAAATGTTGAGGTCAACAGTTTTTCAGTAGAGACATATTTGCAATTATAATTGCTTCCCATGAGGATGTGATTTCATGTAAAATTATTCTTTGCTTTATGGTTAAATCAATGTATGAAACTCAATGTAAAAATCAATTGAATATAAATCTATTTTAGGCAAATTACATCATAATATATGAGCCAGAGAACCTATCTACTAATAAGATTGTGCAATGAACATTCAACAAAACCCTCTTAGGAAGTTAGTCTCTGCTGCTGTATATAACACTCATCACATAGGAATTAGTAAGAAAAAGGAAAGAGACCTTAAGCAGGAAAGGGGATAATAGAACACATGTGATATGAAGGTGGAGTGGGCAATATTGTTGAGGGTGGGAATGTTCAAGCAGGGCTAGGGCAGGGAAAGAGGAAGAAGAGAAGACAAGGCAAAGCATTAATCAAAACTGACAATGTCATACACAGCTGCAGTCCGGCTGTGTAGCGGCCCATGCTGACTAATTCAATGACCACCCAGGCTCAGATCCAGGGTTTTGAATGGGCTCAACCCAACTTCTACTGTTAACCTATAAGCTTCTAGAGCTCACATAGGGGCCAGTCATGTGGAACCATAGAAGCAGGATCTCCATGACTCTGGGCAACAGCAGAATCTCTGAGCAGAATCTCAGTGAGAGTCCTGTATTAATGTTGCAGCTAAGAGAAGACTGTGGTTGATAGAACAGCAGATCATTGCCCAGAGTGGTTGATGAGGTGGTTGTTGTTGTTATTTTTTTTTTAATTTTCTTTGGGGGGTGATGCAGACATGGATAGACTTGGAAATGAGAAGGACTGAGGTGCATGATGTGAAATTTCCAAAGAATCAATAGAAAAATATTATGTTGAAAAGAAAATCTGACAATGTTTGAAAAGTCTTAAAGAAAACCTACTACTTTGTAAACACACACACACACGACTCCCCAAGCTCTCATGGGTTATTAAATAAAAGTCACAGTGCCCGACACAAACAATTCCCTTATGAATGTTGCTCATAAAGGTACCACAAGCTTCTCTCCAAGAAAAATGTAGGGTATTATCATGTTCTTGGTTAACCACCATAATTAAATGGTAAGACCACTATTACTTGCTGAAGATACCATATTCTTTGGCTACTGGATATAGAGAAATGTCTTCCCTGCTACTTTCCATAGTAGTGGAAGGTGAAAAAATGTCACCACTGTCTTATTCTGTGATAGACCTTGCATGCCACAGTATTGACCTTCTAGGCAAAATGTGCCCACCGGTACAATAGTGAAATGAATGTTATGTGGGCACCCAACCAGTTTCTGATTGTATTTGAGGTCTACTCTACAGGAAGGAATTAATTTCTGGCAATGTAAACCTAGTCCAAAGGCACTTCCTGGCAAGGTCATACATTTTAGTGGGAGCTTACTACTATTGCTTTGTCAAATGGGCACATTGTCAAGCTGTCTTCTAAGTATTTATATTTATAATCACAGCTCAGTGCTGCTCTCTGTCTTAGGGAAACTTACATTTGCATTGGGCAATGGTCAATGCAGAGACTCATAACAGATCAAAGTGCTGGGAATAAGTGACTGTTTAATACTCATCACTAAAAGGAACATCTGCATTCCTGCCTCTCCCTCATCACCAGGGCTCAATGAACATCATGGAAGGGGACAGAAAAAACTCAAGAACAAAAGGATATAGACAGCGCTGCAAAATGCTGCTTTCTGGACATGATATGGCTGTTTACTCAAAGTAGCTAAGAAAACCTGCATGAGACCTGCATAAGAGCGAGCCTCCCGAACTTTCAGCAGGCGTTTGGGATGAGGATATGAAGTCTCACCCCTGACTGAGGAGCCTTCTACTTTAGCAGCTGCTATTAGAGGGAAAATAATTCTTCTCTTTCAGAGATAAAACAAGTAAGATACTTGTGATACAGCAAATTACACCACATTCATGTATGTGTAAACAGTCTAATTTAAGTCAGTGGATTTTTTTGACGACATAAAACATAGGAAAATAATATGTTGGGAAGAAAAAGTTACAGGAGAAGTTGGGATACATTAAACATTATACATAACACACCATATCTATCTATTTATCTATCTGTCTGTCTGTCTATCTGTCTATCTATCTACGAATCTATTGTGTATTTGCAAGTATACATATTCATATTAATGAAAATGTGAAAGGAAAATAAAAATTATCTTATAAAGAAAAAAGAGAAAGAGATATCATCTCTCCACTGAGGAATTTTACTGCCTTTTAATTAAGAAATACAGAGTATAATCCAAAGTGTAGCAGACATAATGCAAAAAAGAGCCCCATGAGGGAAGTTATTATACAGAGGTGATAGCTAACTGAGGCTGAAAAGTTGAGAGAAGCTTAAGGGGGGAAAGGCATATGAAATAGAACACTCAACATATAGGAACACGCAAAAGGCAGGGTGAGGGTTGTATGTCAAAAATGGGCCAAATTCTTTGAAGCTGTGGAATTAACATCTTCATTGTAAAAGGTGGGGGTAGAAAAATCTTAAAAGGGAGCATTCCAAAAGCCTGGCAGAGGGTTGAGCCTACTTGATGACTGATATAGGAAGTCAAGTAAAACACATAATAATATAGTAGAGAGTTCTATGAAAGAGAAAGGAGATAAAACCAACAACACTAGACAAAAAGACTGCCCCCTCCATTGTAAAAGAATGTAGGAAATATTGCTTATCTAGATCACAGATCCAAAGATGGAGAAATGACCACTTCTGGTGGTTTGTGTTTTCTTACGGAATAGATGGATGAAAATGAAGACATGGGAGAGTTGTTAGGAGGGATTTGATATTTTGAAATTGTCCTTGAGGACAGTGGAAGAAACAACTGACACTTGATTAATAAAAGCAAGTCTCTTATGTATTCATGTAAGCCTCATCTTAACTTTTGTACATGAAGTCGCTTGAGAAATCAGAGAGGCGGGAAGTAGGACAAAGAAAATCATTGAAGCTCGATTCAAGTAAGACTTCAATTAAAACAATTAATCCAATACGATTGAATATTTAACCTTCCAATGCAAGAAACTAATTAGACAGTCTGAGAAAATAAGGCTTTCTTTATGTCTGTTCAGCACTAAGTTTCTCAGTTTCACACTAGTTTCCTGCCTATCACAAACTTATCCTTCAGTTCCTGAGAATGAAGATTTCATAGCAAATTCCTTGGCTTCGCCTTATTTCACCTTTGCTCTGAATATGACATCTTGGAAGCCCCTTCCTCCTGTCCTCTTGAAATTCTTTCCTTGACTATTGGGATCACTGCCATCTCTTAAATTTCTTCCTGGTCTACCACAAACAATGACATATTTCCTTGCTGTAATTTGGGAATTTTTCTTCTTTCCCCATACAACTTCAAGTACTCATGTTATATATTCTATATTTTATTGTATATCCCTCCCATGTATACAACTCTAAAAGTAAGTCTGTCAATGGCCCTCAGGTCTTTGTTTCTTAATAGCCTTTCTAGAATGCCTCCTGGGCTGTGTCTATGAAATTTGCAAGACCAACTTCTTTTAATTTGACTTTGTTTGTTTATTTGTGTCAATATTCTTCTAATTTCTTGTTTTATCTTTTCCCTCGCAGGCATATCTATGATCCAACCTCAACGGATCTTTTGCTTTTTATAGCACATCTATCTGTCTGTACACTGTTTCTGCAGTTTCTCAAAAACAACTGACTGAATAATTACAGCAGCATTTATTACTTGGTGTTTCTTCCCTCAAACTTCTTCTATTCTCTCCTCTGTGTTATTGTCAGCGTGATCTTCCTAAGATATAGGCATGGATGTTTTCTCATGCTTAAGATTCTCCTGTGTGGAAGAGCTGTCAATTAAGTTCTTCACAAGTGCCTGGCTGATAGAAACTATTATATACCCTTAAACCATGTATCCCCTCATTGCCATAAGCTAAGACCAGAGTGTTGTCCCTGTTGTCTTCATTTTTACAACTGAGTGTTGTGGGTTTCAGAGATCAACTACCGGTGCAGCCATGACTCTAGCAGAGTATCCGGTTAACATAACCAGACAGGGCCTATGCTCCTCTCCGGCTGGGCAGGCAAGGTCAGATTCCCCAGCTTCACACCCCGGCATCTTCGAGGTGTATCCTAAGTATCCGTCTATACCATTCTGCCTTACCACCATTGCTCCAAGTTAGAATGAGAGTTACTACATTTCTGAAAACAATGACAAGCAACAGAAAGTCTTGGCGGCGCCAACCCTCCAAAGAACTTGACCTTAGTTTCCCAAGGGCACTGTGACTTTTATGGTCTGGGCAGCATCTGATTAACAAAGTAGTAATGAACTGAAAAGAGACACATCATTCAATAATTTACAAAAAATAGTTTATGTATTTGGGTATTTTGCCCATGGAATCCAGAAAAAGGTATCAGATCCCCCCAACCTTGCATATGGTTGTGAGCTGCCATGGGAGTGCTGGGACTCAAATCTGGATCCTCTGTAAGAAGAGGATCTTAACTGCTAAGTCATCTTTCTAGCCCTAAGATCATATTTTTAGGCTATCCTTCTTAGTAAACTATCTTTAATTTATTTAGGTGGAGAGAGAAAAAGAAAAATATTTCAAAAGGTGTCATGAATAACTTACTGATATACTGAATGTAAAACCACATGGTGACTGTTTATAACTGTTGAAGGTTTTGACTTCACAATTAGTACAATTTATTTTCTTCTGTTTATGGATAGCTCTGTGGTTCCTTTGAATTCTGCACATTATTGGTATTATAAAAGTCCAAAAGAAAGAGGTCTTCACAATTACTCAGAAAGCCAAATACAACAAGGCTCTGTACATTATTTTAAATTTGTAAGTGTATATAAACCCGTGTACTAGGCCATGAATACAGTATTTCATGTTATTTGCATGTTTCAAATTGCTGATGGTCTTAGAAGTAGTAATAAGACATTTCGCCAATTTACAAAAAAAATGAGATTTGTACTTTCTTAGGAAAGTCGTTGGAACTGGAGTAGCATCACAACAAAGTGCAGCAATGAGGAACAATAACTATTTGTAAGTTTCCCTATTAGCAAACAAATGCTAGCGTACTGGCAAAGGGGCATCTTTGGCTGACGTGTTCTAAAGAGGTGAGTTTCAACTCCTTTGTCTTTTTACTTCCCCCTGTTTATCAAATAGCCCGCTTTGCTTTCCTAAAGATAGAGCCACTACAAATATTCATACAATACCTCTGTAAAATGTTTTGAAAACCAGGGATAAATTACGGATATGCAACGGCTGGGGAGCCTTAGCTCCTCCGTGCTATTCATTAATGGCTGCTTGTGACATGATACTGTCCACTTCCAGTTACTAATTTTTCCTAGAACGGCTCCAGTTTTCTCAGCATAAGGCTTAGGGATCACTAGGAGATCTCACCACTGGAATCAGCAGTGAAGTCAGTTGCTTGTCAGACACGCTGCCAAGCAGAGGGTTGTGGCAGCAAAATACAAATGAGGCCCCCAGGTTTAATCATTTAGGGAGGACATGAAAATTACCACACTGAATTAGATGACCCTCCCCCCTTACACCTTCAGCCACTTCTCTACCACTGAGGGTTCGTCATTTTCCCATGGCATCTGGATAATTAAGGAATTAAGTGTTTAGAGGTGGCTTCTAGATGAATTTAGATATGGGAGCTAAAATATAAATAGCTCTCTCAACCTTATGCACCTGCTTAAGGGAATTTGCCGCAAACACCTTCATAAATGACAAAGTGACTGCAGGTCCCCCACAGCTGCTTCAGAGCCCCTTTGATGTGCTTCCTTCTTTGCAGAGGGAAGGCTGACATTTATTCTTTATTTTTAATTCTATTGCTAATTCCATAGGGTAGGGCGAGGAGCCACACATCCAGATAGAAAAGAGAACAAAGGCAAAAAAACAAAACAAAACAAAAAAAAAAAAAAACAACAACTGAAGACTCTTTTCTCATTTGGGATCGCAGGGAGGTATGGCGGGGAGTACCCACCATCGTGAGCAGTATTCGCCGGCTATTATTAGACACCTGTGGGCTCCATGCAAAACACAAGGCTTCTACGACAATCACAGTTTCAAGGTTGATCACAACGCATCCATTGTGCTAGACAGCGTCTGACCAGCTCCTGTGCTGCCAATGTGACTGCTGCCATTTTTAAAAAGCTTCAGAGTCGGTGAGTTAACCGAAAACCAAGCGCCACAATTAGAATTTCTGATTGGACGCAAAGATGCTGCGTTCTACATTAAAAACATGCCTTATTCGTACCATAAAATTCCACCCTCGCATCTGTTATAGTCCATCATTCTTCCACCGACCTTTATATCTCTCCATCCTTGTGAACCTTTGAAAGACAGAAGGTTAACATGAATGCCAACAGTTTTCAGTGGAGCCTAACTTCTCACTTTTGTAAGAGATGCATTCAGCTGCTTGTCTTTGTGATGATACGTAATCAACAATTACAGGATCCCAGACTTGTGACAGAGGGAATTAAAAGTCTGGATACAACAAAGTAAAAGGCTCCTCCCAAGCCTGAGTTGATGCTGGACTTTCTTGTGTTCTCAAATTATGAAGCAAGATCCTCAGGAAGCCACTGTCATGTTAGTTGCTCTTCTTGGTATTATACTGGATAGTTACGAGGGAATCATGCCTAAATGTGTTTTCCTATAGCGTCAAGTAGTATAAACTAATTTTTTTGAAAAGTCAGAATTTCCCAAATAGCCCACAAAAGTGTAAGCTTTGTCAAAATATTTTTTATATGTCTGTAACAATCAAAGAGACAAAACTACTCATTGAGATGTGTCTGTGACTAACCCAGTTAAAATTACATGCCATGAAGAGTCCTCTGCTACTCCTAGTCTCCATTCTAAGCCAAAGGAAGGGCCAATGAGCCATCCAGAATTATTAATGAGTGAGATTTCATTCGAGTAGGTGTTTTTCTTTCCATTTCTAATTCACCCTTTTATGTACAGGTCTACTATATGCATCAAACAAAGTGCGGAATATGTAAAATAAATTCCTGAGAAATTGGCACTCATAGTTATAGCAGAGTAACTGTGGTCATCTACCATCCTATAGCTGATCCTATTAGTCACTCAGTTCATCTATCTATCTATCTATCTATCTATCTATCTATCTATCTATCTATCTATTTAAACTGCAGGATACGAAAAGAGAAACCTGGACATAAAACCAGCCACAAAACCCTTGACCTATAGTCTGTCCTACCTGCAAGATGGTAGTGGGGCAATGGTGGTCTAGAACTTGTAGGAGTGGCCAACCAATATCTTGTTTAACTTGAGGCCCACACCAGGAGAGGGAGTCCATGCCTTACACTGCCTGGATGGCCAAGAACCAGAGACTGGATAGCCCAGAGACCTAGATTAGAACCAAACATGACTGGAAAAATAATCAATGAAATAATTCCTAATGATATTCTGCTATACTCATCAGTTCCTTACCCAGTCACCATCAGAGAGTCTTGCTCCTGCAGCACATAGGAGCAGGTGCAGTGACCCACAGCCAGACACTGTGCATGGAGAGAGAATCTAAATTGGATGTCTCTAGAGTCCTCCCCTAGGAGTTCAGGGGACCCCATAGAAGAGAGGAGAAAAGATTGTGGAAGTCAGAGGGGTTGATACCACCAGGAGAACATGGCCCACTGAATCAAATAAGCAGGGTTCACATGGTCCTCGGGACTGAAGCAGCAAGTACAGGCTACGATGGGTCTGCACTAGGTCCTCCACTTAGATGTTATGGCTGTTAGCTTGGTGTTTCTGTTGGACCGCTACAGTGGGACTGTGTCTGTCACTGACTCTTTTGCCTGATCTTGGGATTCTTTTCCTCCTATTGGGTTGCCTTGTCCACCCTTGATATGGGTTTTGCCCTGTCTTATTGTATCTTCTTTTGTTGGGTGTGTACTGCCTCTTAAAGACCTACTCTTTTCTGAAGGGAACTGGAGAGGAAGTGGATCTGGAGGATAGAGGAGATAGCAAGAAGCTGTGAGGTGTGGAAGGAGGGGAAACTCTTGCTGGGATGTATTGTATGAAAGAAAAATCTATTTTCAATAAAAAAGTTGTCACTTTATAGCACTCAGAAATTTTTAGACCTGCTAATATATATTTTACATGTTACTACAAACTATGGAGCATAATTTTTTAATTTATGTTTTTATTAATTTTGTTGTGTTTGTGAACACTATGTAATGTATAATTAAGATAGCAATCTATAGTAGTCAAAATTGTAGTCATGTTAGTTAGATTTTCTAGATGTATAGAGATATATTTCAGTTAGATAGGTATTCTTCAAATCTTTCAGAGACCTTCAGAATATGACATTTAAAATGTTTTAATTAGGATTTTTTCATGACAATGAGACACATCTGTTCCTGGCAGCACAAATTACTTCGAGAGGAAGATGGGCATCGAAGAGGCTCCTTAGCCATTTGGGCAAGAAACTGCTCTTCCTTGGACTGCTTAACTGGACATACAGGACTCACAGAGAAATGACTGCTGAACTTGCTTAAAGGTGAGATGGTCCTTCAAGGTTCCTGCTTCATGAAAGAGTCTGCAAGACATTCTGCAGGATACAGAAGAAAGTGACTGGCAAACTGCTAATACAGATGGAACTGTCTTAGAAATTTCCTGCTTCATGGAAAAGTCTGCCGGATATTATGGATCTGTAGACTCAATATGGGTGCCCCAATGGTAAAGAAGAACTGGGTGACTGTCCAGGCAGCGAGATGTCTCTGTCAATTCTAGAGTTTTGGAAGTTGTTACAATGTACTTCCTATTTACTTAGGTAATAATATATCCTTCTGGAGTCTTTGATGGAGTTGAAGAATTTATAGTTATAGTTTTCCTTAGATATGATAAAAGATAAAGTAGATATAAATATTGTAACTGTGATTCTTGCTTGATACCTGTTTTCTTATATGTAATTGTAAATAAAAATAAATAAAAAGTTCTCCTTTTTATTTAAAAAAAAGGGGAAATGGAGGTCCTTCTGTCTATGTGTTGCTTTATTGGTTAATTAATAAAAAAAACTGCCTTGGCCTGTTGATAGGGCAGAACTTAGGTAGGCAGGGAAAACTAAATGGAATGCTGGGAGGAAGAAGGGCAGAGTCAGGGGGATGCCTTGGAGCCACTGCCAGAGATACTGACATACTGCAACTTTGCCTGTAATCCACTGCCAGGTGGTGATGCATAGATCAGCGGAGATGGGTTAAATTAAGATGTAAGAGTTAGCTAATAAGAAGTTAGAGCTAATGGGCTAAGCAGTGTTTTAAATAATATAGTTTCTTTGTGGTTCTTTTGGTTCTGGGCAGCTGGGACGAATGAGTGGCTATATTTTACCAGATAACAAATCTGTGGAAAGGTAGATTTGGGATTTTTTTAGCCATCAGAAGTATAAAATATGTTTCTGTTTTTTTTCAGGTTTTCAGCTTTTGTTTTTTGTTTTGTTTTGTTTATAGTAGCCTGAAGAAACTAAAGCAAACTTTTTCTAGAAACTCATCTATTATATGAAGAAGCTATTCTAGTTGTTCTAAATGAAATGGAAGCACAAAGCTATAGCATGGCCTGTGCTATCTGTAGCCATCTGGAACCAATTCAAATTGACATCAGATACTGAGCTAGGGTTAGGACCTCATCCTGAGGCAGAAGACTAAGGAATGAAACCAAAACCCAGACCTATGGCTGCATAGGCCCTAGTGTAGCCTCAGGAGATAATAGTTCAGACACATTACATAAACATGGTGCTTTTCACCAGAAAATGGGTGAGGACATCATTTCCACACGGGGGTGGGGCTATCATGGAAAGCAAATGTTGATATATTTATTTATTTATTACCCATCTTGATAACAAAAATACACCTGTTTACAGACTCTAGGACATTAATTGGAATCAGCTGGCATGAAGTCTGAGGATGATGACTCTCAAGAAGGAAGCTAGAATAGACAGGCGAGGGTTGGCAAGGAGAAGATGTTTGAAACAGTTTTGGCTGCTGTTTCCTTGGCAACTGAGGTTGTTTTCTATTGAATAAACCAAGAGAGTTTCTGGAATTTTTTTTTACCACATTAAAAAACAGAAAAACAAACAAATATTCTACAGTGGGAAATAAGTCAAATTCCTTTTACTGTTTTTGTAAAAAGACATATAGGCAACCCTTCTTTGTTGGCGAATGGTCATTTCCAATTTATTCCAGAATAACATGTGTCTGATTCAATTAATGTTTTAACAGACATCTTTTCTCTGACATGTCTCATGCTAACTCAAATCTTCCAGTGTTTTCAACATGTACTTTAAAAGCTGTATTGATATTCACACCATTACCTACCTACAGTATGGTAACTTTTATCAAAATGTTAATCAATTCACTATTTCTTTAATTGTGAGGTTTTCACTAGGAAAAAAAATGTCAGCCAACCACAGAGTGTGATTAGTACCTTAACCTGATTTGTAAGTTTCTTATATTGTGAATGGAACATACACAGAATGTACAGATCACATTTTATGCAAAATACAGTTTTACACATTCTCTGAACAGACACAGAAGTCAAAACTGATGTGTAGCTGAGGAAAATAGGGAAAAGCACCTATTTAATTTAAGATTGGCTCAATTACCACATAGTTCTTATATTAACAACCTGAAAACTGCACAGCTCTCAAAGGCTTGGGAAAAGTCTAAAATCCTTGCCTTGAAAATTCTTGGTCAAAGCTATCAAGATGTATGCAGGATAGAGAGAACAAATGTGTGCATTTTTCTTTTGTTTGAGAAAGTCATTCATGTACAGGTATATTAAGTGTACATGTGTGCAAATATAAATATATGCATATGTATTTTATTTTTATCTTTATTTAATATCATTTTCAAAGGCACCAAAGGGCCTCATGAGACAAGAAGCCAGGCCGAGACTAGCCATTCAACTCTAAGTTCCACTGGGGAACGAAAACCAATGGTGTTCTACTCATTTACCATTTATGTTAGAAAGAAAATACTCTATCACTGTGCCACATTTCCAGATCAGTAATATTTTATGTGTTGTTGTATAGAACTGCAAAAATGGTACACAGAACAACAAAGGTGCAGGATTTCAGCCCCATTAAGGAAGACAATAAAAGGAAATTAAAAGAGATAAGGGAAGGACAGGGAGGCAACAGTTCAAGAGGGTTGGGGAGGTGAGAATTTGGAAGTACAATGGGTCCAGCCTCAGGGTTAAGGAATCCCACGAGAGCAAAGGGAAGAATTGGGTCTTGAGACTGGGAAGAAAGTAAAGGTTTCATAAGAACAACTGGACTGAACTACACAGCAGGATGGGCAGTCTGGCATCAGTCCCTACTCCCATTTTTAAAATAATATACTAAATAAATAAAACAAGATGACTATGTTTTAATTAGATAAACCATCTAGGGATATTCTAATATTCTGAGTGCTAACACTCAAGTGCAAATTCCTTCTTATGTTGGCATTCATGGTCCTGAGGTTTGCAGCCATTGGTCTTGATTCTTTATCAAGGCAGCCTAAACAGAAGGCTATCAGTTGGGAATACCTGTCCGATAATAGAGAGCTCAATTGAGACTCTTTTAGAAATATACAGGACGTTATACTCATCAAATAACCAAAGGAAGTTATGATAACTTCCCAAATCTTCTCTCTTATTTAAGAATGAGCAACCAAAAAAATCAGGAGATATTAAGGAAAAAAATCATAGAGAATTCAAGACAAACAAACAAACAAACAAAAAAAACCTGACCTTTAAGGAAACAGAAATAATTCAGGAAGCAGAGAATGGGATAAAAATTGTAATCGATGAACCCACAGAGTAAAACAACAACAACAACAACAACAATACACAGAGAGAGAGAGAGAGAGAGAGAGAGAGAGAGAGAGAGAGAGAGAGAGAGAGGAGATCAGACCTGGGACATTCAGAATAACTACAACAGACTTTCAGAGGGAAAAAGTAGAATATGTAGAATAAAAAATGATCATAAATTTTTAAAAAATATTTTATGTATAAAAAAATGAAACTAATTTTAATTTGAACGGTCTTATAGACTAATTATGTTTTTTGTTTTTCTAAGGGTTCAAGACATTATTCATCTTTAGCAAGTCAAAGGAAACCTTGTAGAAGAGGCGATAGAGAGATTGTAAGAGCCTGAAGATCACAGAGTTTGCTGTGAGACTGTGTCTCCTAGTGATATGAGGAGCTACACCCATGAAGCCTCACAAACATGTCTGAATAAACATGAGCTGAACAAGGATAACAACAACAGACATGCTGGTAGACAGGGGAAAGACCATGATGGCTCAGTCCCACCCAAAGAACTACAGGCAGGTAAGGAATGCTGCGAGTGAGGAAAACAGCCTTCCCCGGGGATTGGTTATCTAAAACTACATGGTCATCCCTGAAAACATACAGACAAGTAACATTATAGAGAGGGATCAGGTTTCACTTATGCATGTAACAACAACTAATGAAACAAGCCACAAATTTGAGTACAGCAAGGATGGGTAAAAGGTATTAGAGGGAAGAAATGGAAGGGCAGATGATGCAAGCATAGTGTAATCTACAAATAAAAAATAAAGGACGTGGGGACCCAATCCACTACTCACCTTTAACAAGTCTAAGGAAGCAAAGATAGTTATTCAAAAAGGTAAGCAAATAAGGTACACAGGCCAGGCAGGCAGGTAGACAGAAAGACAGACACAAACACATGTCTATTGAGAAACAGGGATTCAGAAAGCAGATTCTTTATAAGCATACTAGAAATCAAAGGTTAGTGGAACAATGCTTTAAAATGGTCAACTAATACTCTTTTGAGCCCAGAATTCCATTTCCAGCCAATTATCAACTAGAAGGGAGATAATGACTTTTCATTCTTACAAGATTAAATTTCCATTTTACCTTCCAAGGAAGCTGAAGAGGTATTCCAGAAAAATTAAGGAGAAAGCAGAGCACAAGAGAGTCAGGAAATTATTAAGTCAGTCCAAATGAACACGAAGGGGGATGCCAGGTTTATGCCTCGGTAGTTGGCTTAGCTCTAGTCATCTCATTGAGGGAAAAAAGGGATTTCTGCCTTCATTGGTAACCAATGATGTCCTACTCCTTATAATTATTGTATATGTTTCTACTTCAGTTGAATGCAAGAGGATAGTCAACATGAAAAATGAAAATAAGAATGTTCAATACATTTATAATTAAGTAGACAAAACTTCAGATTATGGTGAAAATACATCCCATTACCAATAAGAAAACAAAGAAAGACAGAAAGGAAGGAAGGAAGGAAGGAAGGAAGGAAGGAAGGAAGGAAGGGAGGGAGAGAAAGGATGGAAGAAATAAAAGGATGAAAAGAAAGCTGTATTTTTAAAGCTGGATATTTTATATAAAATAGATATGGACAAAAAAATTACATGATTTTAATCAGTTAGAGGTTATATTAGAATAATTAATTTGACCTTGGTGATTTTGAGTGATTTAAGAGTCATGACATTGGTAGTATAAATGATAAGATGTAATCTTAATATTAAACTAAACCATAACACCGAAGTCAGCAATGTTAGAATGAAACAGGGAGTGTGGACTGCCACTTTCTGGCGCACATGGAAGGCATTAAATATTGTTACTAAAATATCACCAAGTCCCCTTAAATCACTTATTGTTTGTGGAAGTTTTTATTGTAGATGTTTCTCAAGTTCATTTCTTGTAAATAAGCAAGAGTACTGGGATACAGGGCAACTTGACTTCCTAAATGGCAACCGTGGGTCTCTTCCTGATTGACCTAGGGCTCTCAATCTAAGCAGCAAGATAGAGTACCAACAATTGCCATTACAAATACTTCCTGGGATGCATTCAGAAAACTATACAAGGATTCCAGCTAATTCTTCCACCTCCTATGGCACACCTTCAATTAGGACTATTTTAAAGATTTTTTTTTTAATCCGCGTTTTTTTGTTGCCACACCTCAGTGAAGTCTAGACAACCACTTCCACCTCAGTCAGAAGTAGAACACTGCCTGCCCCAGGTGGCACAGCAGAGGGACGGCTGTGGCTGGGGCTAAAGGGACAATGTGATTGGTGGAAACACAAACCTTCGTTTTGATTCCCCGTGATTGGTACAAATGTCTCTTCTCTGGCTCCTTAAGCAAGCTGCTTCCTCACTTGGCCAGAAAACTGGGAGTCCCTTTTCTGTGTCCCCGCCCCCGGTATTGGAACATTAGGTCCAATTAAAGGCTTCTCTGGAGTTGGCTCTGCCTGTTTCTAGCTGTGCCTCCCAAGCTGAAGGAAGAAGCTGCAGAAACAGCCAAGTGGCAGTGGGGCTAGTAGCAGGAGGCAGCAGTGACAGTATGCCAAGATGAGGATGCTGTGGGCAGGCTGGCTGTTGGGAAGCTGAAGACGAGGTGAAGCTGAACAGATGGCAGGGCACGCTGTGTAAGTGTCAGAGTGGCTAGCTACACAGACAGCTGCAAAAGAGGTCAAGCTAAAAGAAAGAACAGAAACAATATAAAAAAAAATGGCAGTAGCTGCCTCTCACTGACAGAGGCTGTCACACCGAGAGGCAGCTGAACAGTTAAGTTAGAGCAGGGATGAGGGGAGGTAGGCAGAAGCGGCGAAAGTGGAAGAGCTGAAGTCTAGAAAGCAGAGGACGCTACAAAGAGCCAGGGAAAGAAAAGCTGCAGAACGTGGTCCCAGGCACTGCAGAAAGTAACCAAACATTACATTCAGAATCAAGGTGCTGGGGTGCCCCGCTTTCTGACACTCCCCATTATCCAGGGCTGAGGACCCTGATAGGCTAGGTCTTCCCAGAGAAAGCTGCAATGCCCACTGTTGTCAAAGAAGGGCTAAGGATTCCTATTCCTCCCAGGTCTGCATCAGTGCTGTGACACACAGAATTAAGGATTTTACTACCAGAAGCCTGAAAGAGAGCTGTAACACTAAAGGGGGCTACCAGAAGCTGTCCCATCAAACTTTCTGCTGTCAAGCACCAGAAGTTACAAAAAACTGCCAAAAACAACTGAAGAACTTCTCCTTGCTCACCCATGACTCTGATCTGTATAGAGCAAAGGGTAGAGCACAAATGCCTACACTGTAGATAAGGAATAAACTATAAAGACAGCTAGTCTTGACAACAGAAGAATCACTGACAAGCTGCTCAGTGGAAGGAAGAAAATGAAAAGAAAATGTATGGGCATAAAAGTTGTTTTGTAAGGAGATCACACTCGCTGAACTTTGTAGTGCAAAAAAAAAAATCAGGGAGAATTTCTTTTAATGCTATACAAACCATTAGTAGAATGCTTAATATATCAGTAATGATCAATGGGAAAAAAGAATTAGTCAAAATAATAGCATGGTCTTATTTTGTACTCATATTTCATAGTGGAGAGCCAGTCAATATTATGTAAAATTTCTAATGAAGAAAGCAAGGTAAATGCACATTGGGATGGAAATGCCATAAAATCAAAGCTCTGAAATGATTAAGCGGTTGGCTCTGGGCAGTGAGAATGAATAAATAAAAAGCCCCCAACCTTGTGTTTTCTTTTCTTGAGCACTTATTCGGATTTTTTAAGAGGTAATAAAACAAGCAGAAAGGCGAAGCTCTTGCTATGAATCACTGCCTGCATGTGAATAGAGTAGAGGCGGGGGGGGGGGGGAAGGGGAAGCAATCAATTTCTCCCAAAATATTCCCTCTTCAACTTTGGGAAAGGGGAACAAGTGAACATGGGCCCAGCACAGTGTATTCAATGCACCTTTGAGGGACCTGGGGGATGGCGACAGCACTATCTCATCCTGTTTCTATAACTGCTAAGAGAACATTGGAAAACAGTTTATCAAGGAAGAGGGTAGTCTTTACCAGCTCAAGGGATCCTCAAGGAAATAATGGATTCACAGAGGAGGGGGAAAGAAATGGAAAGGCTTTGGTCAACAAGGTGAAACTCATGAGAAAATATCCAAAGGGGCACACTGCGGTCAAGCACAGGGGATGGTGGGCTTTGAGGATACTGGACAGAGAAACCATGCTACATAGCTTTTCGTCCAGCTACCTTCTAGAAGCTATACCATGTGCTATCTTGGATCATTTCTTTCTGGCATGAAAGCCACTATATGAAATAACTGTTTGGTTTTATTTACTTATTTATTAGACTTAAGGTTGCTTCTAAGAGAGACTGGTTTATTTATAAGAATGCAAATTCAAAAAGCCTTGTGGAATTTAGAGAAGACTTGTCATTTAACCCCCCTGTTAATTAGGCATGTTCTGCCCCACACAACAAACTTCTACATGTCCTTTATCTCAAGGCATGCAGCAACTACAGTTGGTTAAATGCGCTCCTTGTGAAGAAGCCATTTGAATTTAACCTCTAAGATCCAAACTATATGACCTCGGCCAAATTCTACTCATAAGAAAGTGGATGTTAAAACAGAAGCCATTGACTCTTTCCCCTGGCAGTTCTCCATGCTCAAACTTTCCTGCAGTATTTTAATTTTATTCAGTATTGTATTTCTTTTCAAAAATGTCAGAATTGGCTAATAGCTAAAGCTTACCTAGAGCTCCAGGTGCCTTCAGGTGGATTTAGCAGCCCTATCCACACCACTTTCAGTGTCTCGTGTATTTGCAAAATGTTTCAGTGCCCCTTTGTAGAGATTAGAAAGGGACCACTCCTGACTTCAGATTTTCAAGCTATTGTGTGCCCTGGGGTAATGGGGACTCTCAGATCTTTTAGCTACAGAAATCTTCACCAGCCAGGTACTTCAGGCACCAGAGGGGTGGTCAGGAAGCTTCCTGATGAAGTCTCTAAATTGACAGGACCCTAATCAGTTGAGGCTTCACAGTCCTTCCTTGCCCATGTAGAGTCAAGTGCTGATACCTTAGCTGGCACTTATGAGTCCTCAGCAGTCTGCTGGCCGTAGAAGAGAACTCATTTTCTGTGCTTTCCTGCCCACTCAGAATGCTCAAACTGAAAGGCCTTGCATCAGGCCCAATATACTTGGTTCTTCGTAGCGTTCCTAACACGTCTCTGTCTGCATCTAGACATCCTGTGTTCACTCTGTGTTCCGGCTAACTTTCATTAGCAGGGCAGCCCTGGCAGGTATCTGACCACTGTACCTCTTGAGTCTTCATAAGTAAAATGAAAGGATGATCAGTGCCTCCATCGTGTATGAGTTTTGCGGTGTCCGTGACTGAGTTGTGAAAAATGGGCACAGCACAGGCTAAGGGCTTCTCAAGCATCTGTAATCATTTCCCTGCTCTTAGCCAAACTCTCGTTCTACCAACTCTGCCAATTCTTCTAAACAGCACCCTTGTAGAAGTCTTTCAGGTTCCCACTCCAAACTTTCTGTGGGTCCTTAGCACAGAATTTCCTCCCATTCTCCCAGCAATTAGCCCAGAATGGCCCCTGAAGAAAGCTGACCTGTAGACTCGGGGAAACCCGAGCCCCAAATTCTAACCCCTATAAATTATGATTAAATAATAGGTATCTTTGAGGGGTCTTATATGACCTCACTTAGCAAGTGCTTGCTGAATGTTTGATATTGGTATCTTTTAAGCTTCTAGAGCAGAGACAGAGCTTTGACCGGATTCTCATACTCATAGCATGTAATTCAGTTACTAGACCCTAATGATAAATCACTTGTAGAAATTTGTAAGAGAAGAAAATGCCAGGAAACAAAATATTACTGCAAGGTAAATCTACACTGCTCACACTACAAATCTTCAGGTCTACACGGCCGGCACTCAGTTTGTTAAACACACACCCGTGGAGCTGCAACTGGATACTACAGTCTGCAAGAATGCAACTGACATGTAGTTACCAAAAAGGCCACAAATAAGAGCGGTGGCCGATGCAATACAACCTTTACAAGCAAGGATGGAATTCATAGAGCCAGGTCTAGGGGTGGGAGAATATTTTCTGTTCATTCTTCAAATACGTATTACATAGCTTTTAGGCATAAAACAGTGAGTTAAGCTGTTCCATACAAGTTCTGGGTGAAAGCTAGATTGGGGACCAGAACAATAACGCGTCTGCATGAAGCAGCAACAACAAAGAGCTGTCGCTTTACATTTTGCACTTTCTGGGGGATATCATCCACTTCTCAAGGGCTGAAGTGTGTGTGTGTGTGTGTGTGTGTGTGTGTGTGTGTGTGTGTGTTGTACACTTATGTATATGAGGAGGAGCATAGACGGACATGCATGTGTGGAGGTGATGATCTCAGGAGACATCACCCTGGCTTTTGATATTGGATCTCTCATTAGCCAGGAGCTCCCTTGGTAGGCTAAAGCTGGAAGGCCAATGATCCCCAGGATCCACCTCTCTCTCCCTTGCCAGGGCTGTGATTACAAGCGCATGCCACCACGTTTGCTTTTTCCCTTGGGTTCTGGAGACTGAATTATGTCCTCACGCTTACACGTCAAGCACTTTACAGATTCAACTACCCTTTTATCCGAGAGGCTGACATTCTGAGCATTCATAAAGATTATAAACATTCACTTCATTTCACAAGCCAACCAACTAGGCAGCCGACTCTTTCTCACTTCCATTTCCATTCTCTTTCTGCCACACAGATCAGCCTTTTTCTTCCCTTGCTTCTCTTCCCGCTGGGCCACACCTTGCTATGGCTGTCAAAAATTCCTTGCCTTGACATGGGCTTCTGAGTTACTCATAGCATGTAACAGGACTTCATACTGTTCAGTAAATAAATAAATGCCATAAACAAAACCAGTAGCCTTCACAGAAGAGGAAAATGCATGCGCATTTGATTTTCTTTACCAATAAAGAAGAAAACCATTGATCTGTGCCGAAACGGTTCTTTATGCAAAAGAAAAGTATCTGAAAAACAATGCTAGGAAGAATATACAAAGTAATTGTTAAATATTTATGATGCTTCAGGTTATTTTGTAGGATGGACAACTTTAAGAGGACTTCTAAATGCATCTGGAGTGCTCTAAACTACTTAAGCTTTTATACTTAATGGTTACACCATGATAAAGCCTTCTTTGTTCATACATCAACAGTTGAAGCCACATTTATATACTACACATGATTTTAAAGGGTCTCCCCCCACCGAGATCGTAGTGCACACTAACAGACCTCATAACTATCCCTCAGGTACTTTCCCTTAGATTCATAACATGTTATAGTTGCTCAACTGTGTGTATATAATATAAGATCGTGGGTTCACTGAAGGTGGGTAGCTGCCTCTAAGGGTTTTCAGCAACTCTTTCCGGCTAGGCTGAAGCACATAAATAACCTTCCCCAGGGAGAGTCCCAAGGGAGCTTTCATCACTCATCTCCACACACCTGAGGGAACTCACTGGAACAAAATGCCCTGGAGGTCTAATTTGAGCATCGTTTTCTTAGTGAAATTTTTCCCCCTAAAATGCTCATTTATTAACTGTGCAAGAATCAGATGCTTGAATCAGTCCAGTAGAAGAGCTGAAAAGGCATGGCTTAGAGGCAAAGAATCCCTAATTTCTCAGATAAACTCAGAGGAGAAATTTTGCTTATCATTCTGTGTTCTTAGACACCGTGGTACAAAGAGAAAGAAGTACGAGCTGAGAGGACCAAGTGAGCCCCTTGTAATCCCTCCAGTGATGTTATTAGTTATCTTGCTAATGACCTTATTCAAGACTACATAGTGCGGCTGTAATTGAGCCGTTTGGAAAGCAGGACACTGACTGGAGACACCGCTCATTAAGCGTTTGTCAGAAAGTCACTAAGAAAGCCCGAAGATTCTTCGGCAAGGCTGACTTCCATTTGACTTTTAAATGTTCTTTACGTCGCTGTTTGGTCAGAAGGAATTTTTAACTGGAAGAGACTGCTTTAGCTTAAAACTATGAATTATTGTTTTCAGAAGAGGCACTAAACTTGACAGAACAAGGTCTTACCTCCCCATAATTCCCTCTTTTCATTAATGCCAGTTATTTCAGTGTCTTTAAAAGACAGAGCATGCCCTAGATTCCAGAGCCACTAATATATATTCATGAGGTAAACACGCTCGGGACTGTTATCTGCACTGCCCCGTGCCTTATCGTATTCTTCTAGATTGGCATCAATTTTGACCTAAAGATGAGGATATATCTATGGAACAAAATCTGAGAGCCAAAAACCTTTCTCTGTGTGGTAACTTATATGCAAGCTTATCTCTATTCTCTCCTTTGATTGAAGTGTCAGTGCACAGAAAAAGAAAACTTTATGATACAGAGCATCACTTGGTATTGCATTCAGTTGTCTAGAATGCTCATCCATATGCTCATTGGATTTATTTGAAGTTTTCCTAGCTGCCAGTTAGTAATACGCTTTTGTTGTTGAGGATACAACTTCTGAGTATAGAATGTTAATTTTTCATAAGCTGCATCTGAAACAAAGTGGGAAATAAAAACACGGAAGTCATAAACAAACTAGCGACCACATAGATACGTGCTTGAAGAGTGTGTATTTGTTGAGGCTGGGTTTATTGATCCAAATTAAAATGTATTGGGGACTGACTATATTAACTGGAATCTAAGCATCACAATCTTTATAGAATTTTAGACTGACGTTTAGTACTAGGAAGTTGAAAATTTCAACAGATATTTTTGACAAAGCTGTTTTAACTAAGTTGCCTTAACCTCACAGCTTGGGTCTAAATATTTTTGCCTCCTTTTTTGTGGTGACCTGCTTTTCATATATTGGGTTGAGCATGTTTATAATTGCTTTAAACGTTTCATAATTCTTTCATTATATGTAGTCTAATTTTCTTAGTATTAGGCACATTGTATATATAGAGTATTAGGGTGGGCAAATGGTGTTTGCGCGATATAAATGTTCTTTTCTAAAATGTATATAACGATAAGGGCTGAGATTTGGCTCAGTGATAGAGCTCCTGCCTGCCATGCTCACGGTTCTCTATTCAGTCCCAATATAGTAAACTTAATAACAGCATATGTTAAACACTGTGTCACCCTAACGTGTGTTCTTTCTATAATGTGTTATCACTAACAAAACTCAAATTTTATCACAAATAAAATATACCAGGCCTCCACTAGGAGAAAGTGGCAAACATTTGAGTTGTGCAAAGTAGTTCTACACACTCAGAATCATAGTGTGTAGAATCACATTTACAAAGAGACTGGGACGTTTATGTCCTGCAAGAAATCCAGCTCCCAATTAAGGGACAACAGAGAATGGCTCTAATTACAGTATAATAGAACCATTAATAATAATACAAATGCTAGTAAATGCATATTGAATGGTAAATGTGAATTGCTTATTTCAACCACCATAAAAGCATCATTATTCCTTTTTCCCAAAGCGTGAATTCTGAAATCACAGTAATAAATGAATAAATAAGCCTGGGGATACAGCTTTATGGTAAGACCCTGGGCTCAATCATCAGCCAATGAGGAGGAGAGGGGAAGGAAGGAGAGGAGATGAGAGGATAGAAAACACCCTAAATCAACCATGAATATCTAAAATAAATTTTCTTTTTTTTCAGAAATTATAACACAATTTGGACTATACTATCAGAATCCCAACCCAAGGTGATAACTCAGAAAATACCCGGAAGTCACTAGGATAATATGAGACTCCCATTGCTTACCACACTGTTTTCTGTTTTAAAATGTCAGTCAGTGTTTTGCATCCGTCTTTCTGCTTAAGGTGACTTGGATTCACTTCTCACAAAATTTGGAACCGTCTGCTGTGCAGAAGCCCAATTGGAAATGAAATGGCAGTTGATGATATTTCTCACACTGGCATACTTTGTGTAATATTCAGTGGCTTTTCAATGGCATTTGGAGCATAAATAGAAATTCCCGAGCCAGCTATACTGAAAGCAAAACAACTGCTTAGGCCACCATTGTGAGACCATCAGGAAGCAACCATCTTAGAGCTGCAGATGCCATGTGTTTGATTAAATGTGAGATACTTAAAGGCAATGTTTGAATATGAAAGAAATGCCAAAATGTAAGTCAGAAATAATGTATTCTAAAAACAAACATACAGCGCAACACACATGATTCACAAGCATATTTCCTCCGAGGTGATACATTTGAGCTGTGGTGCTGCAAAGGAGAGCTCTGTCTTAGCTTCCCATGGCCAACTAGGGGACTCATCCATTCATTTGTCTGCACAACGCACATTTTTAAAGCATATTCCATGGTGATGATAAAAGATAAATGGTGGCAGAGAGGCCTATGGTGTCTGTGCTGGCCCAGAGCTACTGTCGTGCAGGTAACTGGAGCCAACAAATCAACAAATGTACTATATTAAAGAGCAGTAAATACTATGACTGGGGAAAACATAGAAGAGCAAGCCAATGTTCTTACTATTGGAAATGCCAAGAGTAATATGGAGGTATGCTAGAAGTTTGTTAAGACAAAGTTTCATTAAAATGGTGGGAGACAGCAGAGAGTTGAGGAAATTCCATAGGAAACAGAGAAGAAATGGAAACTAGCTCTTTTTCAATATACTCAAATGGGAGATTATGGTACCTTGGAAGCCACGATTTATAATATGTTGGATAAGATAAACAAGGAATGCCATGGCACTATTTCAGATGTAATAAAGATCAGGGTGAGGGTTGTATTTCAACAGTAGAGCACTTGCCTAGCCTGTACAAGGGCCTGAGTTTCTACATACACACACACACACACACACACACACACACACACACTACACATGCCAAGAATTTTGTTCTAAGCAGCAAACAGACGAGAATGAGATTGACATGGGAATGTCGGTGAATGCAATGATATAAGACAGGAGCTGGGAATTATTTCGCTTTCAGGTAAGTTCGTCTTAAAGTAGTTAATACATAGTGAGCAATATGAAGTAGACAGTGACTCTCGAGCTCAGTAGTAAGAAGTCAGACAGAATTCTCAACAAATACTTCACTGTTAAAGCCAGGAGACTAGTTTGCTAGAAAGACAGGGAGTAAAGAGAAAACAATGCTTCTTAAGAGCCTCAGAGATACAGTGATGTTAGTAAGACAGCAAGAAATGAATCGCTGAAGTTCCGGTCCAGGCACCAGGAGAGACATCACTGGGGTGAGTGAGTTTCTGACCGCGGCAGCAGCCCGGGACAGGGAACTCAGACACCCCTCCTACACTTCCTGGTCATCCTCAGGGGCTACTCTGCCCGATACCTCCTCTCTCTTCCTATCCCACCCAGCTTGCA
>NW_026068070.1:1946571-2187424 GCF_014885135.2 Alexandromys fortis
ATTGGGGGGAGGGAGAGGGAAATGGGAGGCTGGGAGGAGGCGGAAACTTTTTTTTCTTATTCTCAATAAAAAAAAAAGAAAAAGAAAAAAAAAGAAATGAATCGCTGAAAAGAAGACAGGAGGCAACAGAAACACAAGTGAAGAGAATTCCAGGAGTAAGAGATAAAACAGCATCAAACAATCATCGTGTCAATCAACAAAAAGATGAAATCTTAATTCTCACCATTGCATTTGGTTTTAGCAAAAATTGTTTTTTTTTTAAAGTTTGGGAAGAAAAGCATAATTAAATTGGCGTGGGGTTTTTTTTTTTTTTTGTGTGTGTGTGTGTGTGAGAGAGAGAGAGAGAGAGAGAGAGAGAGAGAGAGAGAGATCTGAAACAAGGCAGCAGAGAAAACAGGTTTAGATGATTCCCTCCAGCATTTTATTTTGACTGCTAAGAAATATAGTGCTGGAGAGAAGATGTAAAGGGAAGGGAAGTTTTGGGTTTTCTCTTACTTTGAGGGTTTATATCTTTTCCCTTTTGTATAAACGATATATTTAAAGAGAGAAATGCCAGTATGGGGAAAGGCCGGGGGACTGGTTTTAGAAAGAAGACGGAAGAACTAAGGGTAGGAGCTGGATGCAGGAAGAATCCAGGTGATGCAGGAATTGGTGGAAACTGGGGGCCTCTGGACACAGAGAGAGATAGGTCAAGCGAGACTGAGACAGAGATGCGAGGCCGGGAAAGGAGGCTAAGGGTTAATACACATGTGCTTCGCATGGACTCTGGCAGGAAAGGGAAGGCAGTCAGCAGCACAATGCTCAACACTAAGTGTGTGATATGTTCAGACCCCTCAGGGCAAGACAGTGAGTGCCTCCAGGGAGAGCGAGCTGCTGCAGGGATCGTGGATGGAAAGAAGCTCTGGGAATGGAGAAGTGCAGTAAGAGCTGAACAATTTAAGTAGGTCTGAAAGACATCTGGAAGTCACAGTTGATAGAACTGGGCAGTAAAATGGAAATGAAGAATAAATATGAGACTCTGGAACAACCTACGGTTGATAACAGCTTCTGCTGTGATTAGCGGATTTATACTGTTGGCACGGGGCCTTTATTCATTATTGCGAATTTGACTTGCCTTCTTTTTCATGTGTATGCATGTATGGTGTATGTGGGGGGTATGCATGCTCACATGTGTAAGCATGTGTGATGTGGAGGCCCATGGTTGAGTCATGAATTTTCCTTAGAGCCTCCTTCATCTGATTCTTTCAGGCAGCATGTCTCGGTGAACCCCGAGCTCTGCAATATGGTTAGTCTGGCTAGCCATCTTACTCAGGACATTCAGTTTTCTCCTTCTGAAACTGAAATTACTAAGGACTTGCCACATCCCAGCATTTATATGGAGTCTGGCGACCTGGGTTTCTGTTCTCTTGCTTGGGGGAAGTGCTTTAACTGCTTAACCATCTCTCTAGGGGGCAAACACAACTTGAACCCTCACATCTGATCCATCCTCTCTCCCTGAGGAGTGACCCCCAAGTAGTCTCACAGCCCACACTTAGCTCTCCCTTTCCAAAAGAATAATCACATTTGTTGAAAGTCTTCTAACAACCAGATGCAGTGTTTATGATGTTTAAAATGTATCATCTTGCTAATCTCCAAAACAGTCTCCAAAACAGGTAGGGTCTTACCACCTTTTCAACAGAATGAGAAAAAAATAGGCTCAGTGGAGACATTTTACATGTCAGTGCACACTTGATAATGCAAATGAGGGACAGTTTCTGAGCTTCTCTTTACTGTATTTTCTGTACATTGTGCCATCAAGTCCTGTGAGCTAGTGATACTATAATTTCTAATGGTAAAATCAATAGCCTTTTAGCTAGTTAATCCTTTGATGCTGTAAACACATGAAGGAAAACAATTCAAGTCAACGCGAAGTGAAATAAAGCTGTAGGTGAGACCCATAATTTGAAACGAGGTGAAAGCAATGGTTTTCACTAGAGATACCCAGGGGAAAGGGGAGACCAGAGAGTTCTCCCACGGGCTAAAATGCCAACATAGTAAAAGTAGTGGAATAGCCTTCACAGACCGCAGGCAGCCCACACGCCACCTCCATTTGATTTTTCTTTGTGACTTTTCTCATCATCTTATGAATAAGAAACTAGGTCAGAGGGCTAAATGACTTCATCAAAGTCACCCACTTGGAACACCGACTCTAAAGTAAGGGGGTTAAAAAAAAGGAAAGTCTAGCATGTTCTCTTGATATTTCCCTTAAAGAGAGTATTTCTCACTGTTCCCATTTCTGCTCACCCACTCAGGAGGTTTCATTAGCTATTTAGGAAAAGAAGATGAATGAGGCAGGTGGCTCCAGGGTCTCATAAAAGGAAGAAGGCAAGCAATGACAATGACGCTCTTGAATGGGACCCACACATGGTTAGAACTGTGAAGACAATGCTGAGGAAGCTTCAGGGCTGGAATGATTAATTTTAAGAAAGGTGAGAGCAGAGAAATTAAAAATGATTTCAATATTTAAATTCAAATTATGCTTCTCAAATATGTTAGTCACTGCTGGATGTTAAATTAAGTAGAATTGCCCAACCAACAAGACAGTAGAGGGCCCTGCCTCGTCCTTGCTGTGCCCTCACAGGTCTGCCTAATGCCTTACATTTCCTAAATAAAGCATGTATCTTATGCTTCTAATGAAAAAATAAAAGGAGCATAACTCAAGTGTTATATTAGCATATGTTTGGACCCACAGTTCTTGGTCCTAATACTTAAAATTTATCAGAACACTATCTGGTTTAGAGTAAATAAACATGTGATTTTAATAATTAGTTAAAAGAAAGAACTCATTGCTTGTCTGACATCTCAATGTGACATTGATTTCCTTGTTTAGGCTGTGTGAACTTGCAACACTTAATTTTGGATAGAAAAATTTCAGTACGTCACTATCCTACTAATCATAGTTAACGATTATCTGATTTCCTTTTGACGAAGATTCCCAATTCCACAACTTCTCACCATTGCATTCCATTGCCTCACCAATGGAATCAAAGATGGAATAGTATCATGGTCCAATTTTATTAATGGGAATCCTTGCTTCCTGGAAAAGTACCAGAAAGGATGAATTTATTACAACAGTGTGCCAAAGTACCTAGGTAAAGTTTCTGGGTTGCCTTCCTTATTCTACCATGTATTTATTATAATTTTTTTTTTGTTTTCGGGATTTTTTTTGTTTCCACGGTTGTATAATTCTTGAGGGAAATCAAGAATCAATTTTCCCAAGAGTTTGTACTGAGTTAGAATACTGAGTAATGAGGAAAACAAGACAGGATCACCATGCCAAGATTCATTTCAAGCAAACATGTGTTGGTGTCTGCTACCTAGAGCACTAGAAGAAAGAACAGGGACTAAAGATGTAAAGAAGAGGTTCAGCATCAGGTGTGGAAGACAAATAAGCAGAATCCTTTGCTATACCCAAGGCCTAGAAAACATCCTGTCTGCATGTTTGATTACAATCACAGTGGGTCAAGTGCCCCAAAAGAAGTCAGCTTCTGCCTTAACCCTGGCTAATTGGAGGTAGAGTTGGACTTCTGTCTAGTCCTAACAGAAAAACAAATAGAATAGGTCGTCTAAATGTATGTCAGCCTGATGTAAATATATAAAATGTTGATATCAGTTGAGGATCTTTAAAAAAATGCGTTCTTTGCTTTAAATTGCCAATGTACAAGGGTATAAAAACAAGGAGATATAACCAAGAATTCCCTTTAGAGATACACAGTGATACAAAACCATCTAAGAAGCACTTACAAAAATAATCAAAGAAAAATCCATATATAGGCTTTTAACTTCATAGGGAAGGATAGGAAACATCAATTGTCATAAGCTTGCAAAGGATTTGACTCTGTGGCTAAATGGCTTAATCCTGTTGAAGTTGGGAGGGTTTTTATTTTATTTTATTATTATTTTTAATGAAGTCATTTCTATAACGAATGGGCCCTTCGGTCTCCACAAAGGAAAAAAAAAATGGCAGGGAGTGTGTCAACCTCCAATAAATTGTGTGGCAGATAAGATGATCAATAAAAAGCCTCCCTCACTGACACATTAAGGAGTGACTACTTCAGAACTGTGCAACAGAGTGAAAAGCTCTGGTGGTTACGAGTTCTGAAAAAGGGAAGACTTGACGGGGGGGGGGGGGTGCGGGTGTGTTCCTGCTTGAAAGACAGTGATACGAATATGCTTAAGCAAATTCTAAGAGAACTCAGAAAACCTTTTATCACCTACTGACGGCTATCAATTTCAAGGCTGCCTATAATCTGCCTATAATTCTTTTGGATGTGGCAATGAATTATGATATTCTGTCCCCTAATATGAATTATAATTTTTTAAAAAATATTTATTTGAGAACTTTTCATCAAAGTTAATCAAAACACATATGGGTCATGATCTGTGGTCTTATACTTTACATTTACAAAATAAAATTTAGCAAAATATAAATCCAAACACCAACTTCTTGACTATCAAAACATAAAAATGCATGTTAAAGTTGTGGACTTTTTTTTATATAAAATTAATAAAGGCAAGTGCTGTAAAGCGTCGCTTTCAAATACATCTTTCCCGCGGGGAGTACCTTGGATTGCCTCAGGTTATATAGCTTGTAAAGAGACAAGCAATGCTAAGTGGGAAGTTACACTGTACAAGACTTGGAAAGATTTTTTTTTTTTTAAACTTGCCTTGTTAAGGCTAATTACCATGGATGAAAGGAGATGGATAACTTAGAGTATTCATTAGCTCTTTCCCTCCACTAAGCAGCTGTCCCCAAAGTGCTAATATCTTCCCTGTTACATTCTTAAAACGCTTCATATTCGCTCTTCATGATTCGCACTTCTAAAAGACCAACTTCCTGATTAATGCCTAAATGGGAAGAGTACAAACTGTATCCTGAAAATTAGCACAGGCCTTAGGATCTCAGCTTGCCTACCGTAAGACTTTGGGAGGTATGGAAGGGAGGAAGAGGGGAAGGGACAAAGAAAGGGGTGGGAGAAAAGGAGAAGGAAGGAGAAAAGGAGCAAGAGAGGGCTGGGGGAGGGGAGGGACTGAAGGCGCCAGAGCTAGAATTCCAGTGAGCTTCCCCTCCACATTCATTCCCATTCATGTGCCCTTTCTCCAAGGAGATGCTATAGTGTAGTCACATATTCCCAACGAGCACGTGGGAATTCGCCATGTTTGATAGCCCCAGGGTTCTATGCACTCCCATTAATATCGAGTCGATGGCTGTCTTCAGCTTTCAGCACTAGTGTTTGCGCAGTGAGCCACACATGTCCAAGCGGCCAACCCTGCCTCGTTTTGCGATACAGAATGAGTTCATCCTTTGTCACTGGACCCCTCAAATTTCTCACTTCAGTTCTTAATTCAGGGGTAGTCCTGATTATTAGCATTCACTGTTCAGTTAAAGTTGTGCACCAGTAAACAAAACAATGTTTTAACTCTGTTGACCACCCACAAATAGCAACCGACAGATCACAAATGATCCTCCCTGCCCACCTCCCTTTCCTGCATTTGGTTGGTGAATGAAGGCATAGTTTTCATTTATCTCTCTCTCTCTTTTTTTTTTCAACAGAATTTAAATACCAGGAAGCATGTATGGAATTTGTTACAATTCAACAATGTAAGTGTAAATGATTTCAATGGTCTACTTCATGTATGTATTTTCTCAATTACCACCAACCACTTTAAGTAACTTACTGTCACCATTGTATGGCTACGTTGGTTTCTACCTTGATCTACCACTCACTTGCCTCCCAGACTTCACTAGCACAAACTAAAAAATAACATCTAAATCCCATAGTTGGGTATCCAAAACCCACACTGTTCTTATTTCTTACAATAAATAATATCTCCATTTTCACCAAATGACCTCTATTTGCCTTCCACACACACTTTATTCTTTTGTATTTAAAATACCTGGTTAGGCGCCTTTTCCTCTCTGTGCTGGGCTGGTCATGTCATACCTACCATCATGCTCTCAAGATGCTCCATCCTGGCCTTCCAACTGCTCTGCCCTGTCTCTCTCTCATTCTGCATTTATTTGCTGTGAGTGTTCTAAAAACATTCGCATTTCAGCTGGCTTGCTAAGTGTTGTACAACATATGCAGTAGCTTTGGAAAACAGATGTTTAAATCCTTGTTTAAAATTAATAGTTCAGAATAAATCAATCCATGAGTTATGATTTTTAACCTGAAATATGTAAATAGCACTTGGCTAAGTTGACTTCCATGTTACTGTGTACCCATTTCTCCTCCATGCCGTTAAGTGTCTAGGATGAAGTTTGTATGTGGTCACTCTGTCTGTCCTGGCAGCAGGCCAGTGTAAAGCTTGTGCTTGCCTCACATTTTTGAATGTTGAATCATAAGTGATACATGGTTATTCAGTTGTTAGTGAATGATTTAGATCACTGATAATGAATATGATATCGAAAATCAACAATGGAGAAGGATATCTTACTAATAGCAATATTTATTTGAACATCTATGGAGACATCCAGCCGTTTTCTTCTGATATACTTCTTGGTATCAAGCTGGCTCCCAAGAGTCATCTGAGGACTTTAAGAAAATATCCAAACATAACATTTACCACGTTGCATGGTTAAATAATCATTTTCTATCCATCTTATCTCTTTTTTTTTTTATTAGATTGCCAGTTTCTTGAGGACGGAGACTTAGTCTGCGTTGGTCACCTTCATAATTGGTCATCTTCATAACTTCATGGACTGTCATGTGGCAGGAGTTTGGCAAATATTTGTTGGATCAATGAATATTAAAGGATTAATAACATAAGTGATATTTTAAAAATAACTAAGATCTACTTCTTTGGCTTCTGATCCATCGTATCTGTGCAATGCGTTGAACCTAATTACCCGGGCTGAGACTCTAATTCACTGAAGAATTCTCTAGCACCCTTCTTTGATTTTCCTTAACTCATAAATCAAGCATTGTATTACTAGTTAGGATGCCCTTTCTCTATGCAAAGGACTATCTTTGAATCAATGATGTCTTTCTGTCAGTCCTGTCAACAGAGGAAGCAGAAATGGGTACACAAGGAACTAGCGTGTGTGCGTGTGTGTGTGTGTGTGTGTGTATTGATTCTTTGTGGTACTGACTAACAGTATTGTGATAATGGTATTTCCTGACAATGCTGGTGGAGCTGCTGTTGATTTTTCAGAGCTCATAGGTAGGGGTGTCAAATCAACACTTGCAACCCTAAAATTGTTGGACGTAATATGTTATGGAAAAAGAAAAAAAAATGCTTGCAGTGATTGCTGTGACAGACCCTGTTTCAAAAGCCACAGGCCAACTCTGCCAACACACCATGGCTCTAGCTGCATTTGCTCCCGCTTCATCCCTGGTGTTAAGCGGAACTTCATACTGAATAGCTGCTGTTCCTGCAATAGCTGGTGTTGGAGGGAGGGCAGGTCCTCTCCCTGCTGAAAATGGCAGGCTATTATCTCATTAACTTCTGAGACAGGTATGAAATGACAATACAAAGAAATCTCAGAAAACAGCCAGCAAAAACAGAGAATCGGCCTCTATACAGTCTATATTAGTAGAAATCACTTGTCAGGGCCAGTCTAAATAGGGCGTCTGCAAATCTGAGAAGACCAAGGAGCTAACTGGTTTTTATATGATGTGGTCATAGAAAACTACAATTTAACAGGACGAAATGAGTGTTTTCACTTTTCAAGCATTGTTTCCTATCCTGGAGGTAGAAACAACATGCTAATCTCCAGTGTAGATCTCCGTGTTTGTCCCGGAGTCCTTTCATACATAACCTATAATTTGCATTTAGAAAGAGAGAATTGAAATGGCTGAACAATCATAGTTCTGTGGTGTCCCTTTCACCTAGCTCAGTATTTACAGTCAATTTCTGACCTAAATAGCAAATTTCCATTATTCTGGAGTTTGAATCAACAGGATGATATTAAAATGACAAAATGTTGAATTACGTTTATGACTCAAGATATAAAGAAAACTATAGATACAGAATCTCAGTTATAGATGGAAATAGATACTAAATTGAAAAAAAATCTCTGTAGCCTAGACCTTTGGTAGCCATAACACATACGTCTCCCCCCTCTAGAGAGAAGTAGTTCATGTGTGAATGAAGAAAATAGGAAGCCTAGATTTTTATCTCATGAAAAAGAACATATAATGATGGTAAAGCAAAAGTACAAAGTGCAAATTATTCATGGAAAACAAAGTAATATTTTGGAGAAGAAAAACAGAGTATAGCTTGAGGGGAGCTATCTAGAAATAAGTTCCAATAGGTTTTATGTCAATGAAAGTTATCCAGAACAAGTTCAGAGTTGAACTAAATAACTTCTAAGGTATTTTGTGCATCTGATTCTGCTCGCTATGTGGGCTATTAACTCTAACCTATCCACATTTAATTTTTCCACACCCTGTTTCCAATTACTAATGATACATTCAGAGAGTCTTGCCAGTGTTTTTCTGTTATTTACAGTGTGAACTTTTTCTGATGAACATCCTTGACAGTGTGGAAGGGTCAGGAAAACAGATGGGAAGAACTTAAAGATGCAAGTTTCAGAATGTCTGAGAACTTTGGGTATATAAAAAATATCTACCAAGAAAATAACATCAAAAAGAAGGAAATTGAAATGATGAAATTAATGTAATGTTTCTCCACATAATAGGAATCAGACATGATTAGTCACTGAATGCATATGTTGCATGGATCTACTTAGAAAATTATTTAGACCCACAGACATTTAATTTAATGTAAATTTATTGCTACATAAAGCAAAGTACGTTTTTAAATTAAAAAATAATAAAATTACCAAAATGTATAGAAACTAGTGCTTGCAATCTTGATGGTTTTCTGATTTCCACTCAGCCATTTCAAAAGTCCATTTGTTTTAGATCAGTCTTTCCTTTAAGTGCTTTCAGATCCATCAAATTAGAGCTCCATTCAAGTATTATGTTAGTTTGCTTTCTGCTTTCCTTATGGAGTTTGAACACGACATATGTTGTATTCTCTATAATCCTAAATTTCCTTCTTTAAAGAATTAAAATAAGTAACAAAATAATATATTCTAGACATACTCCAGTACTTAAGTCTATTCCTTCTGAGCCTGGACTGTCAAAGTGCACCCACTGAGAGGAATCCCAAACTCTCTTTTTAAAAATGCCTTCTGCATGGTGACCACTCAGACCTCATGGAGATGGGCGGCAGATTGTGTGGGCATTTTTTTATAACTAGAAAATCAGGTGATTGCTGTATTTTCATGGCTCGTTTTTTTTTTTTTTCATTTGGAAAAGAAGATAGTAGTAGCAGCTGTGAAGAGCAAACACACACAGATAAGGGCTTGCCACACTATATGTTCTTTCAGAGCATCTATCATATTTATGAACCACACCTGGATAAATATGCAGGACCCTGAAAAAAGTCTAAGTAGGTGCTGGAGAGATGCTGCATGTTTGAGTCTGTTTAGCTCTTCCAGAGGACCTTAATCTGGTTTCCAACAACCACGTTGTATAGCTCACACCACTGCCCATACCTTCAACTTCTGGGGACCCAACAACCTCTTCTGGATCCTGTGGGTACCTGCTGTGATTAGGTGCACATACACTCACACAGACACACATACTTAAACACAAAACATTAATGAGGTTTTAAATATCTAAATTGATATTCTATTTTAGTTTCATATCTTTTCAACAAAATGCATTGTCTGCAGTCTGTTATGCATTGAGCTTTTGTTTTCTTTTCTTTCAGTTTTGTCTGGCTTGAGTATGACTTGTTAATTCAGAGAGATACCCTGCACTCTTTAAATGTAATGACAGTTTCCCTAGCAATACCATGTGATTTTTTTTCTTTCCTCAACCTCTATTAAAGTGAAACAAGAACTTTTTAGAACCATTAAAGTGCTTATTAAGAATAACCCTGGGCAAAACATTAAATAAAAGAACATATAATCCCAGCAAGGGCATTCAACTTAATGAAATTCATCCTATAAGCTCAATGTAGATGATCCTATCTGCGCAGGCAAGACTGCCAGTGTCATGGTAGGGTAAGGGATTAACCTAAGAGTCTCGTTTCCATAATGCTAATCTCATTCGTTCAAAAAAAAATTAAATGAGCTAAGGGGTCCTGCTATCACTGACAATGTTCTAAGTAATAACATGGTACTGAATGAAGAAGATTTCCTGGGTCACTCTGGGCTCTAGGCTAGTGAAACAGAGAAAGCCTGGGAAAGGAAGTGCTCTGGTTGAGGTGGGAGTCTAAGATACTTGCTCACTGCGGAGGTCACAGGGAAAAGAAAGTGGTTTCCTACCTGACTTGCATCCCTAGCTAACCCATGCAAAGCCTTCTCAGATCCCGGTCCATTCAGGTCCATGCAAAGAGGGCTCTAAACCTCCTGACATTGTGTCCATTCTTTGGCCACGTTGACCCACAGGGATCAAATTGGTTGAGCAAAGTCAAGCTGGTATTTTGGATATATTCTCAGTTGACTCCAAACCAAATCACTAGAAAAGCTGTGTAGCAATTCAAGTCGTTCATTAATCATCAAAAAATGATCACACTCTCAGCTTGATCCTTTGATTGTCTTAAATTAAAATGAAACAAAGGCTGGTGAGACGGCTGCCAGGAAAGTGTCTGCTGGGCAAGCATGAGGACCTGAGATTAAATTCCCCAAATCCACATAACAATCAAGGTATGGTAGCGGGCACTATAACTACAGCAATGGCAGGATGTGGGCGGGGTGAGGGACATAGGCAAATGGCTGAAGCTCACTGTTGGGTCTTCCTATCTTAACTGTTGATCTTCAGAGAGACCCTGAACCAAAAATAAAATAAATTAAATTAAATGTAGAGAATGATAAAAAAGACAGCTGATGTCTCTCTCCAGCCTCCATCCATATGGATATATGTACACACATTGGCACTAACAAGCACTTTACAATACTTACTTCTAAAAACTGAAATGCATTCTCTACCACTGAAGTCAATAGGTAGATTGAAATAAAACATTATATGGTTAGAAAATATTCCCTATTTATTTATAATATTTAAACACAAAATGAATATTTGACACAGGCACTGTCTTACCTAACTTTAACGGTCCATTTGACACTGCCTAGAGCTAAGAAGGGGGTCCCACTTGAAGAATTTCCTTAGTCAGATTGGCTTGAGGGCATATCTTATGGAAATTGTCTTGATTATTAACTAATGTAGGTCGACCCACTCAACTGTGGGCAGGTAATACTATGATGTATTAGAAAGTTAGCTCATATGTCCTTGTGGTACATTTGAGCATCCTTTGGTTGTATACCAAAAAGTGGTATTGCTGGGTATTGAGGAAGGTTGTTTCCTAATTTTTTGAGAAATCGCCATACAAATATCCAAAAGAGCTGTACTAATTTTAACTTTCACCAGTAATTCAGGAGTGTTCCTTTACTCCACATCCTCTCCAGCATAAGTTATTATCAGTGTTTTTTAATCTTGGTCATTCTTACAGGTCTAAGATAGAATCTCAGAGTTGTTTTGATTTGCATTTATCTGATGACTAAGGATGTTGAACATTTCCTTAAGTGTCTTTCAGACATTTTAGATTCCACTGTTGTGAGTTCTCTGTTTAGGTCTGTACTCCATTTTTAAAATTAGATTATTTGTTCTTTTGATGACCAATCTCTTGAGTTCTTTGTATATTTTGGAGATCAGTCCTCTGTCTTATGTGGGCTTGGTGACGATCTTTTCTTATTCTGTAGGCTGCCATTTTGTCTTGTTGACAATGTCCTTTGTACCACAAGGACATGTGCTCAACTATGTTCACAGCAGCATTGTTTGTTATAGCCAGAACCTGGAAACAACTTAAACATCCCTCAGCTGAAGAATGGATAAGGAAAATGTGGTATGTTTATACAATGGAGTACTACACAGCAGAAAAAAATGACATCTTGAAATTTGCAGGCAAATGGATGGATCTGAAAACATCATATTGAGTGAGGTAACCCAGACCCAGAAAGACAAATATCATATGTACTTACTCATAAGAGGTTTTTAGATATTAAGCAAAGAAAACCAGCCTATAATTCACAGTCCCAGACAACACAGACAACAATGACGACCCTAAGAGAGACATACATGGATCTAATCTACATGGGAAGTAGAAAAAAGCAAGATCCCCTGAGTAAACTGGGAGCATGGGGACCATGGGAGAGGGTTGAAGGGGAGGAGAGAGGCAGGGAGGGGAGCAGAGAAAAATGTAGAGCTCAATAAAAATCAATAAAATCAGTTTAAAAAAGAAAGCTCAGTGTGACCCCAGGAGCAAGCCAACACATAGTTTTCCCCTGCGTATTGCTTCAAGTTCCTGCCCCGATTTCCCTCAATGATGAACTATGATCTGAAATCTTAAGGCAAATAAATCCTTTCCTCCCATAACTTGCTTTGGGTCAGAGTGTTTTCTCACAACAGTAGAAAGGAAACCAGAGCTGACACACAATAGAAGGCAGATTTCTAAATCTTCTAAATATGTCTCCAGAATTAGATTTAGCCCCTTCTCTTTGTTTCCTGACTTTGCCACGGCACAAGCTCCCAGATAGCATGTTTTGCTTTGCTGTAGATGAAAGAAGCTGCCAACTGAAACTTCTTAGCCTGGACACCGATATAAACCTTTCTCCTTTTGGAACGGATCAACTCAGGTGTTTAAACACAGAGACAGATTGGTGCTAACACAAAGGGTTTCTACTGCATTCTCACAGTGAAATTACTAAATTCACTCTAGTTTGGATATGATGAACTATATAACCTAAACTTGCTTCTCCACCACCTCCTTGATCCAAGCAGCAGATGCTATCTGAATAGTGTTTTTATCTCATTTTAACTGATGTACATTTTAAGGCAGAGTTACCTTTCTAATTTAGCATGGAAAATGGACGTCTAACAGGCAGTTCCAGTAGGAAAACAGAAGTCAGAAAATCAGACCAGAGAGGCATATCTCTGGGTCTTTCTGAGGAGCCAAAACGTTTCAAAGTCAAATCTGTCACAAATGGGAGTGAGTTCAGAGAAGACAATGAAGGAAATTACAGTTTAGACATATTGACAGGTATAGAGAAGGCATGAAGTATGGATGATTACTTCTGTTAGAACATGACACTAATTAGACAGAAGCCATTCTCTTGATTAAACCCTTCATTTACACTCCAGTTTTGTTTTTTAGGTTTTTTTTTTTTTTTTCAAGGAAAAGCTACAAGAATGCAGCACGCCGCTCCCGCCAGCAGAAGAGACGACCGCAACAGGATCCTTCTCAGAACACACTTTATTGGAGCACTTACACTTGAGGTTGTAAAGAGGCAAAAAGACCCTGTCCCCGTGACGCAGAAGAATATATACGGTGCCAGACAAAGCCCTGACGTATCATCAACCCAATGGCTCAGGCCAGAATGGAGTGATCGTGCTTAAATTATGATTGGCCAGATCGGATGGACAGATCGAAATACTCCCTGCGTTGGGGGGAGGGCGGGGGTAGGGGAGCTCGCGGGCGCATGCGCTGTGGGCGCGCATGCGCACAAGTTGCTCACAAGCTGTCAAGTTTGACGTGGAACAGCAAATGGCGCCCAGGCCCCGTGCCCCTGACATGACAGTGCCATGGTGCGCGCTACACAAGAATAGCTTGCACAGCCTGTCCAAGGGCCTCTCTGCTCAGCCTTTCTCTCTCACCTTTACTCCCTCTTTTCTCCCTCTCCATGATTAAGGAAATACTTGAACAGGGGCCTCACTGTAGATGCCAGCCAATGCAGCTACTCCAGCCTGGATATTCCCTCACCCTTTCTGACTTCTTGTTCAGTGTCTTTTGAGACAGGCTTCTAACCTACCTAGGATAACTTAGTTGGCATCAAATATTCTTTTCTCATCTATCTATCTGTCTGCCTGTCTGTCTGTTATTTATATGTGTGTTTGTTGTGGTGGTGGTCATAGTGGTGTGTGTGTGTGTGTATGTGTGTGTGTGATGTGTATGGTGTGGTTTTATTGTGACGGTGGTGTGTGTGGTGTGTGTATGCTGTGTGTGCATGTGTTGTGCAGTGAATGTGTGTGGTGTGTGTATGTGATTAGTTATAGTATATGTGTGGTAGTGTGTGATGTGTGTGTGTGGTGTGTTGGTATGCTGGGTGTGCATGTATAGTACATTGTATATGTGGGGTGTGATTGTGTGTGTGTGATTAATGTATGGTGTATATGTGTAATAATGTAATGTGTGTGTGTGTGTGTGTGTGTGTGCGTGAGTGTGTGTGTAGTTCCAAGTGTTGGACCATGAGCCTTGCAAGTATTAGACCAGTGTTTGACCAGTGAATTACATCCCCTAGTTTCCGGTATTCTTGGTGTTATTTGTTCCTTTACAGGTCTCTCACAAAACCCTAATTTCTTTGGAGGTTTTAGAAGAATTATACCTTTCCTTCATATGCATAAATAAAAATAAAAACTTGGGATGTAGAGTCTACTAAGAGTCAATACACAGAGCAACTGCATTTATTTTTTAAATTACAATGAATGAGAATATTTAGCAACTTGTGGCTCTAGAAAATAGGCAGAACCATTCACGCAAGACACATCTTTGGTTACCTGATGAACCTGATGACAGGCCAAGAGAAAAGAAAAGGTACTTAATCTAAGTTTGGGTTGGAAATAACAAGAGATCAACAATGCCTTTTCATTTACAAGGGACAGTCACATTGTGCTATGAAATACAGGACCTTTAGATGTTTGAGGTGTGATCATAAAGTAATGAAAAGATGTTAATAACACATGAAAGTCAGTTTCATTAATTTTAAGTTACACTATCACAAATCCATTTAGCATGCTGCTTTTACAAGTAAGATAACTTATGAGCAACTTATGAACTAGTCAATGACTCCCCAAATGGATGGTTTTATTTTCTCAAAAATTTGCTATATTTTAGGAGATGAGTTATGGGCTACTTATTTTTATCAAAACCTGTCCATTTTTGTTAAGTAGGTTTTTACTTCAAAATGACACCATCTTATATGGGAAGGCCAAGGAAAGATTTCTGATGAATCTGGGCTATTTTGATAAACTGAGTTAATTTCTACACGTTCCATGTTGTTTCTAAATATGCTGACCTTGAACTTCCGAGCCACGGAAAACTTGTTTTATAGGCAAATTTATACTAGTCTTAGCCCAGCTTCCCAAAACAATAGTATGTCATGATGGGGGGGTGTCTGGGGTAACTGCTTAAAAACTTGAGTTACTAGAGCTTCAAATTGGTGTTGAACTCAGATCAGTGGCCTCAAGAAGACCACGGCACAGTTAATCAGAAAGGAAGCCGTTTAGAGAATTTTTTTCCAGTCCATTTCCAGCTTCCCAGACACATAGGAAAAGAAAAATTTAATCAAGAAGGCCCTAAACATTTTTTCAGCTAGGCTAATGCATTTTCTTTTATTTCAGCTTTTTTCACAACCATAGAAAAGAAGCCACCTCAGAAACAAATGCCACATCTCTGTCATTCTCTCATTTGTCACTGTCCCAGTGCCAATGATCTGGGCTGTTTTCTCTAGGGCAATACACGTATTGTTATAGCATGGTGGTCATTCATATTTAATAATCTAAATTCAAGGTTATTTTAAATACCAAAGAGTATTCATGAGTCTGTGTCTGTAAATGATTTTTCTTTCTGACATCTGCCTAAAAAGGCATTATTTTTAGTTTCAATATTTTAATTTTCGGGTTATTTTCTTGTGTTGATTGGGAAGAATATTAGTTAACATGCTCTTAGTTTAATCCATTACATTAAAAAAAAGCCTCACTGTTTCTACTAACCTATTTCTAACTATCTGCTGTTATAGTTGTCATTTATGACTATGATCAATGGACCTAAATGACAATGGGTCAAATGCCTGGGGACATAGAAATAATCTTTGGTCTTTCTCTTCTCGGCAGCGGTATAATATTGTTTGTTTTCTGTAGGGCTAAATGAAGCTTTCTTGAGTCCCCAAATTATTCCTCTGATATAACCACACACATTCAGAGTCACAGGTAAACATTAGCACACAATTTTGCTTAAGCAGTCAATTTTTGTGGCCCATCATTGAGTGCTTGGTCTAGGCTTTCAGAAAACAAAAGGCATTTCTATTTTTAATCCATAACTCATTTATCTCTTTCGAAAGTGTTGTTTAGTTAATTTTGCAAGATTCCTGATATCATAAGCCTTTTCCCACCACTGGTAGTGAGCCTTTGGATACAAAGGATAATGCACATTTTTTGCGTGTGACACAACCCTTATCGGTCTGTCTTGTGAGCTCTTCAGAAGGACCCTGTGGTGCTTAAGTCCCTTCACAGAGGAAGGGACTGGGACTGGGTACTGGGAGGGCAGTACCCAGTAATGAAAAAGCTAAAACAAAAAAGTCACTGTACGTTGGTTTCTTTTACCTTCCTGTATACGGAGGCAATCTCACGTGCTTAGTCACCTCGGCCTTACCATCCGAACGCTGTGTTGGGTGCTCAAATTGTTCAGTTCACATTAACTCAATTTGATCATCGATTGTGTCTCCTGATGCTAAACAGATGTGATGGCTACTCTAGCCACCACTGTAGGTGCTTACTTAAAGAACTCATTTCCCACAGCCAGCTCTTCGTTTTCCAGCTCTACCGCAGCATTCTCATGTCAGCCAAGCCCCCTGGGCTTTTCGAAGTGATGGATCCTTAAAAAGATGTTTTCCCCACAGAAACCACAAGGTAAATGTAACAAGCAATCAGTCTTCCAGGCAGCAATCAGGCAAGCACTTAACAAACATACCACACAAACAAAATAATTAATCTAAGCACTGTCCTGAAAAGTAATTAATCTAGTCTGTTCCAAGTGATGTGCTTGTTCACTGTACACTGTTTTCTTTCATAGCTGTCGTGGTTAAGGGTGTCAGAGAAGGTACGAATGTGTTAACCAGCTCAAAAGAACACTAATTTTAAGAGGGAAGTGTAACACAAATGTTTATGGAGTGTGGGATGTTTGTTCCTTTGTTTGCAGAGAGGAACAACACAGATCAATGTCAGAGTGCGACAAACAGGGAAATGCTGTAGAATAAGAAAGGAATACCAGAGAGTATTACGCATGACATTACGAGCCCAAGAAACGTATATGCTCTAGATCAGTACTGGCCTTCTGAGGAAGGGATGGGAAATGAGCCACAAATATCTCCGTGAATGGAACTAAAATGAGGAGTGGACTCAAAAGAAAATGCCTCCCCGAGACCTTGTAAGTTGAGGAGAGCCAGCCGACTCTATTGAATAAAGTACACTATATGGAGGTTAATTCTGATCATTTCCAATCATCCCTCTCAGCTATTTCTGTTTTGGGATCCTGAGTTCAATAATTCAGGGTGCTATCAGTTACATCTCATCAATAAGCTTCACATCACAAAGGCCAGACCTTTACCTTGGTGACTACAAATCAAAAGGCTCGATTGCTCTTCAATCTGAAGTATGGTTCATGAGTATCACAGACAGTGATATTGAGCATCATCCTAGGTCAGACCTTACTGGTAAAACGCCTGCTTTCTCAGACTGTGCTTTCAATCGACAGGACTGAGTGAGACCACCTTTTTGTTTGGAGAAGGAACCTTGAAATTGAGACAATATGTTTCAAAATGCTTGATCAGAAAACATTTTCATTCTTGGTTGGGAAAGATTATAAGTGAAACAGACATGCTCTAGAAGGAAAGGTTAAGGTATTATCAGATACATCTTTCAACAATAGTGACAGTGACAGTATGCACGACTGTTTTGCCAGAACTTGACCTGCCTATGTGACTTTCCACTCATTCCAGCTTCCCTGGTAGGCTATTCTAGGTGATCACATAGATAATCAAATATAGATAAATCATTGATGATAGCTTATCAAAATTGCAATGGGCACATGAGCCAGGAGATTAAAGAGTCCATAAGATGCCTTCTGTACAAGTCTAGAAAAGTCAGTCACTGAGACTGTGGTTTGCCAAGTTCCAGGCCACGGATGCAAAGTTGAATGTAGTTAATGCAGGAATCATAGCTGGATAAGTCAAGTTCATTTTCTGTGTACAAGAAGAATATAGGGAAACTGCAAATCCCAGTACAGAAAATGGATCTACTACAGCATCTGGGATATAGTCTCAGAGGTAGGTCAAGTCATCATGAAGTGGCCTAGAACAGAAAGGGCAGATCTCAGGCTAACTTTTGTCACTTAGATACTCACACTTTCCTCTTTCAGGATGCTGGCATGATTGCCTCTCGACTCTAGATGAATTCAGTAAACATTGTGTTGACAGGTATGGATATAATATGACTTTGAATACAGCACAGGTACAATAGGAAAGAATCAATTTTTTGGTGATTTTTCCATTAAAAATTTCAGGGACCAAGCACTTAAGGGCCAAGTAGCAAATTAATTACTGAACTTAAAAAGAGCCCAGTGGCCAGGAGTGGTACTGCATGGCTACAATTCCAGTATGTGGAAGCAAATGCAGGATTACAACCCCTTAGTGAACCTGGTCTCTTTAAGAAGGTTCAGGTCAGCCAGGGCTCCACAGTAAGACTCTGTCTCAATGAAAACAAAAATAGGAAAGAACAAACTCTGTACAATGTAGCAATGTAGCATGAAGTTTTCCTAAAAGGTCCATACTGAAAGGTAACATTTCACAAAAGATTCCTGCTATAGTGTGGGTTTAAATATTCCTTGAAGTTGCATGTGTTAAGATTTATTCACCAAAAAAATAAATAAATAAATAAATAAATAAAAAATAAAAAAAAAAGATTTATTCACCAGCTTGTGATTCTATTGGGAGATGGCCAAGCTCTCTGAAGTTGGGGCTTGCTTGGGTGAGGCTGTATTTTTGATGAGATATTGAGGCCCTCTCTTTTCACTTCCTGGTGGCATTAGGAACAGCGGTTCCTCTGCCGGGCACTCTCCAGGAAGGACCAGGCCACCCCAGGCCAACAGCGTCTATGCTGAGCAGCTAGGTATATCAACCCCTACTATTCAATCACATGAATATTTTCTCTTTTGACGCTATCTATCTCGGGTACTAGTCACAGCAATGGGAAGCTGCTTTGACAAACTTGCTCTGAGACAATCGATACTTCAATCTTTAAGCAATTTTCTTTTGGAACCATTCAATTTCTATTTATATTCTCTTCAGCGCCGATGATATTAGTCCAACTTTGCAAACAAGCAACTGGCAGACAAACAAGGTATATACTCACACAACTAAGCAGTAGGCAAAAGTGAGCCACAGAAGCTGTTCCCAGGGTCACCTTCCTAAACAATACATGTTTCTATGCTTAGTATGTGGACCTTGAAAAGCGCAGGTCATAGAACCAACAAAGATGGAAAGATATATTCTGTTTTCAAGGAATAATACAGTTAGGCAAGTTATGAACAAATACAGAGAGGAAATATGAGGATGAGCAAAAAGAATGAATGGCCTTAGATGTCAGGCTAAGGATTCTGAGCCATGGAGGGACAAGATTAGGCTTGGGAGAATTATTGGGGGGATGGTTTGTGGAGACAGCCTCAACTACTTATGCTAATTTTGATATAAGTGTACTAGTTTGGGTAGAATTTTAATGGTCTTTCATCGAAGGCAGAGAGAAGATAAAAAGTACATATCTTAGAGACAGTGAAACTGCAGAATCTGTGGGACTGTTGAACAATTTGGTTACTAAATACTAAAGTAAAGAGGCCTGCAGGGAATCTAAATTCCTTCTCTGATAAAAGCCTCAGGAACTTTGCAAATGGAGAGTCTAGTACAAAGACTGAAAACAGAAGAGAAGGCTTGCATTGGGTAGAATACACATGGAGGAAGAAAAAAGAGGTTCGTCAGAGGGGTCATGTGACGAAATGAACTTCCACATTTCCTGGTGGTTTTCTATGGTTTGAAGCAAGACTGCATAACATCTCTCTTTGTATCCCTTTAACATTAAAAACTATATATCTTGAATGACTGCAGACATTAAAATATGAAGACCTGCATAAAGATAACCACTTATTTAGGTACATTTCTTAATATAGACATTTCATTTTAATAAACAAAAATTTGCCAGTTGGAGTTAAGTCCCAGCGCTTGGGAGGCAGAGGCAGGCAGATCTCTGTGAGTTTGAGACCAGCCTGGTCTACAAGAGCTAGTTCTCAGTTACACAGAGAAACCCTGTCTCAAAAAACCAATGATGATGATGATGATTGATGATGATGATGATGATGATGATGATAGTTGAATTAAGTCTACAGAGTTAGCAACAATCTGAGTGTAGGTCTCAAAGTATAAACTAAACCAATGAACATTACTCAAAGATGGTGGAGAAGTGAATTTCTAGAATTTGTATGTAAATTAAAAAAAAACACTTCTGTAAGAAAAGGCTATCGGAATGAGTTGACCCAAGAAAGAGTATGAGCTTGTTCTCCTATAAAAACATAGGGCACTTATGATTGAATATGGGTGATAAAAAGAAAATATCATAGGAACGTATATCACAGTAAGTAACAGCTCCCAAAGTGTATCTCACGAATTATTAGTACCTAGGGGATGGTCATGATTTTTATTATATAGCTCTTGACAGCCAGATAAATTTGCAAAATTCTAGGTCAAACAGAATGTAAAGTAAGCCCACTTTCTCTGTATTATACAAAGTCTTTTATGTCCTAACATACAACATAGATTTTTCAAGAAAAAAAAATGTTTTAACATAAAACACTTAAATTGAGTTCTCTCAATCCAATTTGAATACAGGAACCTTTTCAAGGTGGTTTCATTAAAATAGCAAACTCATCTTGGATACGGGATGTATTTAAGCATAAGATAACTGAATAATAATTAACAGGTCAGGAAAATTGCTGATAGAGTCATTGTTATTATACATTCAATCAACTCAGCTGCATGGCCATTTGCTTTACGTGACGGACTCGAGGACAGTGAGTAGTGAGGGTATCCTCGGTGGAGGATTACATATGACTGTGCATAACACTGGCTCCCTGGGGGAGGTTAGCCCTGTTGCTTTCCATATATGCTATGCTGACAAACCTATAACCACAGCTGAGAATCCCAGACTTTTCAAAAACAAAAACTGGCTTCTCCATCTGTTCTGCAACTCGACAATGAGAGAAAACACAGCATTCTAAAGTCAGTCCCACACTTAGCGCGTGATGCAGTCATTGACCACAACGGAAGGAATTATGAATGAATACTCCCTGCTCCCACTCTGCTGTCAATACCAGCGACGATTCTCATTAACAAACTCAAGATCACAGACAAAGTCTGTGTTTGCCAAGAGTCCTTGGAGACTCTTATTTCCCTTCCGTTACTCCTTAATATGCAAAGACAAGGTGCGATCTTCACATTACACTATACAGTGTTTCTCTTTAAATGAAAAGTCACGCTGTAGCAAAGAAGTGTGGAACAATATTTGGGAGGTAAAGGCAAGAGAATCAAGAGTTTGAAGTCAGCTAAGCTACATAGTAAGTTTCAGGGCATCTGTACTACATGAGACCCTGTCTAAGAGATGGAGAGAGAAAAAGAGAGGTATTATTAGTTGTTGGTAGTGGTAATAATATACCTAAAGAAAATGATAGTTTACATAAGTCATGAGACAATTTTGATTGGCAACCCCTAATATTTGGTGGAAATTATAATACTGAGTGAAATAAATATCCAGATAGTGTTACTGAGGCTATGTTTTCACCCAAAGACCTCCCTGTGAAGCATTCATCTTTGACATCCCTTGTTTGTGCCATATTTGAGAAGGTTATGTTAGACACAACTACACTGAGCAGAGAACAGCAATGCTTCTTGAGATCTGGAGGACCAATGAAGCCCCAGTGATGACACTCGCTCACTTGCTTCTCTTGTGGGAGTTGTTCATCAGTAGTAAGATCCTCTCCCTGAAAATGCTTCCGGTGCAAACTTGATACCCCATAACAAGAGGAAGAACTGTTGACTGTGAATTCTAACTCACAATTTCTAGGCAGAAATGAGAAGACACAGTCCATGTACCCAGTGCAGAGCAACCTAGAAGTCTCCAATTCATAGAGGAAGAGGGCACCACGAAGTGTCTCACAAACTCTACTCACAGCGAGCAGTACCACTTAACCCACTCCACAGAAGAAGAAATGGGTGTTCGTTATTTCTTGGAGTTAATGAACTATGGAGAATCCTGGCTTGTCTGACTCTAAACTCTGTGTTGGCCATGGAATGATTCACTTTATTTGTGTCTACAGCAGTCGTAGATGGTTTTATGACATCACTTTTAACATATGACTGGAAACGATGTTGGGAGAACAAAATATCAGCAAATGGAGTGGTGGTTGTTTCTCTCTCTCTCTTTCAGGATTCTCCCTGCTACCTATCAAGGCTCAGTATTTCCTACTTGGCATTCAGGAAATGAGCAGACTCCCGTGCAGATGGGAAGCCTCGGTGTCAGAAACTTGCTCTTATGGAGAGTCACCGTTTGGCTTTCTTTACCAATGTCACCCCATGCTCTTCTGAAAATGCACCTCGGTGAATAGGTGAGCAGGAAGCCAGCCTCATTTCTGAATTCACTAGGCTGCTAGGGTGACAGGCACATCAATAAAGCCAGAGAGAAGTGACAAGGAATGTGACATGCCTTTCTCGGAACCACCCTGCGCCTGGCTGAAAGCTGCAATTCTCACCGAAAGAAGCACAAGATGGATTTTACAATTTACCCCTAGGTGCTGTGTGATATGAAAACATTAGACTCACTATAGAGATATGTTTACCTCTGCTACAAGAAGATAAGAGATCTGATAAATTTTACCAAAGACCTGCAAGCAACCAATTCACTATATTTAAATGCATTTATACTATTTCACTGTGCTTTGGAAATAGGGAACTCTGAGGTATTAGCATGTACCGAAATCAAATTTCAGCAAAAATAAAAATAGTTTTAAATTGTAATATATTACAGGAAACGGAGTAGATAAGAGAATCAAATTTAAACTCAGCCTCTTAAGATTATGCTTACTGCAGTGACAGAAGTCTATATGATTTCCAATTGTGAAACAGGGATTAATAAATTTGAAATACTATACGTCTTTTAAATAATGACACTTATGCTTTCCCAGAAGGGCCTTATTTTTTTTTTCTTAAACAAAGAGACCAGAACTGTGATAAATGAGGGAGTTGATATATCTGATAGCTCTCTCAGGTGACCTCCCTGCTTGAGGACGCGTGTATGTCCGAGAGTCACAGAGAAAAACTTATGGAAACATTTTTTTCTGGATGCTCAAGGTTCAGGGGCCAAGAATTAAATACATTTGCATATAACAATAAGCATGCTGACCTATTAACTTAAATGGTTAGAATGTGTCACTAAGGTTTCCAAAATAAATTCTGCCTTAATAAAACAGTTACAGCACGCACGTTGTATATTGTTCACTTAGTATGGCCCATCTCTAAATTATATTTTATTTTCACACACATCTGAAGTGTATGAGATGTGAAATAGAACTATTATGGGATAGGACTATTGTTCTCTGTTTATAAAAAGGAGAATCAGGACTTCGCACTAATAGCTAATTTATCCAAAGCCTATTGCTGTTAACATGTGAGCAGGCATTCGAAACCTGGCCTCCTTCTGTAGCAATCACTGCCTACTTGTGTGCTCCTCACCGAGTTCTACATAAAACAACCACAATGAAAGTATTTGCCTAGATTAATTTTCCACTAATGATTTAAATGGGAAAAAAGACAGTATTGACTGCACACAATTGTTAAAATCAACACAATAAATGTTAATGAAAATAAATACCTACAGATGGCAAAAGGCAAATTAAACTTGAAAAATCATTTCATTAAAAATTGAGCAGTGGTGGGAAATATGGGGATATTCTCTCTCTCTCTCTCTCTCTCTCTCTCTCTCTCTCTCTCTCTCTCTCTCCAACTAGGCTGATGGCTCATTTCACTGTGCAGCAATATCCTGACTTTTCTCCTAGAGCTGAAAATGTCTATTTACCAGAATGAGAAAAATACTTACACTCGTGTAAACTGCAGTGGTAAATTATGCATGCTCAATTAATCCCCAAGTACAGCCTTGGGTTTGCTTAAAGTTCCTGAGGCATAAGATGCAGGTGCTGTGATGATAATTCATCAACCCCTGGAATTTTAGGCGTCTGTTCAGATCAGGCCGATTGTGTAGGAAATGTTCACTGTTTAAAAGGAATTGCAGCGATGAATTCTTCCGCTTCCCCTCCCCCTAACATGCTATTCATTTCTGAGCGCTCCGGATTTGAAAGACGAACACTTCTGGCTTCGTTTTGATATAGTTCTGAGAAAGTACTGTTAGCTAACAAATCCAGCCCATAATAAATCTTCTTTATTTACTGTCCACCTGACTGCAGCTCTATCAGGATCAGCGGGAGAAAAGGATAAAATCTTATCAGTGAACCGCGCTGACACCACATGCAATTTCCTTTTCAGGACTTGGGGGACGTGAATTGCACACAAGTTCTTTCGGACTCCCAAGTGACAGCTGCATTTTCCAGGGTGAGGTGCGCCATCCAGCATGTGCTGTTTAACTAAGGCCTTAGCGTTCTCCTGTCACTCTTCACCGGATCAGAAACGGTGAGCGCTGTGTAAGGAAGTTCAAGAGAGGGAGGGGACAGGGAGACAGAAAGAGAACACCTCGACTCAAAGGCGAAGGGACCAAGAAAGAAACCTCAGAAGTACCACAATATCCAGAACCACCAAAATAATGTGTTGTTTATTCCATATGAGAAGCTGAAAACAGAGCGGGAAACGCCACGTTTCAACTCAAGCTCACACAATGGCAGTCTGCATTAAAGGATGAAAGGGTGCCTATTATTCCCAAGACAGCAGCTCTGGTGTGTACAGAGCAGCAGATGTGGGAACACAATACAGGACGCGTCATGTGACCCACTGCTGGGCGTTCCCTTGGGAAGCCGAATTGTCAAGCTTTCACCTTATCCCAGAGTGTGGGCTTTGAAGTCACAGCAACACAAGAAAGGCAGAATTGTCCCAGCTTCCAAGTTTGATCTATGTGGATAAGACTTTTGTCTCCACAGGATAAACAAATGGAGATAGTGTTGAAGCTTTTCTTGGTTGGTTTACACTTTCATAGACAATAAGTAATTCACACATGAGGTTAATAAGATGAATTTAAGTCGCAATGGGAAGTTAATCTGCAAATTTACTTTTAAACCAAATTGCTTTTAATCTTTAGGTTCTTATAGACATGAGTTCAAAGATGACCAGTTGATACATGGTTAGTTTACCTCTAAGTTTGCTAGTAAATACAAATGATTTTATATCAAAATAAAGCCAAAACTTAATAACCTGTCATACATTCTCCTCATATTATACAAAATGTATAGTTGAGGTAGAAGATACGTAACACATTTAAAGGACCTCAGGACGCCAATGGCTCTGTCGTTTGGTCTCTCATCTAGCCTTCTACTGAAATGACTTGAGTAGAAAGGACCAACAGTGACAAACAAATCTCTCCTCAAGCTCTTTGCAAAGTTTCCCGTATACAAAAGTTTCCCAGCTGTGTTAATTACTGTTTCCTGGCTTTGACGACACAGCTGATGCAAACAACCGAAGCAAAGAGATTTTACTTTGTCCTGTGGTTCGTCGAGATGGAGACAATTATAGTACAGGAGCCACAGTAGAGTCCATGGTGCTGGGAGCGTGCAGCTTCCAACCAAGTAGCTTGGAGGGCACACAAGAGGCTCTGGAGGGGGTGCTGGCACTCAGGTAACCCCTCTTTTCCTGCTTTATTCCATCTGGGGTCTCAGCCATGGGGACATCCACCCACTTGCAGGATGGGTTTTTTTTTTTTTGCTCCTCTGCTAAACCTTTTGGAATTGCCTTCAGGATGCTCTTAGAAGGGTGTCTCTTGGGGATTCCAGTGAGGCTGATGAGAACAGTTGATCGCCATCCTCCGTTGCGATGCAGTTCTTCCAAGCATTTTTATTGGTGTGTGCCTATGAAAATGATGTAACCAACCTACTTAACCCTGAGAGCCCTTTGTTTTGAATGGTTCCACCAAAGCCATCTTGACCGTGGTCTTCTCAACAGGGAGCTAGACTTTCATCTCATGGTTGTGCTGTGCTTCAGTCAAATAGTCCTTACTCTTGTTTGTTTACGTTACCCATAGTCATTTGCAAACTTTGAACATTTCTAGAGTCAACTTTCAAGGTCTTTTCCCTAAAATTCAGTGCTTTTTCAGGAATGCCCAAATTCAGTTCAGCTACTGATGTTCTACATAGAAAGCAAGCCCAGAAACAGCTACAGAGGCCACAGGTAGGAACGTGGTATGGTGAATACAAATGTGGGCAAAAAATATTTTGTATAATTTTTCAAAAGAATAAAAGTCAAGATCCCTTGATGCAGTGATCAAGCCTTAGAAATTTAAATCAGAAGCCCTCTGGCAACCTTACCTCTAAGTAATCAAAGGCTCACTTTCTCTGTCTATGACATATTGACACATGGTAGCCCCTTATTTCAAAGAGTTATTTCTTCTCAAATAAGGTTTTTCATTATTTCATTCCCTGACTGCATTTAATCCTTGAATATAAAATCCACCTCCTCTCCTTTCATTTGGAACTTGGTAAAACAAAGGTGGTTTGAAGCAAAGTATTCTCATTGTAGCAACTCTGAGACCCATCTCTGAGGACGAGAGTGGGTAAGCAGCAGAGAGAAATATCTTTTGGAATTTGCAGCAAACTAACCATTTTTCTGTTCACCTTTTTTTAAAAAACTGATATTTTTAATTAATTAAAAATTTTCAATTATTTTACAACCCGACCGCAGTCCTCTCCCCCTTCCAGTCCCTCCTTCCCTTCTACTGCCACCTGAGAAACTGTATTAAAGTATTTAATTTATGAATTAAACAATATTAAGAAGGTTGAGAAACACTGGTATAGAGAAGTTTTAGAATCAGAGAGAGTCCTGAATTTAAGATTCGCTCACTTTGTAGCCTACAAACAAAGGTACATGGGCTGTCTTGCTGTTCTATTCACTATGGCTCATGTGATTTCATCTGGCATTCTGATAATAGGTGGATAACTCCGCAGTGGCTTGTTAGCGTCTATTATTCTATTTACTGCAACCATCTTGGACAAAGAGTTCCTCTGGCCACTCATTTTTAGCATCTTTAAATCTTAGTATTTGCAAATTCTTCAAGGCAGGTTTCTTTTGTCATATATGCATATATATGTGTATACACACACACACACATATATATGTGTGTGTGTGTGTGTCTTAATATCTGTGGTGGTTTGAATGAGTTTGACAGCCCCCCTTCCACCAGGCTCATATATCTGAGTGTTTAGTTCCCAGTTGGTAGAACTCTTTAGGAAGTGATTAAGAAGTGTGACCTTATTGGAGAAATTGTGTCAATGGGGGTGGGCTATGAAGTTACACAAACCCACCCTAAGCCCACTCTCTCTCAACCTCCTGTTAGTGTATCAGATAGATGTAAGCTCTTAGTTATTGCTTCCCATGCCTGCCTGCCTCCTGCTCTGTTTTCCACCGTGATGATCAAGGACTCATCATCTGAAACTATAAGCAAGCTCCCAATTAAATGTTTTCTTTTATAAATTGCCTTAGTTATGATGTTTTTCACAGTGATGGAACAATAACTAAGACAATGTTGAATGTGTTTGTGGATATATAAACTGACAAACCAATCTACATTGTTATAAGGACTATAACCATGTTTTCACTAAGATACATTCATGCCATCATGCTAACGCCCAAATTAAGTCAAGTGAGCAGTCAAGTTTATTCAGATGTGGTGCAGTAATGATGCCTTTCCACATTTCTCGAGTCAATGGTACAGGTGTACTAGGGAGCATTGGGTACAATACAGTATTTGTCAGTTCATTTGGCTTAGATCACTGAATTTTGGGCTTTTTCAACGTTATCTTACTTCTTGAACGTGAGAGTTGACAGTGGGTCATCAAACCAAATTTTCATGGTACCAAGGAGCTGAATCAAAGTTTGTTTCTGGTCTCTACCAATGTCCTTTCACAAGTGAGATTCAGTTATATTTTGACACAGTTTATGTAGAACATTAACTGAAGACTGTTATTCTATTCTGTAAACATCATGGCTTCCTTCTTTCCATTTAGGCCCAGATTCATCTTTTCCAGGCAGTCTCTTGTCCAAGAACCCATTAGTAATTTATCAAAAGAGCAAATGCCATTATGCAGGAAGCCAAGGGAACTATTTTGCATTTGATTTCTGGTTCTGATAGCATTACTATTGATTTAGTATTCTCTGGCATGACATGGCTAGACACAACAGATCACTGTACTTTTGAACTGTCAATCACAAAGGATCCAAGATTTCCCAAGATATTTGCACTCATGACAATAGAAGGTCCATCTCATAGCCTGAAATTTTCCCTGAGCTGCTCTTACTTCAAAATATTCAGTAGGAAATGGCTGGTTTGTCAGTAAATAAGGAAGATTTTAAATGAAGAAATTTCAGCAGTTATTTCTAAAAACCTTTTCTGTAAATTATGAGCAAGGTAGGAAAGCTGTGAGAAAAATCATGTAATGTAATTAAGACTAAAAAAATCAAATTCTAAGTGGCTTTAAAGGAGTATTTTTTTTTTTAGATCTGTCATTTGCCAGAAGAAAAAAAAGTCAGAACACAGAGGGTAGGGATGATGGTCTATTAAATCATCTTGAAATCACAGAGAAAGCTAGAGATGTTACAGCAAATCTTTTAATTGCTTAAAAAGAATCAGTTTTCGTTATGTAACATGTTTATATTTTGTAAAATTTACTTATTTATTTTCACTATCTGATTAAAAGAACCAAGTGGACCAATGAAAACCAAATAACTGTCTGAGTATAAATGAGAAACACTGAAAGTTTTTCCTGAAGTTTTTGCCCAAGTGTTTGATGGCACATGTCTAGGAAATTACAGATTGGAAGCCTACCTGAGAAATTCAGTGAATGACCATTCCAAAGGCAAGTCAAAAAAGGTTAGGGCTATTGGTTGGTGAAAGAGTGCTTGCCTAGGATAAGCCAGGCCCTACGTTCAATTCCAAGTGTAAGAGAAGCAGAAGCAGAAGATGTGAATGATTGGGCTGAAGCAATGTCACAAAAACATCTAAAAGCTGCAGGGTATTTCCACACACAGTCAGGCTAAGCTCACTACAAGCAGTCAGAGGTTCCCATCATCGAGTCCTTTGGGGGTCTCTTTGTCCTAGGAATGGTCTTCTAGGTTGCTTGGCACACAAGGTTAAATAGATATGCTTTGGAGACAAGCACACCCTGAATTTACAACTTTTTAATTCTAGTGTAAAGTGTGTGACAAAAACTGAATGTCCTCATCTGTATAAATGAGGGTATTTTACACTATATAAAAGGGTAGATGAACCCTACTTCCAGTCAGTGTTGGTAAAATTAGGTCATAATGTTACAAGAGGCTTACTTGAGTCAAATAGTTTGCCAATGCTGATTTGTAGTTGTTTCTGGCAGAGATGAACTGTGTTTCTCTACTATACAATCAGATCCCATACACCACAGAGCATAAATACCTTGCAGAACTCTCTGCATGGATGGGCCTGTTCTATTTCTGTGATATCCACCATAGGAGCCACCAGCTATGTGGACCATTGGTGAGTACCAGAAATGTGACCAGTGCCACTGAAGACCTGAGTTTCTGAATTTATGTAATTTAATTAAGTCAAATGTAAATATTGATAATATGTTTTTGGACAAGCATTTCCTTCATATTTCATAGCATTAATGTCTAGTATTACATGTTCTGAACTCAGTGTTCCTCATAAGGAATCTCCTATTGAGCCCCACCTCCACTGTCAAGCATCTGGCTTATTTTTACATTAACCACCAGTTAGTTTCAAGCTATTGTTTTAAGCTCTTGTGCTCCTCACACTGCAACTTTAACCCTGCCTCGCCAGCATGTTATTGGTGGCCTCAGGTTCTGTCTGTGGTATCACTGCATAGCCTCATTCTAGCGGTTTCAAAAAGCCTGCATCAGTGTTTGGTCTGATGTGTTTAATAACACATATTGAACACTCATTGGTAGGGTTCAATTCCACATAACTCAGACCCCAGGATGTTGAAGATGTTAGAATCATGGGAAACTTATAAAGGAAAACTGCAAACAGGGCATGGAACAAGCCCAAGAGGAAAAGGTGTGTTGCAGTTAGCAAGGGTGGAAGGAGTTGGAGATCTGACAAAAAGAGAATTTTGCCATCAAGCTCAGACATGCAGAGTTTGGAGTTTGCCCGCCTAGTGTTGAGTCTTGCTTTGGTCCAGTATTTCCTTACTATGCTCTCTTTCCTCTATTTTGGAATAATGATGTATATTTTCTGTTATTATATATAGGAAGTATGAAACTTGCTTTTTGATTTTGATTTCATAGGTGGTTACACTTAAGAGATTGCATGAATCTCAGAGGGGTCTTTGAACTTTAGACTTTTCAACATCGTTGAGACTGTGATAGATTATGAAGACTTTTGAAGATGAACTGAATACATTTTGCATTATATTATGTTACAAGCCTATGGGACCAGGGAGTGGAATGTGGTGGTTTGAATAGAAATGGCCCTTATAGACTCGTGTGTTTGAATGCTTGACCTATACAGAACAGTACTATTAGGTGTGACCTTGTTGGAGTAAGCATGGCCTTTTTGGAGGAGGTGTGCCACTGTGGGGTGGGCTTTGAGGTCTCATATGCTCAAGCTATGCCAAGTGTGAGACACAGTTCACTTCCTGTTGCCTGTGGATGAAGATGTAGACCTCTCAGCCACCTCTCCAGCACCTTGTCTCCCTGCATGCTGCCTTGCTTCCTGCCATGATAATAATGGATTAAACCTTTGAAGCTGTAAGCCAGCTCCAATGAAATGTTTTCCTTTATAAGAGTTGTGGTGATCATGGTGTCTCTTCACAGCAATAGAAACCCTAACTAGGACACTTGTTATGTGACATAATTAAAAAGCATTTTTATTTTAGCATCATTTAAATTAACTCACATTTTTATTATCATTTAATATGTGTGCCTTTTTGTGAGCTATATTGTAGTTTTTCACCACACACACATATATAATATACTAGCATTTTTCTTTATCATCTCTTTAAATTTATCTTCTCTGGTTCTTTATATAAGTATGATAGACTTCTGGGTTACCCTATCCTATTTTGCCTTCCCTTTTCTCTACCCTTTCTCCTTTTCTCTGCTACTTCAGTGAGTCTACCTATTTATCACTCATCAATCTGTATATTTATGTATTGTCCTAAGGACTAAAACTAGGGCCTTCCCATGCCAGAAAAACACTCTACTATGGGGCTATACCTCAAACCTTTCTACTTTTTCTTTGCACTGGGTTCTCAGTAAGATATCTATGTTGTCTTTGAACTTCCTCAGTAGCCCAGACTGACCTCGAACATGTAATTCTTCTGCCTCAATATCTCATATAGTGGAGATGACAGGCCTCTGCAACCACGTAAGCTCAAATGATATGTATGAAGCACCTGCTTAATGTTAGGTTACACACTTGACATTGGCTTATAAGCAAATCAACCTATTTATTACATATATTTTAATGAGCAAGTGTTTAAAATAAGGATACCTTTGTTTAGTCTTTGTTGAATGATCCTATGTTTGATTTAACTTGGTATCCTAGCTCTGTCTTAATCTTGAAGTGTTTGGGTAAATAAAATAGCAGGTGCTAATGTGATGAGGTCTGGATCCTCTGCTCCTGCCTGACCCTCCTTCCTTTTGCCCATTTCTTTTCTGCTTTCTCTGTCATTAATGGAAGGAATGACCACATGGTCTATCCTTTCAGCATTTTAATTATGCATACTTTAAATGAATTTAATGATTATGAGGACTGTAGGATTCTGATCTAAGTCTATCTTTAAACCAGACTACCTAGCTTCACATGCAGTCTGGGAGTCTTATCACAGCGTTCCTCGTGGCCCTCTTCTGTACCTGTTGATACTGGTGCCAGTCCCCTTATCCATCCATGTGCTAAAGTCACCTTGGGCACAGCCATCACTGTGAACTTAAACCATTATCCCATGGTAGAAATAAGAAAAATAATTTCAAAAATATTTACCTTCTATCTTAGGGTTACTATTGCAGGGATGAAACACCATGACCAAAGCAATGTGGGGAAGAAAGCATTTGTTTCACACACAGTTCAAAAGCAGTGAGGGCAGGCACTCACACAGGGCAGAAATCTGGAGGCAGGAGCTGATGCATAGATCATGCAGGGGTGTTGTTTACTGCCTTATTCTCCATGGTTTGCTCAACCTGCTTTCTTATAAAACCCAAAATTGTATACCCCAGGGACGGTGCCACCCACAATGGGCTGGACCCTCCCACATTGATCACTAGTTTAAAAAATGCCTTACAGTTGGACTTTATGGAGACATCTTCTCAACTAAGACTCCTTCATCTCTTGGTAACCCCAGCTTCTGTCAAGCTGACATAAAACTAGCCAGTACAACCTTCTTTTCTTCTCTTCTCTTCTCTTCTCTTCTCTTCTCTTCTCTTCTCTTCTCTTCTCTTCTCTTCTCTTCTCTCCTCTCCTCTCTTCTTCCCTCTTTCCTTCCCTCCCTCCCATCCTCTCTCTTTCTTTCTTGCTCTGATATCCTTTTTGTATGTATATCCACATTTCTACATTCGACCTTTTCCTTCTGCCTAAAGAATTTATATCTTTATTCTAAAGCATAATATTGATGATGTATCTTTATTTTGAAGTATAGTGTTGATGAACACTGAATCCTAGGCTGGTTTCCTTTTCACTCAACACTTTGAATACTTCACACGATGATTTTCATGTTTGATCCTAATCAGAAGCTCACTGTAGTTATTATCTACTTCTCTGTGAGTAAGGCTTATCCCCTTCTGGGTGTTTTCAATATTATGCCTGCTAATGGTTTCCTAAAATTTGAATGTGGTGTGCCTTGAGTTCTCAGTTTGTGCATATGTGCATGTGTGTGTGTCCTCTGAAGCTGTTGTTCCTCAGAATTTCTCCCACGTGTGCAATATTTGATGTTGAACAACTCATCAAAATATGTCCTGATGTGTTTTCTACCAGATCACATCCAACAGCATGGTTTCCATATACATAGATATTGGCTGCTTCTCTAAGTGTGTCTGCAGAACTTGGGGTGGGGTTTTAGCCCGTAATCTCATCTCTGAAAGGCGCAGGGAAAGCCACTGATTTTCAGTTTGTCCGTACTTTTCTTCTAATAAGGACAGGAACAATGATTTCAAAGCTCTTCCCACATCAGACCTGGAATCAGAAGGCCTGTGAATTCAACAGAGTTTGAATTCTGCTGTTGTCATTAGCTGCTATGCAGTCCTGGGGAAATTACCTAACCTTTTAAACCCCAGCTGCACACTGGTAAACTCAGAATAATTACAAGAAGCTTAAATTAAACAAGGCCTTGCCTTGCATAGGATGTAGCACACACAATGTGCTCAACAAAAGTGAGCTGTTGTTATTTCCCAAAGGTCGTTTTCATTTCTGCTTAGGCCTGATCCTCAGCTGGAGGCTTGCCCAGAGCTCCGTGCCTGCCTTTGTGCTATGTTTGACCCATATCTGAGCTTGGTCCTGCATGAGAAGTTCTAATATTGAACAGTTGGAAGCCATAGGTGTAATAGCACCTGTCCATTTAATGACTAGCCTTTCTCCAATGGAAGATAGGAATTTTTGGAGTGCCAGTATTTTGCTCTTGGGATCAGCTAAACTTGCACTTGTGTGAGAGTTAGGGAGCATTAAGACTTGGTCGAAGAGATCTCCGTTGTTTCTTTCATTTCTCGGCTGTACCACCTCAGCTACATTACTTTTCCTGTCCTTGCAACAGTTTTCTTATCTGCACAAGAAGTGTCAACTGTTTCCCACTTCATGAAAAAGTTGTGCAGATCAAAAGAGAGGCCACGTTCATAACTGGGGGCAGTGATTAGTACAGGAACACTTGTTCAGAGTTAGACATGACTACCATTGGTCACATAGATCTGGACACGGGGAAAAGGTTTCATTGACCATTTCAACAATGGCAAGTAATTATTTCATCATTCTTTGGGATGTATGTTATTATTTCTCTAGCACTAAATTTTATCCACGAAGATGCAAAAATACCTCAACAAGCAAAGTGCCTGCCCCAAAAGTCTGAAGTCACAGAACAACACAGGCTAAATGAGTACAGGTCACTCTCTGTCCACCCTTCCTTCTAATATAACTCAAGCTCCAAAGCAAATAGTCTGTCCTGCTTCCATTTTAAAGCAGGAACTAGGGAAGATGCCCGTGTTGGAAGAGGAATCCATGTAGACTCCTGTGAGACAAATCTAGGATGTAGTAGAAAATATAATATAAAATAGTAAAAACCAATGACTGCTAAATATCTATAAAAGTCAACAAGCAAATACCCTACAGTTGGAATCTACAAACGAGATTCCATTCCTAGGCACATTGCTAATTGCTGCATCTACAGAGGAAATTGGGCTTCCAGGTAGAGGGGATGGTAAAAGACCATGGTTGTCAGAGAATTTACTAAAAGGACCTGACCACTATCCTGAATGTCTTCTAAAATGTCATGAGCACATTTCTTTCCCAGTAGAGGATACAATTCATCAATTGTTAAGATTGATTTTCTAAGCAGAGCACTTCTACATAGGTTTTGAAATTGTACACATCGCACTTCCTTTTTAGACCCGCAATCAAGGATGCTTACTTAAGAATCCAAAAGTGTGAGCATCCTTGAATGATCCAAAAGATCTGAAAGGTACCCCAGTGAGAAGCTAATGCATATCAGGCTTCTCTAGAAAACACCACCATTTGGGAAATATTTAAGCTCAATAAAAGTATTTTGCTGGAAGCACAAATGCTTAGAAATAGTTGATTTTGTCGCTGTCTAGTAATATATACTCTACGTGTGTATGTGTGTGTAGCTTTATATATGAGTGTTTGTGCATGTGTCTGGGTGTATGAGTGTCTTTTTTATGTGTGTCTATGAGTGTGTGTGTGTGTGTGTGAAAGAGAGAGAGAGAGAGAGAGAGAGAGAGAGAGAGAGAGAGAGAGAGAATGTAGCCCAGGCTTGCCTTCAACTCTAGATCTTCATGGGTTAGCTTCCTGAGTGCTGTGGTTACAAATCTTTATTACCATGTTTAGTTTTAGCTGGTAATATTTTCTTTTCTTTTTTTTCATCTCCAAGGCTTTTCTGATTTATGTAAAGCTGAAGTTGTAAACTGTTATTCTCAGCACAGGTCTATGCTCTCATATTGATGAACTTTAAGCAATACATTAGTCGTATCAGAGACAAGCTTGAAACAAATGTAAACCAGTGTTCATGGACCTTGAAAAAGAAAGCAATTAAAATGATAAAAATGTTAATAAAATTATACGATTATCCATAAAACAGTAAAAACATTTTATGATATTTGGAGATAAAGTTTATCTTACATAAAGTCCAAAATTTAAGTTTTCAGATTTATTTTTCTCATTGTAGTCTGAACTATGCACACTGTCATTACCAGATGATGTTTATGGAGCTGAATCCTCCATTTTCTACTAGACTCATGTTATAAAACACGAGATCAGGAAATTTTACATCTATTCCTTTTATTGATTCTAACTAGTAACTAGGCAATCAATGGTGATTACAGGATGCAAGAATTCTTGAGCAGAATGAAAATTAAATTCGCCTCATCATTCTCTTAACTATATAAATATAATAACCTCAAGATGAATAAAAGACAGAGTTTAATATAAATAAATATACTATTTATGATCTCAAATCAGCAACAAAATTTACGAGGCCACTTCAGAATGATGATGCATTTAAAACGAGATTGTAGTTTCAAAGCAACGCCTCTACTTAGGCTGTTAGCAATATAAGTGCATGGTGACACTAATTAATGAGGGAATGTACACATGGAATATTTATTAAAAGAAAATGGAGGAAATACAGAAGGCACAATATGGAGAGCTTCTGGTTTCTATGGAAGTAGGAAAAGATACCTGGAGGAGAACCTGGTGCAGCAACTGTCATTCTCTGCTTTCCATGAGGGAGAGCCAATATTTCATTGGATATTTTTCACCTCAAAGAACTCTGTTCTCTGTTAAGTATTCTTTAGACATCGTTATTCTGGATTTGTGTTTGCCTTTGCTTGAATAAATACTATTATAGAAAAAATGGACCTGATCTGGAAACATTTTAGTAGCTAGGAAAGGAAGGTTACACATTGAATTCTTTATTTCATTCCTCTTGACTTAAGGCAAAAAAGAAAACATGGCATTAACCCTGGAATTTTGGCTTAAATTTTAAGTCACCTGACACTAGACCACTATGGAGAGTTTCTGGTCCACAAGCCTTCACTATCCTTTCCCTCCGGGAAACAAAACAAGGCAAAAGAACACCAACCACTATCCTGGCTAGACTGTTCACAACTGCCTGTAACTCTGATTGCCAGGGATTGATACCCTCTTCCGGTATCTGCAGATACCCACTACACACACACACACACACAATAGGAAACAAAATCTTCAAAGTATGTATTCTCCACAGGTACGTTAGAAATGCCTAATGAGTTTCCTGTCTAGTTTTATTTGAGACTTACTAATTAGATTGACCAAGATATCGATGAAGTTTGCTTTTCCATCACATTCGCGTTATGACTTCATCCCGTCCTCCAAGCCTAGTCTTCTATAGCCTAGCATTATTCATGGTGGTAAAAAGGCACTAGCTGTCACTGTGGACCGACTCTCAAATACTGAGATTTTGCCCCATTTAATCTGACTCACCCAGTGAGCTGAACTTGACAGCTACAATCCCAAATTTATAATTTGCCCTTTTGCGTAACACAGTTTTCTTTAAGGAATGAAGTTTTCAGAAAGAAATAAACCTTGGGGGCTGGAAAAATAGCTCAGTTGTTAAGATCATGTAGTATTATTATTCCAGAGGACCCAAGTTCAATTCTCATTTTCCACATCAGGAAGCTCACAAACACCTGCAATTCCAGAACCAGGTAGGTCTAACTCCTCTGCCTTCTGTGGGTGCTTGCACGGGTGTGGACTTACTCCCCTTCCTACCCAGACATTATTTAAATAACAATGATGATAATAATAAAAAGAAGAAAGGTCTAAGGCTAACAGAAAAAAAGGAGAAGATGATAACTCAGATATTTGGTTAATTAATACATTGATAATAAATAATAAAACTCTACTTTATTAACCAACCAGGGTCAATTCTAAAGAATCCCTCTTGGGTCCAGCTCCTAGATGGCCAGTACAATCTTTTCAGGCTCTTCCCTAGAACTCTCTGAGAACAAATTCTTCTAGGAATGTAAATGGCCTAGTGATGCCATTCAGCGGCCAGACTGACAAGAATCTCTAGTAAAGGGCACCTTCACCCCATCATGGTTGTGTTCAAGGATTCCAGGACTAGACTTATCATTTTTTTTATTAAAAATTTTATTAAAAATTTTCACCTCCTCCCATTTCCCTCCCATTCCCCCCACCCTCTCCCCCTCCCTCTCCAGTCCAAAGAGCAGTCAGGGTTCCCTGCCCTGTGGGAAGTCCAAGGTTCTCCCCCCTCCATCCAGGTCATCCCTGTTTCTTAGAGATATGATTTCAAAGTTATGTTAAGTGTTTGTAAAGTTGATACAACAAGCATACTAAATAATGCAGCAAACAATGAGGCGCTCTCAAGTTTAGGGAGAGAACTGAACTTTCATTCACTGATGCTGCACTTAGTTTCCGTGATTTATATTTTGTGCATTGTCTCAGTGATGAATTCTAGGACCAGTCTTCTCCATCCTTAAAAGCGAAAGAAATCCCAGAGAACATAGAACACTGTATCTAGGGAAGTAAATTCTACTTTTAGAGTCATTAGCATATTCCCATGGGTCTACAGAGCAGAGCAACTGGGAGGGAAGATGCATTTGTTTTGTTCCTTTTTTTTTTTCAGGAGAGAAACCACCATATATTTCTTCTGTTCCCTCCCATAGGATCATAATCATTATCAATAGAACTCACAGTAAATACAGAAGAACTCAACAATGTGGCTTGAGTAAAGGAATCACTTGGGACCCAGGGAAAAAATATTTAAGCCACAAAATCATCTCCTAAAATTTCTGCAAACTGTCATGACATGGCAAACTTTTCAGAAGGGAGAATAAAATTTTACTGAGTTGGACATATTAATTCTCCATAGAGCAGCCGGACACATCAGTACGTCTGCCCCTAACTCTTTTTCCAAATTGTATCTTTTCCATAACAAATTTTCTTTAGAAATGTTCGGTTAAAATGTATAAAAGCAACCTGAAGAAAACTAAACACATCATAAAGTCTTGTGATGTAAATGAGGTGTTCTTGACAGACTAGAGTTAAGAGCCTGGAAGGCACCACAAGGAAGTCTTTTTATCTGTTTCTGTGAAACCATTCTTAATGTGCAAATGACAGCAAATGTATGTGATGTAGCGATTAAAGGCAGATGCCAGGTCCACTAAGGACGTGCATGTAGTAAACAAGAAACTCAATGTCCTTCAGTTGATTACTATGTAAGGTATCTATAAAGAAGCCAGTCTGAAGTTCTAGTTCATGCTTACTCAGGGCATTTTTATTCATTTCCTGTTTGAGAGGAAGGTCATTGGTCTACTGAGACGAGATATGTCAATGTCCTTACTCAGAATCAGAAGCAGTGGTATCATACTCAGTAGGAGGGTTACAGCACATAGCTTCAAACATTACACTCTTGCCTTGATGTTTACAAACACAATACTGGTTTTCACAAGATGCAGACTAGGATGCCTGACAGGCTGACACTGTGTGTGTGTGTGTGTGTGTGTGTGTGCGCGCGCGTGCATTTAATCCAGGTTTTATAGTCTCATCAGAGTGAGAGAACACTATTAATTCTGGACATGAAGCCATATTTAATTTTTTCCAATCTCAGATTTCTTATTTGTAAAAATTAAATAATAATATGAATTTGTAAAGCTATTTTAAATTACCTAGTCCAGAGACTACCATGTAGTCATCACCCAGTCAGTATTACTGAATGATGGCATTATTTCTCAGCTTCTTAAAAGATGTGGTAACCTCAAGCCTCTGAGATACCTTAGCATAGAAGTGACAGACTGTCAGGCGTAATCAGGAGGGAGCATTTGGCTGTTGAAAGGTGTTTACTTTAACCTAGACTAGCTATTTCCCCATTAATTAGATAAAAAATGACTATAGTGTGGATTTTAGAATGCTCAACTTATTAGTTGTTTTTGACTTTGTAGGTTTCAAATTCCCTGCCATGCAGTAAGTGAGTTCTGAGAACCTTTTCAATATTGAGAGAAATCAAGAAAGAGGCAAGAGTAACAAATAGATATTTCAGTCCACATGAGTTATGAATGAAAAGATAATGCATTTGTTTCTATCTTGGGGGTGTTCTTTCAATTTTTCCTTTCTAAAAGAATCCTAGTGATTTATTGTACATCTAGCAAAAGAAAGTAAATCTTTTAAAGTTGATAAAAGAACAGGTTCATGTGAATTTCTTGATGCTTCTACAGTGGCTGAGTGAGTGCAGGAAAAGCATAGGTAATTCACTGCGGAGCTAAGAGAAGTCGATATTTTCTAATAAAAAAAACCACAGTGAATATTTTCACTAGAAATCACTCCCAAAATTCCAGCTTCAATAATTAAAAAAGAAACTATTAATATTAATATTAACAATTAAAATTAATATTAATTAATGCAAAGATTGGGAATTTTTTATAAAATACCAACATCTCATAGTAATGCTTTCTTGAAGCTTCAGTAACAAATAATATTTCATTGAAATAATATTTAATAAGACATCAGGAATATCTAAGTTGATGCAACAGTAATTGTATCAGGAATGGTAATGGGGGTTCAGGTACTGAAATATGAATTTGGAGTGTGTGTGTATGACAGATGGAGAGGAAGGGGGAGTTGAGCAAATGGAGGGAGCAGGAAGGATAGGAAGAAAGGTGGGGCAGGGATCTGAATACTTCTTTCCATTTTGAGTCAGAATTTAACTTAGCCAGGAATTCCAACATCAGATATGTTGGTGCTTTGGGTGCTCTGGGCTACTTGTTAGCCAGTTCCAATAGGAATGATAGAAAGAGTGAATCCCAAAGAAGGAATTATTAGGGCATGCCAATGTGATTTAAGGGTAGAACTGAGAAGATGGAGAAAGGCTATTTCTGAAAATACCCAAATAGTATTAGTAACACACACACACACACACACACACACACACATGCATGCACACATACACACACACACTTCTAGCTCATGGTGAGTGCCAGGGTCAATAGCTGTGAATACAAATCCAAAGAGTAGAGCTGGGTAGTGTTGGTGCACGTCTTTAATCCCAATACAAGAAAAGAAGAAGCAGGTGGATCTCTGTGAGTTCAAAGCCAGCCTTGTCACATAGCAAGTTTCAGGACAGGTTCCAAAGTTACACAGAGAACCTGTCTCAAAAAAACAAAACCAAACAAAACAAGAGTAGAAGAGCAACGCCTCTGTGCTCTCCTGAAGCCCTGAATCAGAGATTTCTGAATTCCTATATAGTACCAACAATGGTGCATGCCTCACTTATTTATTTATCCATCAATTAATTTATCTATCTGTCTGTCTGTTCATCCATCCATTGGTCTGTCTGTTCGTTTATTTATTTGGTTTTTCAAGACAGGGTTTCTCTGTGTAACCCTGGTTGTCCTGAAATTCACTGTGTAGACTAGACTGACCTCTAACTCGGAGAGAGATTTGCCTGCTAGTTTTAAAGGTGTGTGCCTCCAAGTTTCACACTTAACTAGGTCCAACTGCCTAAGTAAAGTGCTTTCATTAATCCCAGTTTACAAGTCAGAAACCCATCGATGAGGAGAGACTAAGAGTTGTGCAAGCTAACGCTGCAACCAGAAAGACTGAGACACAGACTCATGGATGAGGGGGCCTGACTCTGTACTCTTACACCGACTTACAACTGTTTATGGAATACAGTGTTCAGGTAGGGAAATTGATTTTCTATCACAATTTGAAGCCTATGGAAAAGGAGTTAATGTTTCAAAAATTCCAGAGAACACTGCAAGCCACTGGTAAACCATGCAGTTTCCTGGACACTTCACTTTCTCTCTCTCTCTCTCTCTCTCTCTCTCTCTCTCTCTCTCTCTCTCTCTCCCTACCTATCTATCAATCATCTATGTATCTCTCTATTTATCATCTATCTATTTATAGACCCCTAGAGAATAAATCAAAGACCTCATAGGTCCACAGTGTGGAATTAGTATGTGTCAAAACGAGCAGCTGTTTTATCTGGAAAGATTGTCTTTGTGAACAAATTTCCCTGGAATATCTGAGGAAATCTTTACGTAAAGATGGGTTGGGCTCACTCAGTAAGGAGTGGGCAATCAAAGAGATGTTGCTACCCTCCTATCAGTTGTCACCCCAGGCTGATGTCGCTTGAGGAAACCTCCGGAGGTTCTAAGGAAACTAGACTACCGCAAATTGAAGTTGGATGGGAACCTGCCATTTAGGTAGGTGCCTGCCGGGGGCTAAGCTCTGCACCTGCACGCAATTGCCCAGGAGGCATGGGAATCTACACGTGTTTTATTCCTGAGAAATAAATCGTCTGTCACATTAATCCCCAAATTCTTCTCTTACACCATGGAAAAGTGGCAAAAAAAAGTAACAGGAGCACGGCATCTATCTCAGACGCGGCATTTTGCTTTCTGACTGCGTGAATGGCAGGCAGGGCGACAAAGACCCGAAGCAGTGCCTCACATTTAGCATCTAACATCTGGGATCAATTCAGTGGAATTAAGATTCGCAAGACTGCGCCGGAGCATGGGGGAGTTCCGCTGTTGTTTTTCTACAGCAGTCACGACGATATAACATGTCTGCATAGCTACATACATAGACACAGGATGCAAAGGTTTTTTTTAAAGAGAGTAGACCAGAATCCAGATCTTGTCTCCTCTCATGCGCTCAGAAAGTTTGGACAAAATGGCTTAAGTTTTCTGGGTCCTGTTGTATTTGTCTATCAGTGCAAATGACTGACAGCTGCCTATTGAGAACTCTAAAACAAGGTTTGCAACAAATTATTTTCTGAATGCCTTCTGGGCTCACAGAGCTTGCGCTTTCAGAGCCCTGGTCTACCCATTTCTTTAGTGTCTGGAGTTTAGTCTCTTAGCCATATCAACAATTAAGATGCTAGTTATATGGAAAAGGTCTACAGAAAAAAAATAAACTCCTGATTATTCCAGTTTCTTTTCTTTTTCTTTCTTTCTTTTTTTTTTATTTTTTGAGACAGGGTTTCTCTGTAGCTTTTGGTTTCTGTCCTGGAACTAGCTCTTGTAGACCAGGCTGGCCTCGAACTCACAGAGATCCGCCTGCCTCTGCCTCCCGAGTTCTGGGATTAAAGGCGTGTGCCACCACCGCCTGGCTTCCAGTTTCTATATTAGTAGCACAATTGAGTGTTGAAAAACAAGTTCTCCACTTCATCTTCACTCACAAGAGAATTTTCTCATTATAAAAAGGTTTCATCTGGCTGGATCCACTCCAAGGTCATGTTCTCATATATGGCAAATATAACATGTATCGATTACTTAGCTCGTGCCATGTTCTCTGTTAATTGGCTTTCAGCCTCTAAATTAATTGCCACAAAAGGAAGAAGATATGGTTTGCAGAAAGTTCTATATCTTGATTATGTGCCCATAGCTGTAAGTGGGATTCAACCCAAAAATCTATCTAATCCCAAAGTAACATTTGAATGGCCAATTCATGTTTGTCTTAAGAATGCAGAAAATGTGCAGAGATGTTTTATATATTTCCAAAGAGCCTCCACTGTTGAAGACAGGCAAGATTGATTTTAATGTGCACCCCAGTGTCTGTTGTCCAGTGAATAGGTGATTCTTGCCCACCTTGACCTATTAAAAGGACATACACAACATTGATTGTGATACCTGTCAACCCCAGAGAGCATCTTTCCAAAGCCAAATTTTTATCCTTGGTCTCTGAGCACCAGAAGGAAGTTGCTGATTCTTCCATTCCCGTCCCACCTAATTCTTATGCTCTGGCTGAATGATACATTCATGCTTTCCCCTCAGACAAACTTTTATTTCCTTGGAAGTGTGTGTGTGTGTGTGTGTGTGTGTGTGTGTGTGTGCACTAAGAGCAGCAGCAGGAATAAGAATTAGTAATCACTAACATTTTTTAAGTCTTAAATGCTAGATATAGAATTAAGTAACAAAGGTGCAGCCACACCTTTAATGCACGTGTGTTTGTTTGCGTGTGTATGTATTGCTTTTTGTATGTTCACATGTTTGTACATTTTGCATTTATGTTAGCATGTGTATGCATGGAGAGGCTAGAAGAGAGCCACTGACGTCATTCGTAGAAGTACATACTGCTTTCCTGGAGACAGGCTCTTCATTGGCTTACAGGTAGTCACTTAGGCCAGACTGGCTGGTCGGAACCCCATGGATCCTACTGTCCACACCCCTGAAGCACGGTGATCACAGAGCCCCAGATCTGGCACTGCTTCATGGGTTCTGGGACTCAGGGTTGGATCTGTGCACTTATTAAGGCAAGCACTGTACAAAACGAGCCATAAGCCGCAGTCCACCACAGTTTTTATCTCTAAGCACTATAGATTCGGCCTCAGTAATAAAATAAGAATTCAGATGTAATTTAATTTTTTTATTAGCCCTACACAAATAAATGAATACACTGAAATCCTACCGCTTCTGTTAAATACCATGCAATGTCTCAGAATAAAAGCAGACAGTAATCCAGGAGGGACCACTTTGAACAGCAGCATCCCATGTAGGAATATTGAATCAAATCCATTTAGCAAAATCTTTGGAGACCAAGAAATATCTAACTACGGAGTCTTTCCAAATAGCTTCTTCAAGGGGGTGTGTACTCTGAGATCCTCTTGGGGAATTCTGCACTGAGGATATAGAGAAGGGAAAAATAGCCTGAATAAACAGAGAAAGCGGGGCTCATGACATGACAGACCACCATGTCTTAAATCATCAGACTTACAGTTCAATGACCAATGCACTCAAATGTCAGAGAAGCAGGCCTTTTCTTGAAAATATGTTTCCTAGTTCTCCATGGCTAAATATTCTTGCTGCAATCACTTTTAGTAAAAGAAACTTCAGAATGTGGACCTTGGTTTATAATTTTGTATCCTCATACCCACGTCTCCAGGTAAACCTAATGTTCTTCCCTATTGGTGAATACACGTGATTGTTTCTTTGCAAAATGCCTCTAATCCAGGTGTCCTTCATGGCACTTGGCATTTTCCCACAAAACAGGTATATTATTATTTAACCTGAAATATCCCCCAAAGGGTCATGTGTTAAAGGGCTTACTTGCAAGTTTAAGGACATTAAGGAAATCATTGGATCATTAGGGATCTTAGTCAGTGGGTTAAAGCATTGATGACTTCATCAACTGGCATCATTGGCAAGTCAGGTAAGTCAGGCGCTAGAGAATAGTTGACAGAAGTTGGTCACTGGAGCCCTGCTCTTTGTGGATCTATCTCATCCAGGGTCGCTTGTCTCTTGATCGGTTCTTTGTCTCTCATGAAGTACATAGCCACTACATGCTCCCCACCATGACGGTCTCTCTTAGCACAAGCCCACAGTGACGGGGTCAAGTGATCAAGACCAGAGCTTCTGCAATTGGGATAAAATACAGTCTGCACTTTGTTAAACTGGCTTTCTCAGATATTCTGTCATAGTGACAGAAAGAGACTGATACAAGGTATGATTGTTCAGGGTGAGTCCTATTTCCTCATTTGACCCAGAGAGGTTAGGAAGTCAAATCTATGATCTCTTTCTCTAAAAATCATTTTGATTTTTTTTAAACAGAGTTTCTCTGTGTGACAGCCCTAGGTGTCCTGGAAGTAACTCTGTAGACCAGAATGACCTTGAACTCATAGACATCTGCCTGCCTCTGTCTCCCAAGTACTGGGATTAAAGGTGTGTGTCACCACTGCCCAGCTGATAAAAAAAAAAAAAAAAAAACTTTTAAAATAACCATTTCAGACTAAACATTTTTCAAAATTCCCAATAATGGGACAATATCATTTATTTCTACAACTGTTGACCATTACTGTCATCAAGTCTTTGTCCAGACCTCTATAAAATCTCTCCTTCACTGGTCTAAGGTTCACTCTTCAGTCTGACATTCCAAGTTGATTCTTCCAGGATTCTATACTCATTTCATCTGCCTCCTTATTTAAGAATCCAGCATAAATAGTCTCTGACCAGAAACCAACCAAACAAACAAACAAAAGCAATAAAACAGAAGTTTCAGGCTTTTGTTTCTCCTTCCCTCCTCTCAGTGAATTCATATTCTAAAGCCACTATAGGAAATTTGACAAATACAATGGAACAATTATTAAAATTAAAAGTCACGTATAATGCAACAAAAAATGGTCATTAAATATTATAATTTAATTTAAAATATTAATGAAGTTCTTCTATATCATTATATATTCTCCTTTTCTTGAACTACTAAGGAATGTATGTTTCTGACCCCAGCCCTATTGTGCCCTTGTCTTGTCCATGGATACAACTGACTTCTCTGTAACTTCTCCTCACCAGACCCCTTAGTGTCTTTCAACCTTTCTTTTCTCTTCCATTTGTGAACAAGATACCCCATGGAATAGTATGTGATGACCACTTTTTCTTCCAGAAATTATTCTCTCACTCCTCTCATCCTCCACAAACATACACATACAATAAATAAATAAAATGAAATGAAAAAAAAACTTAAAGAAAATGTGAATTAATATCACTTTCCTAAGCTCTGAAACAGAATGGTGATCTTTCTATTAGACCTACAACTTAGATGCTCTCATGTGACCATGAATTAATCCTGTTTCATCACCACATCTGTCCCTATTCTAAAAGTCCCCACTCATTTTCCTGTCTTATGGGCTCAGGTCAATATATGGAGGCTGCCCTGTAAACAGAGACTGGGCTTTCATTTCCCAGACACTCAGATCCAAATAATCACACAGAAACTATATTAGTTGCAACACTGTTCGGCCAATGGCTCAGGCATATTTGTAGCTAGCTCTTACATCTTAAATTAACCCATTTCTATTAATTTGTGTATTACAGATGCTGTGACTTACTGATGTAGTATGTTACTCCTTCGGTGGCTACATGGCATCTCCTCCATTCTGTCTACTCTCTCTTTCTCTGTGTTCAGATTTTACTCCTGGTTTTACTCTGCTAAGCCATTGGCCAAAACAGCTTTATTCATCAAGCAGTAAAAGCAATACATATACAGAAGGACATCCACATCACTGCCCCATCTTCTTTGTCCCATCTTCTTAGCCCACTCTTTAAACTAGGTATGGTTTTTTTTTNTTTTTTTTTTTTTTTTTTTTTTTTTTTTTTTTTTTTTTTTTTTTAGTTTCAAGGGCTCTCATTGCAAAACATTTTTCACATCAACATCTTCATTCCACAAGCATCTTTTTATGCATCTGTCAATATCTGGCACAAGTTCCATGACTAGTAAGTAGTGCATGGCTTTGCAACCCACTGGGATACAATTATGTGACAACTGGCAACAATGTTTTAATGAATACTTACAATGTTTTTGTTTCATTCCAAGTACTGCCCTAGGAATTTATCTTTGCTACCACATTTAATTCTAACATCAACTTTACAAGTGAGGTCTTGATGTTATCCTTACAGTGTAGGTGAGCACCAGCTATACCTAACCTTTCAAGTACCTGGTGGCAAAATCAAGATACACACCCATGTTTCTGCTATCCATACTGCCCAAATCTTGCTTTCACTATTTTATTATAGTTTGTTTATGCATATATGTCTGTATGAATACTTATATGTGTGCACATATCTCTCTCTCTCTCTCTCTCTCTCTCTCTCTCTCTCTCTCTCTCTCTCTCTCACTGTATGTGTGTGTGTTTATCACATAATGCTTTCCCTGGGAATTTTTTAGTTATTGGTTTTTTATATATTATCATTTCCTATTTTGTATCTTAATAGGTGCTCTGTTTTTTTCTGCTTTTTTGTTGTGTCTTCTTTCCCATTTATTTGTTTTGTTCTATTCTGGTTTGCTTTTTGTTTTTGTTTGTTTGTTTTGTCTATTTACTTTTTAAAAGAAAGAAAGAAAGAAAGAAAGAAAGAAAGAAAGAAAGAAAGAAGGAAAGAAAGAAAGAGGAAGCATGGATATGTAGAGAGGATCTAGGAGGAGATGGTGAGGAGAAACCTTGATGAAAACATATTGTATTAAAAAACTACTTTCAATTAAAAAAAGATCAGCACATTAAAGTAAATAAGCAGAGTTAAACTTTAGATGAAGGAGGAGTCAGTAAGGGCGGGGACAGAAGGCTGGAGATGAGGCTGAATGTAAGACGTCTGTTGTTAGGGGTTTTGCTGATAGTTTCTACTGAGGCATCTTCTTTCACTCAACTCTACTTTCCAACGAAATAATTTCACTCACTTAGTAAAAGACTCCCTAGTGTCTTTGCGTAGTGAGCAGATCCCACAGCTCTTACTATGCCCTGGGTTGAGCACCACCAGAGCTAGGTACTATGCTAAGTGCTGACCTTAGCTCAAAGATAGACATGAACAGTAGATTCGGGAGAAGAAAGCCCCAAGAAGAGAGAACTCCTGCTTGTATAGACCTATAAAATACAGGAAAACTCTTACTCCAGCTTCCATGGTAAAGCATTGCTTAAAAAAAAATAACAGACTACCTTACCTTGAGCAGCAGAGCATCTTACTTCACAGACATCTAGGATATTAGTCCCTAGACCTAAAGCAGTTTGTTAAAGACATTAGATATGAGGTAACCAGCAACAGCTACTGCTGCAACTTGGTAACTCAATCTCCTGGTGATCAGGATGCTCCTTTATGACATCATATACTTGAGGCTGCTGACATGTTGTTCCTGCTATCTCAGAAACTAAGACACCATGGCATTTTCCCACGTGGGCTCTACCAAAGGGTCTGTATCCTCCAAAGACCTCAGCTCTACCTTATCATTCCATTGTGGCTTTGACCCTCCTTTCTAGAGAATTATGGGAGGAAATACCCTAAAAGGCTATCCACTTCACCACGATTTTGGAAGAAAAAGAGGTTACCTTACCCCATGAATATGGCCCACATAATTCAAGAAAATCCCTTTCAACTCCGTAACACAAAAGATAAAACTCATTATGCTACCGCTTTCCCCACCCTCTTTGGCCCGGTGCAGTTCAATTTCTTATGGAGTGCTGACTAAATAAACTTCTGCTTACACTGCCTGTGCCCCTCAACTAACTCCTGCCCCGAGAGAAGACCAGAACGCAGAAACTCCAGCAAGAGTAAGACGTATGGCCTTTGACTTCACTCCTATCTTTATGTGCCCTATGTTATAACGAAATACATTCTCTGTGTGCTATTGTGTTTTCCTTTCTTTGAGTATTGCCCAATGCTAGGCAAGCTGTGTCTCAGAGTCAGGTTTAAATGATCCTCTTCTGTGCACAGCCCTCTTCCTACTCCTCCCTAATGTTGACAATCTACTTTGCTTGGAATATTCTGACACTTAACTTATGCCATTATTAGGTGTGCCAGTTTTATCTTTCGGGCTTTAAGGACTGAGGCCCCAAGCCAGCTCTTTCTGTACCATCACAGTCCTGCATCATCTTATCCTAAAATGTAGAGATGATTGGCAATTTCATGTGGCCTAGCCTAAATATATATAGATATGCCAACTGTTGGGTTAGGAATTTAAGAGGACTATCTCATTCTCTACAGTAGCCTTGTGACATAAGTGCTGTAATTAAGTTTATGTTATAGACACACTGACTAAAAATTGAGGAACTTAAGTAATTTGTTCAAGGCTCCATTGATCAAGAGTGGAGGCATTTGAGTTTTAAAAAATGATTGAAGTGAAATACATCAAAATGTAATATGAATTGCCTCTTAGTGGTAAAATTAAGGAAACCATTATTTTAACTAGATTTCCCTATTGTGAATAAAATAAGCTATTAAAATCACTAAGACGCATAATATATTAAGAATAAAAGCTTATCAGGGACTTACCTTTTGTCCCACATTGTTCTGACTCCTTCATGTTATTTAATGTGCACAGCCGTTTATGAAATACATCTCTGACAAATGAAGAGTCTGAGGCCGAGAGAGCTAGAAAGCAATGCCTATGGCTGCACAGCCCTGAACCAAGTACTGAAACCAGAACTCAGCAAGTAGCTCCACCACAGACCCTTCTCTCTACTTTCACACCATATAGATTCACAAGAGCTGATACTACATATAAAGGATGCAGTTTAAATGGTGAGAAATACACACATATGGTAATCTAAATCAAAGTTAAGAACACATGCAAAAAATGTGAATGAATTTGGCTCCTCAATTCCCACTTGTTCTGACTGCCATAAAAATCCCAGGCTGGCTCTTTTTAAAATGTTGTATTTTCAGAGGCAGTTGTTTACAAGCTTGTTCAAGGAATAATGACTAGGAAAGCAGGGGCTTTGAGCCCTACAGATAACCATATGATGCTTCAGAAGAAGAAAGGTATCTTGAGTCTGTCACACAAATTGTTAGCTAGATCTAATTAGCTTCAAAATATCACGGAGGAACAACTTGCAGTTAATTTAGTAGCTAGCCTTGAGGAAAAAAAAAACATTTAGGGGGGCGGGAAGCAGCAAGGCAAAGGTACCAAGAGGAGAATGTATTTTGGAAAAAGCTAGTCCCAAGTAATATTGTGGAGCATGCCTTCTGCGCATGCTCCATCCCCGTGGCTGCTCTCCTATGAGGAGCATGCGGAAGCAGACGCAGCATGACAGGAGCTGTAAAGCCAATGGTTAGTCAAGTCTTAATAATGTGTCCTTGTCTCGTGACAGTCTCTTTAGACGGGCTGCTTCTCTTTGCATCGTTTCCAGATGCTAAGGCCATGATGCAAAAAATTGAAACAAGTGTAGTGGGCTTGATAGAACAAAATCAGATAGCTTGAGATTAGTTTACGAGCCCAAGAAACGTTAGAATCCAATGAGTTTACAAGAGATTAAAACCTAAAACAGCACTTATGACAATATTTCATGACAGAATGGGGAATTCTTTATAGAAAATAGATTTTTTTCATATAATATATTCTGATTATGGTTTCCCCTCTTCTGTTCCTCCCGGCTCCTCCCTAACTCCCATTCAGATCCACACTCTTTCTGTGTCTTGCCATAAAGCAAACAGGCATCTAAGGGATAACAAAAAAAATAAGATAAAACAAAAAAAAACTCAGAAAATGACAAAGCAGACAGAAGAAAAATAGCCAAAGAAACAGCACAAGAAACATATAATGATCCAGAGACACATGCTCTCACAGACAGGAGAGTTCCGTATAAACACAAAATGAGAAGCCATAATATACACACAGAAGACCTATAAGATTAAGGGGAAATGATGTCCTTATTCAACATTATAAGAAAAACATACATCCAGAGATGCTGTTGAGTTCTTGTTGTGTAGGCTATCAGAATGAGAAATGTTTACAGTGAAAGTGAAAAGATTTCATATCGATCTAGTAGTCATTTTCAAATCTCCTTGGAATATGTCCAGCAGGAATCATGGCAGACAGCACTGTTTCTTTAAAGCGAGATCCCATGAGAATGAGTGGTGCTGTCCTGAGGTGTTCCCAGTGAGCATTGTCCCATAACATGTCTGGTTCTAATTGATCACTTCCATTACCATTACCATAAAGTTTGTCCCCAATGAGTCAATATCTACTTAAGGCTGAACACCAAGGGCACAAGTAGGTCTTTATTATGTGACACTCTTCATTTATTTCTTAAGTCACAAGACACAAAGAATGTTGTGCCTTGATTACTGTGGGATCAAATGGACACAACAAGAATACTTTAGGTGAAACGGTCTTGGGCACTGCTGGCGTACAATGTGGGTTCTGGAGAGACCACACAGCTGCTTCCAAAAGCCTCCACGAACGACTCACAATACAAAACTCAATAATGTCAAGATTCTTTTAAGACAAGTTATGTCTTGCGCTCTTCATATGTTTGGCAACAATGATCTAAGAAGCAGAACAGTTTGGCATTTCTGTGCCTGTAACAAAATTAAATGAGTAGAGCTATTAGAGCCAATGACCGGGATCTGAATCCTAGTTCCAATATTTCCTAGTTATGTGACATTGAGTAAAGCCCTTCATCTCACTGGGAATCATCTCAAGTGAAACATTACTTGCTCAAGACTGCTGTAATTGGGATTTAAGGTGAAATGTATAAAGTATAGGCACAGTCCCTGGAAAAATAGCATGCCCTCACTAAATGATATAGCTGTGTTTCAATGGATATGCAAGCACATGTGCTCATTGTGATTATAGTTTGTTTAAAAAAAGAACAGTAATGTTGTTGGTGGAAAGACTTGTGGCAGAAATGTGTGTTCATGTTGCTGCAATAGAGAGCAAAGAAGTTTCTTGCTCCACGGATTTGATTGATTCTCATAAGCCTTTGAGTTCCCATAAAGGGCTCTCCTCCAGGAAAACAATAATATCGAGTTCTGAGTTCTCCTCGGAGATTTATGAGCATTAAATACATTTTAATATATCTGTAAAGAGATTTAAGCTCTTTCTGGAAATAAGGCTGGAGGATCATTGATCAGAGTTTGACATGGGACTAATTCCACTGCTGGGCTACCCTGCTCCAAACACATTTCTTCCCACAAACTGATGAGAAATTTGGTATTTCATTTTTCTGAATACTGCCCCCAATGAATTGTGGAAGTCCAGCATAAAGTGCTGATTGTACCTTCATTAGACTTTTCCTGGAGGCCATACAGGTGCGATGAATGAAGAAAGAAAATTAATTAAATTTATGGGCATGTTTATACCCTCCAGGTGTCATAAAATGTACTGGCTCAGACATTTTTCAAGTAATTAAGCAGACATCTCTGTGTTTCCTAATGAGTTGCTGCCCTTACCTTTTTAATCTGGTGAGAGATCTCATCACCTGCTTCTGTCAGGTGATGGGCATATTCCCTTATGAGCACGCCCTGTGCCTCCTGCCGCAGTATGCTAATGGAACTCTATGGATGCCGATGTGAACTCCTCTTCCCCACAAAACCTTTTCAAGGGTTGACTAATAATTACGCCGGGCATGGTGGGAACTTAGGAATATTAAAATGACCTGTTTGCCTCCTTATAAGTATCACTGGAGATGCATCGCTTTATAATCTGAGAAATGTTATCACTTGGTATTCCCAAATATTCAAATGCATGATAAATATAAATACACATACATATATACATGAAAAAAAGAAGAGGATAGAGAGGCAACAGAGAGCAGGAGGGAGAAGGGAGGGGGAACTAATTCAGTCTGGAGCTAAGCTTCACAGACAAGATAAAATTCAAGCTCCTTTATAAAGGATGTATCAAAGTAACTGGTTTATATAATGCTTCTAGAATCCAGCCACCACTATTCCAGACAACAAAGACCTCTATGGGGCACTAACTTCAACAGAGAAGCAAACTAACACATGAAATCATCAGGGCCCTACACTATAGGGATAGGAAAAATAGATGGTATTCTATAGCATGCTAGTGATGATGGATGCTCAGAGAGGACAAATGAAGTCTACAGGTCACAGCAAACTACATATAAAGAAGTGATCCCCAAAAACGGGGGCTTCCATAGAGGGTAAAGAGAGGAAAAGGAAAGGGGATTTCAGGTGAGATAACGAACTCAGCCACTGCAGGATCCTTGGAAGAACTGCCTTGGCTAGAGCAGAGGGTGTAGCGTGGGAATCATCTGTAAACAAGATTAGAGAGGTACAGGGAGGCCAAATTAAAATGAAAAGAGGCTTAAAATCAGCAAGAAAGGCTGGAATTTGAACCTGTGGGCAGATTCCTTGGCAGTGACATATAATCAATTCTTAAAAAAAGAAAAGAAATCACTTGAATTCTTAAAGAGACACTAACCTAAACCTGTCCTCCCTATTAATCTTTTCATAGATGAAGAACCTGCCAGTGATAGGAATCTACAAGTAAGTAGCATGCCATGTGGGCAGACGTAGGTAGTAGTGGTTTGGGCGGGGGTACAAGGTCCCAGCAAAAGCCTGAGACACTGGGAACATGGTTAATAGGAGATTTGTCTGTTAGATGAACTGGAGGGTAAGGACTTTGAAAGACAGGAATGACACTTTGACTATTAAAAGAGAGAGGTGAGCATAGCATGGCATTGGTCACCTGCATGTGTCTCAAATCAGGGTCTAAGAATAGGGACAGCAAATGAAAACTAATTTCCCCATTAGGCCAGGTTTTGCAGAACATGGCTGTAATCCCACACCTGAGGGAGTAAAGTGAGAGGAACCTGGGTTTGAGACTAGCCTAGGTTACATAGGGAGGCCCTATCTCAAGACAAATACAGAAGATTAGTGTGCAGTGAGAATTCTCTCTAAGCAATGTGTAGACTGACCCCTAAATGTTGTTAACTATATTTCTCTCTCTCTCTCTCTCTCTCTCTCTCTCTCTCTCTCTCTCTCTCTCTCTCTCTCTCTGTCTCTGTGTGTGTGTGTGTGTGTGTGTGTGTGTGTGTGTGTGTACCACAGCACTCATGAGGAAGTCAGAGAACAACCTCAGGGAACTGGTTTTCTCCTTCTGTCACCTGAACCCTGGGATTGGGACTCAGGTCATCAGGCTTGGCAATAAGGGTCTTTGCTCACGGAGACCTCTCACTAGCCCAAAAGCTTGGCTTTGTGCTATGACCATCTCAGTCAGTCTTCTTTCTTGGGGAGGTGGTTTTGTGAGGTCTGGAAGTCATTGTTTTCCAACATGAATACCTACTGGATAAAGTATACAATTCCAAAGAGGAGCTTCTCACAGATATAGAAAGACGGGGGAAGCATCTTTCATTCCAAAGTGGCATCACAGAGTGTCACAACAGACTCCAGGAACAGTGCTTCTTCAGGTTGGGGGTCTAAACCCTGATGTTACAGAGGCTGATAAAGCTGTCCCAGGCAAGGGAAAAAATTCTTAATGAAGCCCACCCTGGCACTTGAGACTGGCAGCTAAGGTATGTGAGAAATTAGGAACCAAGTAATTGGGTGTTTTCCTTACCTAAACAAGTTTCATACTATTTAAAAAAAAAAAAAAGTCACCGAAGAATCTTTTCTTTCTCCTGGAAAATTACTAGGCAGACATTTCTCATGACCAAATTTCAAAGCAGTCTCCATGTTCAGATCCTTAAAATACCATATATCGGTTCGCCTGCTCAACTGCACAAGAACACTGAAAAAATAGACCCTGAATTTCTAGATTAAAGGAGGGTCATTATAAAACCAGCTTTCAATCTAGACTGTCAGAATCTAGACGCTTCCTGAGAAAATGCATCGTTTTTGATTCACTTCAAACCCCTCTTCACATGTAGCCTCATACAGTTATCAGTAAATATTTATTAGCATCTCAGTTCTTAAAGCTGAAGATGTGCATACTTGATTCTCTAAGAATGATCTTCGCAGCTCATGACATCAAGGTTGAACACCCTGCCTGTTGTGTATGCCTCTTCTATTAAGCAGGCACCCAAAGAGCACTAGCTGAAAGCTGCATTGGGAGAAGGGCTCTGTGGCATATCTAGAGATATTCAAAGGTGAATGCTATCAACCTGGTCTAGAGAGGATCCTCAAACACCTAGGAAGATGGGCTTGATTTAAAATTTGTCATAAAAGAGTGGTATGGTCAAAAAGCCAGTAAGCATGAAGATATGCTTGACCTCACTATACGCCATGAAAAGGAAAATTAAAAACGTAGTGAAACCTCAGTCTAAATGCTGGAACGGCAAAGGAGAAAAATGAACAATGTCACATATTGAAAAAGATGTGGTGTGTAGGAGGTTCTTCTGTTTATGTGTTGCTTTCATTGGTTAATCAATAAAGAAACTGCTTGGCCTGATGGGGCAGAACTTAGGTAGGTAGAGAAGACAGAACTGAATTCTGGGAGGAAGAAAGCAGAGTCAGGGAGACACCAAGGATCCACTGCCAGAGGTAGATGTGCTGAAACTTTTCTGGTAGGCCACAAGCTCATGGTGATACACAGATTGATAGAAATGTGTTAAACTAAGATGTAAGAGTTAGCCAATAAGAAGTTAGAGCTAATGGGCCAGGCAGTGTTTAAATTAATACAGTTTCTGTGTGATTATTTTGGGTGTAAGCTACCCGGGCGGCCAGAAAAACAAGCAGGCCCTTTCTTCATCAACAATGTGGAACACCCAGAAATTTGTTATGCTCTCAATAATGTTGTGGGGCAATGGAATGAGAGAGTTCCTGGAGTGAGGGAAGACAGGTAGGCCAATTCAGAAAAGCTCTTTTCATCATTATGACAAAATAAGCAGCCATTATGATTCAATAATTAGAATCCTCTCAGGTATAAACCTAACAGAAAAACTCGTGTGCATGAGCAAAAACAAAAATGCATAAAATTAGCTGAAAGTTCTGGAGATTTTGCAAATCTTTATCGATTGTAAGATAAACAAATAAATTGTCCCAGCATGCAATAGGATCATATGCTCTATAGCTACATATAATGCAGCTTAATTAAAAATAATATTAAAAAGGCAAGTTAATTGTAAAGAGCATATACTATATGACTTCATTTATAAAGAGTGCAAAAAGAAAGCAATCCAAACTATGCAGCAAGACCCAAGAAGAGAGGCTGTGTTGGGGAACTAGAAGCGATTAGTGAAGTTGAAATAGTATTACAAATGGCATGGCAGCTACTCCTGGTACTTAATATTCCTAATGTGGGTGCTAGTTGGACAGGTGACTTTCAGTTTATGAAAAACAGTTCTCTTCTGTGCACTTACGATTAGGATGCATATTAGAGCCATCATATTAGAGCCATCAACAATCTCATGAAAAGACAGATTCACATAATGAAAGAGAATTACAAAGAAACTATCTTCAAAATACTTAAACAAGAGGCCACTGGAACTTTAGAGTTTGAGGCTCTGACCTAAACTTTTGGCAATAATAGATATGTCACAAAAATTACCATAACATCTTACAATTCAAAAGGATGTGACTGACATCTGGCAGGTGTTCTGTCATACAAGGAGCCTGAAGTCACCACTGTTGCCATTTCAAGGAAATCCCAAGGACATTAACTTTCTTTAACCTATCAGAGTTTCACGCTGTTATGTTTTGGATGTGGAAGGATGGCCACAAACCAGTGGTATCAAGTTGGTGGCACTATCTTGAGATGAGATGGAAACTTTGGGTGGTATGTTCTAGGTGAAGGAAGCAGGGCCAGGTGTGTGGCTGCCCGCCCAGGGCAGGGCTTGCTTTGCCCCAACTCAGTCCCATCTCTTTTTCTGCTCTCCGGTTGCCATGTGACCAACAGCCTTCTCCTCTCTTGCATATTCCCAACACCATGGCAGTCTGCCTGATCTTAGAACTGAAGTAACAGAGCCAGCTGCCCAAAGAAACTTCTGAAACTGTGAGCTAGAATCAAACTCTCCTCTTGGGTTGTTACAGGGAAATGCTACCCAGCACCCAGGGCAAACCACCATTTTCAAACTTAGAGAAACAGGCACATCCAAGGAGAAACAGCTGGGCTCTACTTACCTAAAAGACAAGTTTCTGGAGGCACAAATCAGAGCATGAAAACAGGGTTTGTGATGAATGACTGGGCCCACAGTATGAAACTGTGTTTGAAACTGAGATGCTCCTGGGAGACAAAATCTTAGTGCAACTCCAAACTTCATGAAATTACTTCCAGGAATCCCACAGGTTCTCACTGAAGTGAGTCTTAATGGCTTTGGCAGAGCAAAGGATAATAGTGGCGATACTACATAGAAGCCAAGACTAGGTCATGCTGCTTTTCACTCAGGGACTCCAGGCTGCACTGTAGGAGCACCTGAAGACAAATTTATGGTTTGTGTCAGGACTTGAGGATCTCAAAACCAGCAACTAGGAGGGCTATATGTTATGATTGTGGAGAAGGAGGTAGGGTGCAGGAAAATAGATTCAAGATTTTCTATTGCTGAATAGCAAAGCACTCTAAAACGCCAGTCACATAAAGCAATGATTATTAGTTCATCGTGTTTTTGATTAAAGAACTTGAGCAGGTCAGAACTGGGTGATTATTTTGGTTCAGCTGATGTCAATGAATGATATTCAGATGGTGGTTGGGTTGAATATAAGGGGTCAGAGACCTTCACTCAGTCATCTGATTCCTTCCTTAGACTCTTAAGTAGTTTTCAAGCTTCCTAAAACCATGACCCTTTAATCCAATTCCTAGTGTTGTGCTGAGCCCCGGCCATAAAATTACTTCATTGCTATCCCCTAACTGTAATTTTGCTGTTGTTATGCATTCTAATGTAAACATCTGATTATGCAACCTCAAAGGGGTTGTGACCCACAGGCTGAGAACCTCTAGGCTTAGAGGCATGGTTGCAAAGCTGGGATTAGCTAAGACGGCTACTCTCTCCAGGCCTTGCCATATGTCCTAAGTGTGACAATCAGACTAATCACAGGATGCTTTAGGGCTCTCAGATGACTGATACAGGAACTAAGGGTGCATCATCTCCACTGAAGTCTTTCAGAACTTTACAGATTGAAGAGGAGACAGAGATCCACACTCAGAGGAAGTATAGGCAAATAATTTGTGACAATCTTTAATCTGCAATAGTCCTAAAACCAAAACTCCAATAATAGTGATAAAAACTTATCCTGAAAATTCTACCCGTGCTCCAGACTGATAATTGAAAAATAGATGCATTCTAGAAGAAGTGAAATGTTACAGTTTCAACATAAAAAAATGCTAAGAATAATAAAAGATACATAGGGGAGCAATAATACAAATGTTTGTAACAAATTGTAAAATACAAATGAGTAACTGAGAAAACTAAGTATATTAATAATATGGATATTAAAAGTAGAGACTAAAATTTTATGAAGCCTATTAATTTTATGATTAATGTACACTATTAAACAACACTAAACCACAAGCTTCAGAACAACCAATACAGACCAATTAAAAAGTAAAGAGACTACAGCACATTTAAGGGAGTGAACTTCACAGTGGTTATACTCAATGACAACAATTAGTAAATGGACATATGATGTTGACGATGTACCTAAAATATGATGGCAAAATACCATTTTTAAAATATACTCAAAGGGTTGAGATATAAGCCACTTGAAACTCTCAAGTGTATTTTTTAAAAAAGAATCCAAAACATAGAGTAAAGGCGGGGAAGAGAGAGAAATCTTAAATAAATAAATAAATAAATAAATAAATAAATTTCTAAAACCATGTAGCATATGTATTGGTGCTGTATTTGCTCAGGTCTTGTAAAGGCAACCATATAGTTAGGAGACCATACATAGGTGAAGCTTCCTTGTCACTTCTAGGAGACACAGTCTCACAACTGGCCAGGCCTGAAGCCATATGCATACAAGAAACACCATGAAATGGACCGAGCAAGTTTAATGTGTATGTGTGTTTGTGTATGTATAAGTGTGTGTATGTGTATGCATATGTGTGCAAAACAATAACCAAAGAAAGAGACCATGAATTTGAAAGGGAGAAAAAATTTCTACGACCAAATAAAAATAAATATTGACAGGTACAAAGTATAAAGCTAAATCAAACTGCAAAACAAAAATCTAAACATAGAAATAATAATAAAAAAAACATTCTCTTCCTGCCACCCCACCCCCATACCTCCACTCTTCCCTTTAGGATAATTCATAATAGCTCTTATACAGTAAAAAAAAAAAAAAACAAACAAATCTCCATTAAAAGATACAGGAATAAAAATTTCAAAAACCCCACTAAACAGAATTTAATGAGAGTGTAAGAAAGATTGAGTATATGTATAAGTATATATGTGTGTGTGAAAAAATAAAAATCTCACAGAAATAAAATAAAATATTTTATCCTAGTAAAAAGTGAAATAAAAATATTGTAGTAAACTTATTTTTAACAACAATAAGTATAGATAATAGGAAATACCTAGTAAAATTTAAGTGGAAATGAATACCCATGTGGAATTCTGTCTGTGGTTAGTGGAGATTAAAATTTAGAGGGAATATAAGCTGACAATGGAGGTGATGCATGCTGATAACCCCAGATTCTTAGGAGTGGAATCAAGATGCTCACTTGTAGCCACAAGTCTGAGATCAGTCAGGGGAATTCAGTGAGTCCAACCATAGTGAAAAGTTTGTAACAGCCCCTCTAAGGTTCAGTGTGGCAGAGGGCTAGGAAATTAGAAAAAAAGTCTGTGAGACACCATCTTCTAGACTAAAAAATGTCACAATAATGAACTTGTATCAACGTTGGTTGGTTGTATTAGGACCACACAAGACCACAACCAGCAATCATGCCATGGGAAGCATGAAGGGCTCCAGGCCACCCTTACTCTCTATATTACTGGCTAGCAATAGATTCTAGAACAGGGAAAACCACTGTTTTTAGCTGTGTCCCCACTACTGAGTCCTGCAAGCGCCACTGGATAGCTGCAAACCCACAGTCACACAGATGACCCTGGTTCATCTTGGTGGGTCGTCAAACAAATGGTGAGATTTGTAGGAAGGAGAAAGGTAGGCATGGATTGCAGGAAGGGAGAGGGGAATAGTCAGTATGCATGGTGTATAAGTGCAAAGTTGTCTAAGAACAAATTTAATTAATCAAATGTAAATACGTAACTAATTAAACACAGAAGTGTAGAGGATCCATGACTAGGGGTTGGTAAAAGAATTGCAAAACATTCTTTGGAATTTAATATTATGTTCTTTTAAAGTGGGATTAAAATATAGATTGTAGGAACAAAAGTAGTAAGAAGATGAAGGAACTATGTTAACACTTGAACTGTTTTTTAAGAGTAAAATCATACTAAAATACATTTAATTTGGACTAAAAGGTCATTACTCATATTTAATAAATTTAGGTCCAAATATATTCATGTCAAATAAGTTATTATACTTGAAAGAAATCAATCTTCAAAAAATAATATAGAAGAAAAGCAAAATATTTTTGTATTGTTTTGATTTTTGTTTGTTTTTGTGACAGGGTCTTGCTATGTAAGGGAGGTTGAAGGGAGCTCACAGTTTACTGCCTCAGCTTCCTATGTATTGGGATTATAGGTGTGTGCTACTATACCTGGCTCCAAAACCAAAATCTTTTGAAATGGAAAACATCTGTAATTGACAGAAGTTAGGGATAAAAAAAAAAAGTCTGCCTATGTCGGTCCCCACAAGGAAGATCTGGGAAACACGGGAACCTCTTCAGAATTCTGATTGCAATAGCTGAAGTAGTATCTTTATGCATCAACACTAAGCACCAAATAGCCAAGCACTATTGTTAGTAAATAAAATGTAGAAAGCCAAAAACAATTAAAGCAAAAATAACAAATAAAAGCCTTAGAGTCAATTAGCAAAGAGTTGAAAATAACTAAAACTAATTAATAATCTAAGGTGAGATGTGCACTTGAGTCTGACTACTCCCTATCTGTGAGCTTTGTCCATGTCTGCTTGGCCACAGAGATGTGCGTTTAACAAGAAAAGGAGACACAGTAATATTCCCAAGAAATAGAGATAGGAATGATTTGCATTTTTAAATCTTGCTCTTTTTGAGTTCTTCTTTAACGAATATGTGCTACATTTCTACTCATTGATGGGATGTTGACAGTGAATGACTTCTGGGAGAGAGAGAGAGTTTAAGGGCATGGCCCCTGGTAGTTTGACCACACTCTCGTGGAAGCCGCACATTCAAAAGTATATGGACAGCACAATTTAGGCTTAGTGTGTAGGAGAAGTAGAAGAGGAGGAAACAGGGAGAAGTACACAAAGCTGTGTGGGTAGGCAGGCAGGATATTGATCTGGAAAGAGTTGGGAGAGGATAACATGGTCAAATACATTGTGCAAAAAAATGAAATTAACTAATAATAAAGTTAAGAGGGCTTATGAAATAGAAGACACAATAACAGTAGCATTGTTGGTAGTAACAGTGTTTATTAGATACTTAATATGCACTACTTATTCATTTTACATGTTCAGAGCAATGTCAACTTTACAATAAGGAACGTCTATTGTAATTATTGTTATGTATTTTCCAGATAAAAAAAAGCAAGGTATATGTAGGCCAATCACTGAGACCAAATTACATGGTCTATAAAGATTAGAGATGAGATTTGAAAATGGAGGAGGGGTGATACAACTATATCAGATACAACAAAATAATTTAAAATTAATTAAATACCTCTCTGAGGCTGGACTTCAGAAAGAGGGAGACTATTGGAGAGGAAAATTTACATGGAAAGGCAGAAAAAAAAAAGAAAAAATAACACACTGATTGCAAAATATGAAGTAAGAAAATCAAAGTTCATTGCATAAATACAAGATTAAGGAAAACAAAAACCAAGCTCTGGCAGTCTTTGTCTGCTTTTGTCTAAGAGGAACCTGTTTGCTCTCTTAACACTGGACAAGAAGGACCTATTGAAGGAGGTTCACCAAAGGACTTCAACTGAGAATAGGGGCACTCTTAGTTTGAGACCTCACAGAGTGGTGTTAGAGTGAGATTGGAAGATTGAGCTGACAGTAAATAAAAGGACAATTTAGAATGTAATCCAGAGATATACTTGTAGTGTCCAGAAAGATGATCCTGGAAAGAAACCCGGTCACATATCTAAAAGACAGGTGAAGCTCCATGTGCCCAGGAAGAAAAGTGATAGCTACGCTCAGAGAAAAGCCTAGCTTGTTAGTATCTGAAGAAATTATAGAAGAGTAAGGAAAACTTAATAATGTTTTTTTTAAAAAAATGAGCAAACATCCATATTCATCACAACAGAAGGATATAATGAATACACGAATCATTAGTTTTATTATAATAAACAAAATAGTAGAATGATTTGCACCACTCCAAATTAATCTCTTTCCCTTATAAGATAAATAGAAATATAGCAAGTATTTAGAACACATATGCAAATCGAGAGAGAGATACCCACAACAAGAGAAATCCCAGTCAGAAGAAAATGAGGGGAACTTTTTAAGAAAAGCAATCTGACTCATTTTTATATTGTCAGTGCTATCAACAGTGAGCACTTGCTAGATATTTGTTGGATGGGTGAGTAAGAGTCAGTTAGATGATAGCCAGGAAGAACACACGAAAGAAAGGTAACTGGGTTTTGAAATTGGAAATGAAGTCATCTTCTCATGAGCAGGTCTAAATGAAGAATTAGCGATCTATGCCAATAAGGAAACCAATGATTTTTAAGTAATTTTAGCTTTAAGAAAAGGCTTTGAGATGTTCCTCACTGTAGAGTATTAAAAAAAAAATCATGACCAAAGGACTAGCCAGGAAGAGACAATGATTTGCTCAAAACTCTTTCTGTATCCTAATGTTCTCTTATAGCTTGATGGGAATCCTGGGCAAATATATCAGAGACTCAACGACAAAGTAAGATACTACAGGTAGGATAGTTAATCCAAGCATAAAGCATGTAATTAGTTAATAATACATGAAGTTGTAATAAAGAGAAACATGATGTGGCATGTGGTTGGGGGCTATAGAGGTTATTTTCATCCCATTTCCTGGTTTACCTAACACAGAGAGGATGCTTAAAAATACTACTGACCAGAAGAAAGGGTGAATGCTAATAGCTCACAATCAGGGGGCAGCAGTCAGAATTGCATCATAAAAAGAGGCAGAAAACATGGTTAAGAATGTGACACGGTTATTGAATTATGGCTAAAGACGACATAGGTCATATTTATTACTTGCTGGATTCAATGCCTATAAATAGTTGATAGAAAATTCTAAGTCTTTATGAAATCAAGCAGAATTTACCTTTGAAAGACTTTGAGAAAAGAAAGAAAGAAAGAAAGAAAAAAAGAAAGAAAGAAAAGAAAAGAAAACTTCACCACTTGGTTACTTGACAAAAACAGCTGAGTAAGGAGTCATGGGATCTTGCAGCATGGCTTGGTCACGTTTAGATGGACCAGGAAACAGAGTTCATATGGGAACTGGAGCCAGAATATAGCCCATAAAGCCCATCTCTAACAAGCTACTTTCTCCAGAGGGCTCCACCTCCTGAAGGTTCTATAACCTTGTAAAATAGCAACAACATCTGGAGGGAGATGCTCAGATACATCAGACTGTGAGACGCAGTTCACATTTAAATAATAATATTCCACTCCTAGCCTTCACAAGTTCGTGGCTATTTCATCAATAAAACACATCAGTCTAACTCCAGTAGTGTCCATAGTCTTTGACAGTCCTAGTAGTGGTCAAAAGTCCAAAGTCCAACGTCTCTTCTAAGATTCATTATCTCTTGTAGTGTTTTAAAAAGGCAAGGCACATACTTCCTATTGTATGGCACAGACTAAATATTCCCGTTCTGAATGAAAACAATAGGGAAAGACTTGACCAAAGAAAGACTGACGTTCAGGAGGACAAACACCAACCCATGTAGTTTCATGTCTAGCATTTGGTAGTTTATGGTAACATCATATGGCCTCCATCATACTTGAGTAACCCCATCCCCAAAGTTCTGTTGCCAGCAACATATGGGAACTCTCTCTTGGATCAGCTCCAGTGAATGGCTACAGTTTCCACCCCATATTCTTAGCATCTCCAGCATCCTGGTATCTCTACTACAACTCATTTTTCACCTTTGTAATTTCTGGACAGTGTACCCAGGAGCTCCATGCTGGGAGACTGAGCCTGCTACCCATTGGTCAGCCTAAGGAAATTTCTAGAGTCTTGGTGCAATTCTATATAACTCAATAACTTTTGCATCTTGCAAAGTCTTCACTATGTTGATGATGATGCCAAATTATATTACACGCTTATGATGTAGCTTGTGCCACTTGAAGCACATCTATAGTGTCCACTGTATGCAGTTGTGGTGAACTGGAAAAAACTTACGTAGATGGTAGTTTTCCTGCTAGACACCCTGGAGGCTCTATCTTATCAGATATACTTCTCTCAGATGAATATATATTTTTTTAATTTTTTCTTTTTTTTTTCAGTTTTAGTGCCTGGAATTGTCAGTGGGGAGGACCTGTCCCCAGAGCACTTTTCCCATTGCTGCCATGCAAAGGTCTAGCTTCTTCTTAACACTTGCGAGGTGCAGCGTGGTCCTCATCAGCCTTGCTCGTCTGCCGAGTTAGGCCAGTGTTCCTTTCCTCACTAAACTATACATTCTTCACATCTTTCTGCCCAGTTCTGATTTCTGTCACTGTCATCCTAGCTAAAAGCACTGCATCCTAACCATGCCATAGGTTAACTGCTATGCTGTCTTGAAATTCCCTCTTCTAAGCAAACAAGCCCATTAAAGCCTCATTCAAAATTTCAGGAAAAAAAAAAAAAAGACAGAAAGTAGGCAGAGTCTTTACAGGAATACAACACAAATGGCCTCTGGCCCAATTCCTGATAGAGTCCCTGATCCTCTCTAAATCATTGTTAACACGGTCTTTTAATTTTTTAATTATTATTTTACTTTTTATATTATGTGTGTGTGTGTGTGTGTGTGTGTGTGTGTGTGTGTGTGTGTGTGGAGGGAGATAGGTCCACATGAGTGCTGGTGCCCCCAGAAGCCAGAAGAGAGCAACAGGTACTCTAGAGCTGGCCTATACAGCACGTGGTCAGAAACCCACACCAAATACAAAGTTTTTCTGCGTTGTCACTCTTCCTATTATGGTGACGTGGTATCTAACAGAAACAACCTAAGGGACAAAGTATTTATTTGGGCTCGTGCTTTGAAAGGAGACATTCTATCATGGTAGGGAAGGCAGGGTGGCAGGTAGTACCATGTGCAGTGGCAGAAGTTTGCAGCACGGCTTATTCACAGCCTGGAAGGTCAGAAAGCAAAAAACCTGGACCTGTACCGTGATCAGGTTGTAATGTGTAATGCCAGCAATGTGCTTTGGGAAGCGAGGGCTCATCTCTGAAAACACACAAGACACTTGAAAACACTGCAGCCAGCAAGGTCAAATACTGAGCCTGTGACAGGAGTTCCATATCTAAACCATAACAATTATTACGCAGAGAACACAAAGAGACAAAGTTATGCCCAGAGGGTTATTGATTAAAAAAAAAAAAAAGGAATGGTGGCAACAATACTGAGTATGTAGAGATCAGTTTTGAAAACAGTTAATAATACTTCTTATAATAATAATAATAATAATAATAATAATTTCTTAAGGATACTGTTCCATTATGACTTCCACTAAAATAGTCACATCACTTTATGAGGGCCAGAGTTGGGACTCCGACTTAATTATGGTAATTTTGAAGTATTTATGCAAAAGGAGGCCGATGTGTATGAATAAGTAACTGGCTCTTAATAACATTTTCTGATGAATAAATCAATTTAAAATTGGAAACCTGTGTCCTCTGGTAATTTCTTCTAAGTCTTCTTTACCACGAAATCCCCTCTCAAAATTAATACACCTAGAAGATGTCCATTAAACCTTTGTTGAATGGATAAATTTTGATGTGGACACTGAGATAATTCTCAGTTTAGTATTACCGTGAAGTAGTGCTCATTTGCCTAGTTTTTATTAGCAAATGTTTTGCTATGATTACAGAACTGTAAAGAAACCTAATACTCAGAAGTTCCAAAGACAAAGACCTGTTGTGAGTTAGGATTGAGTTTCACATATTCCAAAGTTCCTCCTGTTTCTCAAAATGGCAGAGCTACAACCTGCATTATACGTGTCAGACTACCGAAGTGTGAGCAAAGACAGGCTTCCTTTAGGTGAGACGTGTGCAATAATTAATTTTAAAAGCTAGTGATGTATAAAATGGCAAATGCTGGGAAAAATAAGCTACTAGGAAGATAAGTTTGGAATAGTAAGTACCAAAACACTCTTTGAATTTAAAAATTATTATAGCATCACATGAAAAAAGTGCCAGTGTTTCAAAGGGATAATTTCTATAGCTCATTGCTCAGTAGATAATATCAGTAAGTTATATCAACCAATTTGAGGTGATTAAATAATAAATTCGTATACATAAACACTCCAGGAAGCACACAGTATTGTGGTGTTTCATCCCCGGTATCTTTGAGTCAAATCAACTGCTCCCAGACTGCAGCTCATTGCTCCTGTAATGGGACAGGATACAAGACCAAACACACACAAAGCCAGAATTACAGTGGAGCATTAACACCCAAGTGTGATGGCAAATTAAGTAATTTTAGAGCTGAATCTCTATGCAGCCACATAATATGATGTCTCATTTTACATAATGAGAAAACTGAGGCCCAAAGATATCATCTGGCCTGAGGTTTGCATGGCTGACGAGGAACAGAAAACTGCCTCTGCTCAGACACTATCCTTAAATATGAACATTACAATCTTTTATTTTTTATGCCTTAACTTTATTGAAGCTTTGTTTAAACTGACTAAAGTTTGGAGATCAGAATATAGTTTTAACTGTTCTAGAAATTTATAAGCATACACCAAAGCAGATATAATAAAATATCAGAACTGTCATGTATCTGTCACATATAATTTTAAGTCAAATTTAAGAATTTCACTCATCAGTACATTAGCATGTGTCACATGCCTTTAACACACCCAAAGAGTTAATAATTATTCTCCAATGTTGCTGTCAAGGTCAATGTTCAAATTCTGACTTGTCCAATGAATATCAGACTTTTAGAATTTTAAAGAAGTAAAACAATTTAAATTAAACTACATTATTGAAAATACAGGCAAACAAAATAATCTGAGTCATGAAAGTCACATTAGAATCCACTATGGATATTACCCCATAGAAAATAGTGAGAAATCTGCTGTGTGATGAAGGCCTGGAAATATAATCATTACTATGGGATAATCACACCACATGACTCAATTTCAAAGAGTATTTTAATAGAGATGAGTTTGTAATGAAAATGTGTTGGTTAGGTAGACAGCAGTGTTTGCCAAATTATCAATTACATACACATATCCAAATGATCTTGATACAGGGTCTCATGGAGATTCTATAAGGAACAGTGGTGGAGAAAACCTGGGGACTCGTCAGCTGGACAAAGTCAGGGCCTTGAAGTCTAGTGTTGGCTCCGCCACAGTGATGTGCACAAACCTGCTGGACTCGGAGTGTCAGGGTCCTCAAGGTTTCAAATACAGGATGACCAAGAAGACCTCTGAAGTCCTTTCTGTATTTAATAGTCAGTGGTTATAAATATTGGTTGAACTCCAAAGACAGTCATTTACTGTGCTATTAAATGTGGATGTCTCATCCGCTACATATTTTCTGTAGATTTTGTTTGATGGTGAGTCTCTGTGACTGTGTAGGTTGTACTGCAGAGGGCAGCATTTAGGGATAAGCATAGAGGCCAAGCAGGCTGCCTAACCCCACATCATTTCCTGTTATCACAAGGAGATATACTAGTGCCCCCTGTAGGTTGGTCAGATTTAAATGCTTAAGTTTGAGTTTCAAATAATGGGTAATTTAGTACTTAAACATTTAAATGACAACACTTATTATTTATGTAAAATGCAAAATTAATTAGATGTCCTTTATGGCAATGCTAATCTTCTGGCTTTAGCATGTACACACACACACACCCGCACATACACATGCACGCACGCACACACGCGCGCGCACCCACACCACTGAGATAAAATGGTTCCAGAGAAAGACAGAAGCAGGAAAATCCCCTTCAGGAGTGCAGATGCTGGTGATACTGACTGGGACAGAGGAAAAGAACTGGTATTCTGCATGTATTTTGATGATATATATTTGATGATGATATATCTGATGAAATACATGTCTTACTAACAGAACAGATAAAGGATGAGTGAAGATCAAATCTTCATTTTAAAGATGAACATCCTGAGATTCAGTAGGTTTCCATGAAGAAACACCACCCCCCCCCACACACACACAGTGCCAGGGGAGTCCAAATTCAGATAACCCTAAGTAAAATACATACATACATTTTCATTTCATTCTCATTATTCCCCAAACACATTTGGGAAACCCATTTAGATTTTCCTTAAATATACAATAAGTCTTCAAAAATTTGAATGTTAGAAGGCCGCAGCATCTAGAAGGGTTATGTCTCAAAGTAAGAAAGCTATTTCAATTTTGGATACCAAATTTCTCCCTCCCCTAAAACATGCTTAAAATGGTTTACTAAGTTTCCCAGCGGATCTATAAATGCTTGTGTAGCCCATATTCTAGCTGAACCTTGTAGGGAGATTTGAATAAATTATAGTAGAAACCAAGCACATGGCCATATTGATGATCTACTTTTTCATGAGGTTATGGGAGATAAAGCTATTAATATCTAGAGAGGTCAAAAGGTAACAGAAAATTGACACGTTCTTCTAGAAAGACATGTTACTGGTCTACTGTGCTCCTGCCTCTTATAACATGGGTTTGTTTGTTTCTCCCCTCGGGGTGTTCTGTCAGCTTGCCTATGCAGACCTTAACTTGGATTGCCTCCAAAGAAAGATTAGATGGAAACACGGACTGAAAAGAAAGCAAAAAATATGCATCTACGTGACTGAGTCAATTGGGTATGGTTTTAAAAGGAAAGAGGAAACATGTATTTTTTTTTTTATTTCTGTGAGGAGATGCCAACTAAAGATGTAATGAAGTAATGATAAAGAAAGATCCAGTAAAGATAAGGGAAAAATGCTTCTACAAGGGGCAGGGAGGGTAAGATTTGAATTTGGAGAATTATTTGCAATGGTTGTCATCTGGCATAGCCATCTGAAAGCATTGTTAACTGTCTTACAGCAATGGCAAGGTGCTAAAGCCTGAAATGTCACTGTAATACTGTAGCCTGGAAAAGGGGGAATGAGCAACATAGAGGCTGACTTATGAAGAGTGATGGGATTGACCAGGAGAAGAAAAGTTCTGGGCAAAGGAGAAAGTCTATTTGAGGATACAGATACCAGCCTGCAGGGCCAATTAACAACCTGGAGCCACCAGTGAAGAAACCAACAGGTCCATGGAGAGTCAGAATCCTGAGCAAGAATTTCAGAAACTGAACATAAAAGGCCACGGAATGCAGATCTGACTAGAAAAACAAGGTGCAGGCTTTAAAAGCTTAGGAAAGAAAGAGAAATGATTGCTTTTGTTTTGTAATGAATTAAAAAGAAGTAGAATGAGGATGGAAGAAAAGGAGGGCAAGAGAAAAAGGGGGAAAGAAAGGGAGGGAGGGAAAGAAGGTAGCAAGCTCAATAATATAAGCTATTTCATTGCTACTAGTGCAGTAAAAAGGGGCTCCTGACTAGAACTTGTAGGTCATCTCAAAAGCAGGCAACAAGGGGAAAAGGGCCAGGCTCAGGTGAAATCACTAAAATATCAATTTATAATCATACGGCAATGTTCAGGTGGCAGTTAGGAATCCAGGTTTGCTGATTGTAAAAACGGTTGAAGTTGAAGAAAAGACAGCAGTTAGATGAACCAGGGAATTGTGTTAGAAAGACAACAAAGAGGAAGAACCACAAGAAAAAAATAATATCACATTGAGAATGAAGACACTGCAGAAGGCTTTCCAAGAGAGGTAAGAAGACAAAAAAGCATTGTGGGAGAAAGTTCTACCAAATCAAGGAAAGGCTGTAAGTCTCCCCATCAAGGGACCTTTTTTTTTTCCTAGAATCTACCCAGTACTCAAAAGATGTGTGTATGTTCAAGGGCATTTAGTTCACTTGCATAGTAGTGTATTTTGAATTATATTTCTTCTGTAGCTTATCATATCTTACCTATTTGTCTGTTTACATTGTTTATGAAATTCAAAAGAAAGAAAATTTAATTATTTCTAACATTAGTCAATGATTCTCCCTCTCTTTTAAGAAAGCAGTCGTCTAACTTCTATCATTACTCAGAATTCATCAGGTTTTATTGTATAATGTGAGCCAACTGAATAAAAATGAACATTAAAGTCAAATCCCATGGCATCTCTAGTAATTTCCAGGCATGCCCAAGGTACACACACATAAGGAACAGCAATTGTAGCAAAATCTATTGCACCTGCACAGGGATAGCTTTGTGCACAGGGAAGCCTTTGTATCTTACAGTTTTTAACAAGACAGGAAAAGATGGGTTCAAAACAGAGAAAATATATGAAAAAGAAAAGAAGATCCCAAGGCAATAGATAATACAAGTGTCTCTAGGGTTAGGCGACTTGGAAAGAGGATGGTAGGGACTATGTTGATAAGAAAACAACAGTAAAAATTGTCCAGACTGACAATTTAGATCCACAATTGGGATTCTGGGGCTATCAGGTTATAAGAAGACTCCTGTCAGCTGTTGAGATGAAGACTATGAAAAGAGGTCACTCAGTTTCTCATAAGAAGCACTATAAGCAAGCATGGTTGTCCAGGAAGCCAGTGGCAGATAGGAGAAGTCAGACATACAAAGTGCTACATGGTACACAAAAATGTTCCTGAATTCTTGGCTTCTTCCAAGATATTTTGCTTCTGTTGCTCTTATTTTTGTATTGCTTTTCTTTGTGGTAAAGTGTACATAACACAAAAGTTTAAGTATATAGTTTAGTGGAATTAAGCACATTTGTACTATTATATAGTCATTGCAAAAAATCTCTCTCTAAATTTAATTTTTAAGGTTTTTACTTTTCTAAACTGGACTCCGTACCCATTTACTACGTCCTTGTGCTAGAGAGATGGTTCGGGAGATAAAGATGCCTGTTACCAAGACAGATGACTTGAGTTCAGTCCCTGGATGAAACCCACATGGTAGAAGAAAAGAAACAGCAAGTCATGAGCATTGGTACCTGTTTGTGGAAGCCACACTGAAACACAACGAAATCATTTGTAACTGTTGACTTGTTGGGCATACCTGTTTATTCCTTCTTTCGTAGGTTGCTTAGAACACCTTATTGTTAAATACATTTAAACTGAAACCATCTGTTGTACAGAGTGATCTTTAAGGTTCTGATGCCATAGATGATGACCAACTATTTGTACACTTAGAATAATTTTGAGTATATAATATTTTAAAAATCAAAACATTATCAGGCTATCTATCGTATAATCTACTATGCTCAAAGGCTAGAGAACAAAACTGAGTGACGAGTGGCGAATAATTTGACAGGGCTGGGCATTTTCATTCACACTTCTTTTATAAGGAATACCAGCTGCTTATGCTCCTCCTAGAAAAGGTGTTTTATTTTGTTTTGGAAACACCCTCTTTCAAAGCCCCCAAATATGACTCAAAACCAGCACTCACTCTTTCTTATATTGACAAGAAGCCCCCTCAAATGAGATAGAGTTTATACCCTTGCAAATTCAATTGATTTCTATGCCACTATTCAAAATGAGATCACTAGGAAAGACGATTTTAAATTTAAATGAAGGCTGCCTTGGGTGGACTAACTTCCTCTTGATCCTCACGTTTGTAATCAATAGGGAACTCTGGCTGAATCTGATTTTGTGCGTTTTTCAGCAAACGTCAGGAATCCTAATGCAAAAATCTGCTCTGTTATGTGGATTTGTGAACTGTCTGGAGGGTTCTCGGTCCATTAACCAAAGGATAGATTACCCAGAGACACAAATGTAATGTTTTTGTCTCCCACTGAGACAGTCTTACTCCAATATTATTCATGTGCTTTGAAGAAAAGTGGCTTCTGTTTTCTTTAGGGTCACACCTGAACATTTATAAACGGCAAGGCATTCTCTTGGTGTTAATCTAAAATTCTACAGCAAAATTAATTGCACACGCACTTTTAAAACTCTGGATTCCAGAGCTAGCAACGAGGACATTTTAGAATTTATTCATTCAAACTCCCAAGTGAATGACCGTCATATACAACATGTTACTTACACACAGTGTGAAGGACTGCAGCACCGGTGACCAAGGAACAAACCTGTCAGTGAAAAGAAAGACGCGCTACACCCTGCCCAAGCCTGGGATAAGACATCCAGATGTCAGCCTTGACCCATCATCCTGATGCTGCAGTCAGTTAACAGTTGCCTGACTTTCATAACCAGCCTAATAAAGACAAGGCTCCTTATGATGTTTCCCTTTCTCATATAGGCACTGTGCATGTGTGCGTTCATGTGTGTGTAGGTGCATATGTGTATATAGGTACACGTGGGATTGCAAGTGTGTCCATGTGTTTGTGGAGGCAAAAGGACAATCGTGGCTTTGATCCTCCCGAACTCTCTCCACCTCCTTAGAGACAGACTCTCTCCCTGGCCTGTAGCTAATGAATTACATAAGACCAGCTGGTCAGTGAGCTCTGGGGTTCCTTCCCAGTGCTGAATTATATGTGTATGCCACACACCTGACTGACATCTTTGTAGGGGTCCTGGGAATTGAACTCGGGTTTTCATGCTTTAAGACAAACACGTCATTAATTGACCGGTCTCCCCAACCCCTAAGTGATTTTTTTGATTTATGTTTTAGTGGTTCTGGAGATGGAACTCATGGCTCTGCACATGCTAGGCAGATACTCTATCACTGAGCCACACTGTTGGGATGTTTAATTTCAATTTCTAGCAAGAATAGATTAAGGAATGCCAGGGAGTTCTCATGTATCATACCTATAGGTGTGTCTATGAGAGGTTATCCTGAACATGGGCAATACCATCCCAGGAGCCGGAGTTCCAGGTTGAACATGGAAAGAAAAGGGAGAAAGTGAGTCGGCCCCTGGAGATTCTCGTCTTTGGTTTGGTTTTTGGTTGGTGAGCCAAGCCTCCCTATCCTCACCGTGGTGGCAGACTGTCTACCTCTGAACTGTGAGCCCAAATTGCTTTTGTCAAGAATTTGACAGTGTGATGGGAAAGGCAGCAGACACGCCCACCAAGTCCCTGGAGTTCATTCAGATCTATTAGTGGACTCACAGCCAGCAGAACCACAGGTCTGCTGAAGAAGAAAAGGAGCCTTTACTTTCCTAAGTAGGAATTACCAAATAAGATATTGTCGTGAATGCTAAGTGGCAAATGCTTTTAAAAGAATCCTTCTCCCATTCCCTATTATGCACGGAGGTAAACAATCAGATTACTTATAAATCAGCCCTTTGTCTGGACATGCAATAAAAATCTAATAGTCTCAAGGAAATTTCTCCTCCTAGCCAGAGCTATAATCAAGCATTTTCGGCATAATATGAAATATTAATGGCTTTTCTTTCTCTTGCTCTCTTTTCAGTCTTTTTTTTTTTTTTTTTTTTTTTTTTTTTTTTTTTTTTTTTTTTTTTTTTTTTTTTTTTTTTTTTTTGCTCCAATCCTGTCCTTCTTTTCTCTGGAAAGGGTAAAACAAAGTCATTCTGCCCTTGCTTCTGAATCATGTGTCCTCGCCAACACCTGAGGCAGTGAAAAAAAGATGAAGAAATGACAGTATCTGGTCTCGCTGACTCTCACTACATTGCTGGAGATATTTAGTAACTCAGACAGTGTTAACTCTTCCTTGTCCTTGTGCAGCCCCATGACAGCTATGCTCATCTATGCGGTTTGTTTAAGTTAAAAGTACAAGGACCCGTGGATTAAGGGAAATAGCCCTGCCTTTGTGGAAACCAGTTACTCAAGACGAGCTGCATCTGTTCATTCATTTGTTCAGAGATTTGTTAGTATTTGATTCAGGAGTCCTGTGATCTTGTTCAGCTGATTGAGTCTTAAAATTAGCTGGAGTAAGGCTGTAAAAATTCAAAGAAGGTTTAAATTTTCCTCCTATCCCCATTCTTCTAATGTTTATTGAATGCCTGTTGTATGCCACATGCTATGCTGGGTGTTGGAAGGTAAAACAACACTCACTTTAATCTAATGAAAAGACAAGGCAGTAAATGAGTAATGCTTTTTTCCACCCAAAAGATAATGATAAAGATAAATGAAAACAAAAGTGGAGGAAAGAAGCAGATATTGCAATAGAATAACTCAAGAGACAGGTCTCTCTTAAAGAGCTGCAGACTACAGTGGTCTCCAGAGAAAGACAGTCAAGGGTGTAAATTCTGAACTCCATAGCGCCTGATACATGTTACACAGACTATGTGCTAGTGATTCGCCTCTGAAAACATGGTTTAACATCCCTAAACTCCTCTGAATAGAATATCTAACTCCAGGACCTGGCATTTATTTTTTAACTAATTTTTTAAAATCATCATTATTTTTCTTAAATATAATATTTAAGATAAAACCTGCAGTATACCAAGTATATTATTCATGGAGAAGCAAGAAAAGAATTTCCTAGGCAAAAGACAATAGTCACAAATGTTCTCGGTTCAGGAACTATTAGGAGGATTGAATGGCCAAAGAAGTCAAGCATAAGGAAGGAAAGGTTTTCTTAAAAGAAAGAAAAATTAAAGAGCTAGGCAGAGATCATGCAGTTGCCGCTAAGGACAATGGGACATACCTGGGTTTCATTCTCTAAGCAACTGAAAGTCCCCAGAGAGATTCAATCAGAGAAATGATAACAACCAATTGAATTCATGGTTTTAACAGCTCTCTCCCTTCAGTATGGTACTGAGTGGGTTAGAATGGCCAAATGAAAGAGGTTAGACAGATGAAGGGACGGCTCAGTGGTTAAGAACACTGACAACTCTTCCAGAAAACCTAGATTCAATTGCCAGTTCCCCTATGATGACTCACAGTTGTGGTTAACTCCAGTTCCAGGGCCTCTGACATCCTCTGTAGCCTCCATGGTTACCAGAACTGAATATAATGCACGTACATCATGCAGGCAAAACATATATANAACTCAAAAGCAGATGGAGAAAGATCAAGTGTCATCGTTCACATGAAAGATGGTGTTATTTTGCATGCCTAGGTGACAAGGGAATAAGCGAACAGATTTCAGATACATTTTCAAGTAGAGTCAATTGATTTTGATCACGAACTAGATAAAGGTGTGGTAAAATTTTCAAAGGTGACTATAACACTTCACGTTCGCTAAATATGATGTCAGAAATCTCCCATCTGTAAGCTCGGTCAAATTGTCCTCCTTTGGACAGTTGGTGTGATTGAGACTACACCGGTCTTATACAAACTAGGCTGTGCAAATCTTCAAGGTTCAGTCACGAGCATCTGACCTTGGACTGACCTGAATAATATTTCACCAAAAAAAAAAAAAAAAAAAAAAAAACCCACATCGGCCTAAATCTCAGAATAAACCATTATTTAAAAAAATGTTTTCTGCGGACGTAAATAGTTAATAAAAATGCTCTGAATCAGGACAGGTTGTAATGATAATCTGTCTGTGTCATTATGAGAAGAGGAAAGGACACAATGACACAGATACACCCAGAGGGAAGAAGCCCATACGAGAAGAATGACTGCATTGGAGAGACGAAGCTGCGAATCAAAGAATTCTGAGGATTACCAGGAAACCAGTAGATGCCAGGCACTTCAAGAAAGGATTCATCTCTGAAGCCTTTAGAAGGATTACAGTCTTGAACTTGACATTGCTATATAGAGATAAAATACTTAAGAACTTCATTGGCGTCACTGATATGAAAATGTGAACATAAACTGGTGGAGATATTTTCAATCGTGTGCATTGGGGCAGGGATACAGCACACACGTGTGTGCTGGTGTCCATCGATGCTGAAAGGGTCCACCCTATTTGGGTGTTAGGAAAATCGAATTAATATCTTCAGTAAGCGCAGTGTGTGCTGTTATCAGATGTGCCGTCTCTCTAGCCCCAAGCCTGTGAGTTTTGTGTAAGTACAATTCTCAATGGACCAAACTGTTTCCTTTAACACTTGAAAGTTACAGAAAGACAGATGGGAAAAATAGAATTGTTCAATTTTTAGTCAAAAAATGTAAAGGAGCTTTTACCTTGAAGGATTTGGAAAAACAAAGAACCAGAGCAAAACCAGTGTTCCTTACATGTTCGGTGTCCTGAAACAGAAGAGTCTCAAAAGAGAGAAAGATGGAGTTTGTGTGTAGGGAAAGGGGAGGCGGCGGTGGGGGAGAGACAGAAATCTTTAATAAATAAATAAATTAATTAAAAAAATAAATAAAATAAAATAAAATCTAAAAAAAAGAGAGAGAGAGAGAAAGAGCCACAATGCAGAATTCAAATGCTGGACTTGGTAGGAAACTGTCTCGACGTTACAAGAATGCAACTGTAAAACCCACCACTAAAGCATCAGAAAGATTTAAGGTGGCACCTCATAAACCCTTCAAACACACACAGAGTTGTCAGAATTTAAGAGTGTGCCTTTTAAATCAATAAGCAACTAAGCTTCTTAAGGGTTGATGCCCACAGCTGCACACAGGAAGCCTATGATAGAAAAAAGGCTCACACTAAAAATATCTATGGGGTGTCTTTTGTCTAATAGAGTAGACTTACACATAGACAGATATGAAGTCCCAATCTTTCTAAAAGAATTTGATAAACTTGGGCTTAAGGGAATAGGAAAATCACACAATGAATGGGGGTGGGTGTCTCTGATTCTGTGAACTACGTTGAACTTGAAGCAAGTGACAAAATTACCCATCTTCAACCCTGAGCCACTTGTGGAAAAGAAGCCAGGGAGTACAAATACTGGAAAAGGAAGGGGAGTCCACTGGTCAGGAAAAGCATCCTCTAGAGAGTAGTTTTGAGCATTTTATAAAGAATGGCCAACAATTGGTTTTCAAAAGCGTGGTTTGCCCGTGGCTGCTGTGTCTTCAGTGTCTCCCACATTGTGAATGAGAATGCAATTGTTCCGTACTGCGGTCCATTGCTTGTTGGGTGTGCAGGAGACAGAGAATCGGAATATTTTGCTCCAAACTCTTGAAAGATTAAGAAGAATCATGCTGAAGTTCTGTATGCAAACAGCTTCAGCAGCACTTTGGATGGGAACACCCAAGACTTTAAGGGAAAAGATGATATTGAGGGTATCCTGAACTCCAACATGGGGAAAGAATGGGAGGATAAGCAGGGGTGACTGTATTTTCTAAGGGCTACTACACTGATTCCTGATATTCTGCATATTCCTTTTAGCCTTATGACACTGTTTTAGACTTTTTACACAACAATAACAATATGGCCATGGGGACCAGAGAAAGGGATAGGTTTGTAGCTGACTTGTTCAGTGAATCGCGATGCCGAATAGTGATACCATTTGTTGGATGATCAGTAATAGTTTTGGGAGGGAGAAGAGCGTGTAAAAGGCACGAGTAGGCTTCCTAGTTGTCTTTGGCCACTTTAACTGTGAAATATATATGAATTTCAAATGCAATCCCTCGACTCAACTCATTCAGGATCCTAAAGTCACAACATGTCTTCTACCAGTGACATTTTTATAAACCATGGCCCTAGAAGCCACTCTGACATTAACAAAAGCAGATTGATGGTCTTCGGATGAAAGAATCATGCAATGTTAGCACAATTCAGCATAATCTGACCAAAAAAATTAATGCTCATAGTTGTTACTTTGAAAGAACACTGTTTGACCTCGTTAAGGTTTGTAAAAGACAACTTTATTCATTGAAAATGTATGAGTGTTTAAAGTAAAAAAAAAAAAAAAAAAAAAAACCATTACCCTTGCAGGCACATTACCCTTGGGGAAAAAGAAAAACGAATTTGAATTTGATCTGATCACTTGCCAACAGTGAAATCTTGGTAGAGATTCCAGTTGCCGTCCAATGCAAATGAGAACTATTTCAAAATGGTGTTCCTATGGGGATGCCAAGAGACCTTAAACACCTCAATGTGCCAGATACAGCCAGGAAAAGAAGAGGTAGTCATTTTGTAAAACTGTTAGCTAGCTACAGGGGAATCAGTAAGAGCAAGCAGCATTTGGGTGAAAGACGACCATGTAATAAATTTCTAATGTGATTCCTGTAGGAGCCAGACAATTTAAACTAAATAGAAGCAGACCACCCAAAGGAAGTTCTTTACTTCCAACCATTATCACCTGCTAGAGCGGAACTCAGCCATCGATAAGTTTGATGGAGGTCTGAGTCTCAGTAGTTTACCCTGAAGCAATACCTGGTTGCAGGAAGAGCCACAAACTGAGATTACCCGAGTATCACTCATGAACAGAGCATCCAAAAGAAATGCCTAACATTCCCACCATTTCAGATAGGATCACCTGCCAGCACACTCACCAGGATCCTCCTAGACGGATGGCAGCCAATCAGGGGTCCTGAACTTCAAAAAACTCTCACCCCCACCTTTACTACTATAAAAACCCAACACTAACTGAGCTCAGGGCTCTCCGTTTATTCCAATATGTTGGCCATGTGGAGAGACTGAGTTTGCAAACTTGAATAAAATAAAGGTTCTTTATTTTCTTTGCTTTTACATATGGGACTCTGTCTCCTTGAGGGTTTTTGAGGGACTTAGGGGATCAGGGCATAACAATTCCCTCTGCCACTGAATTAGAGGCTCGGGGAGTCAGAGCACAGCAGAGGGAAAGACCAGTTCACTCCTCTGTGACCTGACCTGATGAAAGCAGTGTGCAAATTCCAGGAAATTTCTCGGAAAAATAAACCATCCCAGCATGCCAGAGAGTATGATTCTGGGTTAAAGGTCATTTTTGTGTCATTGGAATCCTTTCAGTTTGGAATGTTGTGGCTTCAATCGAATACCATTTCATATTTAAGCAGCAAATCACTCAACAGAGAGCTTCCTCTGCCTCCTCTGGGCCCATCTTTCCTGAAGAAGACGAGCACCATCTATGTGCAACCTGCTTCTTTTTGTGAACAGGTCAGTGGTTCCAACTGAACGTGTAATCATGGATGAGGGTCTTCTGTGTAGTTTACTTCTTAAAAACCCAGACACCCGATGGAAGTCATTTAATAAATGCTTGTGTATCTGAAAGTGCTAAGTGCTGGAGAAGGCTGCTTGTCTGTCCTGGCCGCCCAGAATCAAAATAACCATACAGAAATTATATTAATTAAATCATTTCTTGGCTCATTAACTCTAGCTTCATATTGGCTAACTCTTACATATTAATTTAACCCATTTCAATTTATCTGTATATCACCATGAGGTCGTGGCCTACCAGCAAAGTTTCAGCACTTCTATCTCCGGTGGCTCCATGGCATCCCTCTGACTCTGCCTTCCTACTCCCATGCTATAGGCCAAGCAAGTTCTTTATTCATTGACCAGTAAAAGCAACACATAGACAGAAGGACCTCCCACACCAGCTAAGTGCGTAGAAGTTGATAGAACCATGGGAAATTGAAACTATAGAGCATAAAATAAACCAAGCATTCAATTATTGTTTCATACTCCACACGGGAACTCTAGGGGGCAGTGCTGAGTTCCACATACAGTAGGACACCAATAATTGTATTTTTATAGGCTACAGGTTATGAAGCTACAGGTTTCATGAAATAATCTTAATCTGCAAGGCAATTAATAAAATAAGATACGTAGCAATCTTTCAACACTCAGATACGGCCACCAACAAGGGTTTGTTACTGGTGGTGCCTTCTAGACTGTGGCAAACTTCTTCTGCTCGAAATCTCTCTCAAATGAGATTTAGCGACTCATAAATGCTGTACTTGGGACTATACTTGTTTCTCCCACTTCCTCCCCCTTCCAGTTCCTAATGTTAGATACAAATCATAAATGTCTCCTTTTGCATTTCAATAAAATACATTTATGCATTCAGATCTATCATCAAATGTTAAAGCTTCAAATATCTTAAACACAAAGAAGGAAATGCACATTGGTTTAGGAGTTTAAAATATTTAGAGTTTGGGAGTTTTTGTTTGTTTGCTTGTTTAGATTTAGAGAAACTGCAAATGAACGGGATGAAATCTAAGACAATAGTCAAGCCTGGCTCCCTTAATAATTATTGCTAACATAAAATATTGTGGAAATGTGGAGAATTTTCTGGCACTTTTTCACCTAAAGAGGAAAACCAGAATGAGATGCAAATCAGTCCTCTTTTCTAATGAATAATGTAAATGAATGTTCTGCATATAGCAAGGCAGTCTGCAGGAATTCTCTCTGCTTCACCTCACATTTCTTGGGGGTTTAAGCACTGTGTGTCACAAAAATTTAGAGGAAGGGATTTCCAAATAATGGTCTTGGAGCCCAAAGTTAGTGTGGACAGTAAAGACATTAGGGTGCACAGAGCAGTAAGGAGGAAGCTGACATTTAAAATAAAAATATTGCTATTTTTCCTTTGCTTAGTTAACAAAGTTATATGACACCGCAGTCTGTAATTATTTGTGTGGCTATTAGAGTGTATTCAATAATACCTTTTTGCAAAGACTGAGACTAACTATGAAAACCCATCTTTCTCCCAAGCCCTAATGTATGATGAAAATACATGCTTTACTAGGAGTATTTTTTACATACACTAACACTTAAAACCTTTTTCAGTTAGCATGGCAGAATTCACTTAATACTGCATTTTATGCAACTTTTGAGCACCATGAAAAGTACTCCATTCTTTGGACAATAGTCACAAACAAATCCTCATTTATGAAACACATAATCAATTGATATTAACTATGGGTGGGCTCGGAGTTTCAGTCATAGGTCATTTCACTAAAATGTATTTCTTATTTACAATTCATTGCCTTTGTGTCTGGTTTTGTTTTTTAAAAATGCAGCTTTGAATACATAATTCCTTTTCTTGTATTTAAAAACTGCACATACCCTGGGTTTTTTGTTTGTTTGTTTGTTTTATTGATGGATTGATTGATTTTAGTCATTGTTGATGTTAAATGCTTTTCTATGCCTAAAAGAACAAGTGCCCAATTAAAGTTATGATAGTGTGGCAGACTCTATTTTTCATCAAATATTTAGCAGATCTGTTATTTCTCTTGATGCTATGAAAAGCTACCTAACAAAACTACCTGAAGGAGGAAACTTGGCTCATAGTTCAAGGATACAGCTCATCATGATGGGCATAGCATGGCAGTCAATGCCTAAGACAGCTGGTCACATTGCACCTTCAGTCAGGAAGCAGGGAGAAAAGAAAGCTAATACTCAGCTCGCTTCCTCCTGTTTATCCAGACTAGGACTCCAACCCACAGAATTGTACTGTAGGACCCAGCCAAGACAAATTCAATAGAGGTCAAACTCTCAATAGTTTGCCCCTGTTCCGAGAAAGACCACAAACTGAGATTACCCAGGCACCACCAAGGAACAGACCATTCAAATGAAATTTCTACGATTCCAACCATAGTAGATAGGATCACCTGCCAGCACACACCCATCGCTTTTCACCAGGCCACTCCTAGACAAATGTCAGCCAATCAGGGGTCCTGAACCTTAGAAATCCCTCCTCTCACCTTTGCTACTACAAAAACCCAACCCCAATTGAGCTCGGGGGCTCTCTGATCACTCCAATACCTTGGACACACAGAGAAGACTGAGTTTGCAAACCTGTGTAAGAATTTTACATACAGGACTCGGTCTCCTGGTTGGTTTTGGGGGAACTCTGTGATCTGGGCATAACAGTATCACATCAAAGGTGGGTGTTCCTGTATCAATTAACCTAATCTATAAAGTTCTTCACAGAGATGCCCAATTTCCATAGTGAGACTTTTGGCATAGCTGAGCATCAGCTGTCTCGCTGGATTGTTGTCCTGAAGCTGTCTACAGCCATCTTTAGAGAGATCTCTGAACACAGGATGAATGAAGTTGAGCTGTAAAGGTTAAATTATTTGATAGAAGGTCTTTGAAATATATTTTAAATTTAATGCCATAAAAAAGATGTTTTTCTCTTTTTCTACTTCCCATGTAGATTAGATCCATGATTATGTCTCTTAGGGGTTCTCATTGTTGTCTAGGTTCTCTGGGATTGTGATTTGTAGGCTGTTTTTTTTTTTGCTTTATGTTGAAAAGCCACTTATGAGTGAGTATAAATGATAATTGTCTTTCTGGGTCTGGGTTACCTCACTCAAAATGATGTTTTCTAGCTCCATCCATTTGTCTGCAAATTTCAGAGAAAAAATGTTTAGCTCAATAAAAACGAATAAAAATAAAAAAAAAAACAGATGTTACTGACCATAGACTATCCACATAAGAACAACAGACAACTGTATTAAACAATTACTGGATCGCTTCTGCGGTTTAATTTTTGTGGCTTTCCTCTAAGTTTTCATTTTGGAGACAACAAATCTTGCTAAGATATGTGTTAAATACCTATACATAGACTCTTATTTTTTTTAATGTAATGCTAAAAAGTAAAGTTAATGCCTTTAGCATGGAGGGTTGGTGACATTTATTTGAAAATCCAGAGCACATTCTTATTCCCTTCTCACAACCAGGCTTTGCAGCACCTTTCAGACTATAAAATTATCAGTAAATCACAAGACCAGTGGAGTAAGACTTGGCCAGAATTTAAAATCTGAAACGGGAATATATAGACATATATAAAATCCTAGAGTAAGGTATTTTCATGAGCTGTACTCCAGCTAAATATATATTTCTGTTGATATATGTTTACTCAGCCTTCGAACTACCTTTAATTTTCAATTAAAAAGGCTTAGAAATCTGAGCTCTAGGGTCCTTCATCAAATCATTTAACATTCACAATGATATTGGAAAGAGAAGCTAAACCAACTTGATTATTACGTTTACTAAATAAAGGGTTTTCTGGGATTTCTCTTGCAATAGGAATGAGAAACTATGGGAAGTTTACAACCTTATAGAAATGCAAATACATTTTCATTTCCTAATGGGCTCCAGAAAGAGAGGTATAGATTTTATTAGAGTCCCTAGGTTGCTGCCACAGGTGGGTATCAACCGGCAATTATGTCTTCAGACAAAAAAACGTTGAGTACTCTCCATCACATAGCTGGTTCTTGGCAAAGATCAGACTCTCATGAATATAGCAGAGTTTCGAAGTGCAGTCTTTGCATTCTTGCAGACAGCCATCACCTGACATGGCATTCTCTAAAGTAAAGGTTCCCTTGCAGAACCTCTCCTCAGTAATTCCTGAGGGCTGAAGAGCTGGGTCACTAGTGGAGAGTGTTTATTGATCCTGCAGAGGACCGCAGTTTGCATCTCAGCACCAACAAGGCAGCTCACAGCCCACTTTAACTCCAGTTCTAGGGTATCAGTGCCCTTGTCAGGCTTTCACTAACTCCTATATGTATGCAATACCCACAAAACACTCAGGCGCAGGCACACACACATACACATAAAATAAAATAATGACTACTTTTTAAAATATTTTTTCACTTTCTTCCCCATTTTTCTTTCTTGTGAATTGAGGACTGAACCCAGAGCCTCGTGTATGTTTAGCATGTGCTCTGATAGTGATTTACTGACATAGCCAAAAGACAGGATTTTTAAAGCAGTGCTAAGAATTGAGCCCACTAAACCGCTACACACACACCAAACAAACACAGTACTACCACCCCACAAGCCCATTCGAGTCAGAAACGCTTGTGACGAGAACCAAGACAAACGGAGAAGTCCATCGTGAGGGAAACCGATGACTGAAAAACAGAAAATGGCTTTCACGCCATCCGACCACTCAGGCTGGGAATGTGGCCCAGTGGTTATGTGGTTGCTTAGGATGTTGAAGTCCCTGGGTCCAGTCTAAAGATTTACCGTTTGCCAGACGTCTGTAAAGCCCTGAGCTCAGTAATAAGCACAGAAGAAAAGCAGGCAATTATTCTGCTCAGAGAAGTCTAAGATCATTTTATATTCTTAAAGCATGAGCAAATGCTTTGAGTAAAAATTATTTTTATTAAAATTTTACAAATCTTTTCAAGTGCATATGCCTGGAAAAATGTCATACAATGAAACAATTAAGTATATTACTAAAATAAAGCATAGAGCAGACTATAAAAACAATTCAGGTGTTTTGCCTTTTAGGAAGAATGAAGAACAGGAAGAAACTATTTAAAAGATAATCAGAAAAACCTTTGACATAAGAAGCATTTGGGAGTATTCAGAATACTGAATGGCTAAAAAACTGCACACACCATCGAAAATGTTCAAAAAGCCAAGAGTAAGGAAAAAGTCCTGGAATTCGTATAGAATGTGATGTGCTCTATTGTTGATTCTAGTTATTCAATGTTTCTCTCCGCAAGGTTGGTCTCTCAAAGGCCCTGCTTAGGTGTTTTTGGGGGGGGGGGGTGGATGATAGAAGAAACTGGTAGGGACCATTTCCCTCTCCATTTGTGGTGAACTAGCACTGGTATACTCAAAGTCTAAGCAGCTTTAAGTGTCACTGAGCACTGGTCCCCCATATTCCTTTCTATTATTAAGATTTGAATATTCCCAGGACAAGCTACTTCTTTAGTCTAGACAAAAACTTCAAAACACACAACTTGACCAAGTTATGGTCAGCCCAGAGCTAATACATTGCAAGCCACCAAGATTAAGAGGTTTGTATGTCATCATGACCTGATTTAGTAAAACCTAATACAAAAGATTAAAAAATTATCCTAGAAAAGAAAAAAAGGGGGGCATACATTTTTCTCAGCGGTATCAAGTCTAATTGTGCCTTTTGAAATGTGAACAAAAACTTTTTTTTAAGCTTAGAGTCTTAACACACTACAATCAAAAACATTGAGAAGAAATGGATTCAGAGGAAGGGGTAAAGGGAAAGTTTTCAATTTACTAGAGAGAAAGGTTGAAAGATTATCTCCTGAGTCTCTAATCCCACATTTCAGGAGTATAAAATTATCATCTGGGAAGCCAATTGACCAATAATAACTTATTTTTGAATTATTTCCTCAAAGGACTAAAATTAGCTAAACATAAAAATCTGGAAGGATAAGAGTCAGAAAGGCAAATCACACAATTGTGTTACAATATCTCCCAAACAGAGCAAGAATCAATATTGTCTAGATATTACCTAGTGTTTGTAGGTCAAATAAATGACTATAAACATCTCTGTGTTTCGGTAGGTCAAACAAATTATAAATGTACTATATTTGTGGAGAAATTGCTACAGATAAACTAAAAACCTTTTATGAGATGACAGTAGAGAAATGGAGTAGACAACTTGTTTTTCAAAGCCCTTCTGGACTGCTTTGTTAGCTTGTGCATGTCAGTACTTGCTTTAAAAAGTACACAGAAAAGACAAGGTGAAGTCAGCACAGGCCTGGAATATTAAGGGAAGTCGTCACTGAACCTCTTTTGGTACAGGAGTGACATACAGATTTCATTGAAGGGATGCTTAAAATCGTTCACACAGAACCTGTGAAGGGAAGGAGGCAGGTAAACGATATTGAGGAAGATGACCCAGATGAGCATCTCAACTGAGGCAATTTTTCTGAACAGGACATATTTGGCAGTATCTACAGACATTGTTCCTTTGCCAAACCTGGATACCCAGGCTGCTGGCTTCTCACTGGGAGAGGCGAGGGCCACTGTTCCACAGTCTATGATGTGCCAGATTGCTCCCTCTAAGAGCTATTCAGCATGGACCATCCATTGCGCCAAGCTTCAGAATACTTGCCTTATGCTCCTGATGAGCGATAAAAGGAAACACGCTGGCAGCTGTGAGAAAGGATTGAATGAAAGATTAGAGGGCGTGAAGGAAATAGCACAAGATGATCGGGAAGAAATTCCAGGGGCTGAAGAGATATGATAAATAAAAAACATTTTTGAAAGGATGATTTACGACGAAGTATGTTCTATTTACCTAGACCAGTGTGTCCCCTAAGGTGGTACAACCATGCATTTAAGTTGTCAGTTTTCAAGGCACTCTATGGCAGAAGAGCAGCGCAGCACCCTGAAGCCCAGGGCAAGTGCATCTGCAATTCATTCGTGCCAGCGCATGCACTTAACATTGATGCTAATATTTGTGCTTTACTAAACAAATGGGCCTCGGCAATCCTTGGTTTCCTTAGCTGGTGATCGATAGAGCTGACTTATTTATAAGGGTTTAATGCAAGGAATCTCTCCTAAGCATCCTGGTTTCAGAAAGAGTGAAACTTTCTCTTTGTGTCTATGGAAATGGACAGCAGATTTTACTAATCCCAGGGAGACATAATGCACAAGCTTATTTTATCAAATCTGCTGTTGACTGCAATTAACTGGAGGGGAAAAGAATATTTAAAGAAATTAGAACACTTAACTTTCTTCCCAACATTGTCTAAAATTGTGCTACTCTATAAACTTGGTTTCCTTTTGACAAGACTTCTTTCTCCAGTTGAAAGTCGCAGGACTTTTACAGAACAGTAAGTTCCTTGAAGGTAGGAGCCTTGTCTTGTTCAAGTTCCTTCCACTCTAAATGCTCAGTTCTTAGAAGAAGAGCCCCCAACAAGTAAGTAGCTACTGATTTGTTCAAAGTGGCTGGATTTAACTTCAAAGAGCCCCCCAGCAAGAATCTGTACGTGTCAACCTAAAATCTCTTAGGATCTCATACAGAGATATAACCAGCTGACCGATTAATAAGCTGTTACCCTACTAGCTTTAAAAACCATGACATTTCCTGCCGTGCCTATGCTGCATGAAATAACAGTGCCCTATAGAATCTACATCATTGATCTTATGTAAATGCTGTCTCCTTGCCCTCAACATTCCACTATTATGAGAGACTGAACTTTGGCTGCACATTTTGTAACAGCTTTTCACGACACCTGTCTTACAACCTGCCTGAATGTTGGGGGTCCTGAGTACCAGTCTCAGTACCACCTCAGGGCTCAGAATTGGATGGCTATGGCAGGCGAGGATCTGAGGGTGAAAAATTAACTCAAATACATTACCTCTGCATATTCTTTATTTTCCATCTGAGGGGAGAAAGTGAAATAAAAGAGGGCACAGAGGAGAGGAAAAATAAGGAGAAGAAAGAAGAAGGAGAGTAAGAGTCAGGGCTGATCTCATGAGGTTTCTAGTTTTTACAGACATAGTTGGAAATTCTATAGGCAAGGACAATGATAATATGCATATCAAAATCACAATGAAGGCAGGTACTACTTGACAAAGCAAAACTCCGGAACAGGTGACCCGACCCAGGAAAGAGCCAGCATTCAAGGGGAAGTATCTGACATTCCAAACCATTAGATAAAGTTACTAAACATTCCTAAATCCTAGATTTACCCATTCTCCTCACCTGATTTCTTTTGTGATAACCAGCATTGGGGATTTCCAGATTGGTTGTTAGCAAATGTGGAGCTCGCTGCCTTCCTGCTCTGTGTGGTTTGTTTGTTAGCAGGTAATTTTGTGGGATTGACTCTATGTAAATTTGACTGCTAGAACAAAGAATGACTGTCAGGACTCCAAGGCCTCCTGATGTGGGGGAATGGAACAAGGTCATTCTGTTGCCCTTACACAGGTTACACTGCTGAGGTGTTCTGGGAATGAATCCCATTTTGAAGGGAGGAATCATAGTTTCACAAGGTTTACACAGATATGACAGCATCTTTTCCAAAAGACAAGTATTCCCACAACTCTGCAAAACGGGTTATTCCATGTAGATGTGAATGTACACACTTCCGTGGATCTGTCTGTTGGTCTGTCAGTTGAACATTCACTGTATAGCCTTGCGGGCTCCAACACCTAACTTTCTTAGAAAAAAACAAAAAACAGAAAGCAAAAGGAAAACAATATCTTGGTGGCATTAATTATGCCAAAGTGTCTCTCAGTTCTTTGAAAAGAAGTCTCTGTATTGACTGCCATTAACAATCCACCTGGATATTTGGCAGTCCCTGAAAACCCAGCTCACTATTCTTAGAGAGCAAAGAAATCTAGTAATACCTTGGCAGCTACCTAGGGAAAGACTCGCTCTCTCCTATGAAGTTGCTCCGGGCCATAGCCTGCTGTGTGCTGGTGTCAGGATGTCCTCACAGGATGCTGCAGTCTAGAAAGCCCCTTGTTTTCTGATACTAAATTTGACCATGGTATAACATACCGGGAAGCAAAGGCCCTTCACATCCCAGATAAACACACAAGGAAATCTCACTCTGATTGTACATGTACATTAACTATGCTTCCTCCAAAGAAAGTGTCTTTTCTTGAATTTAGGTGCTTCTTATTAATAATTACTGTACTTACTAATAAGTACAGTAGACAAATACAGCTTTGTTGTGTAAACCAAATATTAAATTAATATTATAACTGCTTTTCAATATTTGATGACAATCTGCCATTCAGAGACTCATTGATTATATATTGATCAGATAAATGAGTAAAATATTTGCTTACAAATATCCATGGCAAACTGGCATTTTTCAGATTTGTTTGTGAGCCAAGCCATCTCACCAGCATCGTATAACATCAACTTTACTTTGATGTTAAAATTGGTATTTTTAAAAATCACTCACTTATCAATTATTTATTAATCACATATATTATAAGTTAATCAAAGTTCTGAAAATGGGGCTGAATTTTCCTTTGCTCTCATGAATTGATGAACTAAATTCTTGATTTTGAATGCTTTGTAATTATAAAACAATCATGAAAACTTTATCCCTAAAGGCAGGTACCAAATATTGACATTTTCTTAAAACACTCTGGAAGTAAGTTTTTTACATATATCTAGAAATTAAAGCCCTTGTTCTAACTGGTGAACAGCATAGCCAAACCAGAAAAGACAAAAAGTGTGTTCAAATGGCTCTATAAGAATAGATGTAATTTAAACACTTTGGAAAGACATAAAACTCAATCTTTGCAGGACATTGGTTAGAAAAAAAGTATTACCAATAAAAAAAAATAGCTCTACTGGTTCCATAAGGGAACAAAATCAAAGTGAATTAGGGAAGAAGAATGAAGAAAAGAACATAATATTCACATGAGCAAGAATATGCTCATGTGCTCATGTCTGAGGATCATGGAGTATTTGGTAGGCACCTACCCAAATTGTTGCACTCAGCAGTGGAAAGAACAGTGGACTGGGTTCAGACATCTGTAGTGTATCTGTCCTTGGGAAGACGACTGACCTGTCTTGATTCTTAGTTCCAGTTAAGCAATGGGGATAATAAATTCCACATAGAGCGTTTATAAAGAACAAAAAGAAAACATGATGTGAGTTAGACCATTCAATGCCATCATTCAGGCTGTTTGATTCTACCCCAGAAAAACTTAAATAAAACTCTGGAGTAGTGGTTGGAGAGGGTTGATAGCTGAAGCTTAATGCCAACAGGACAGGCCTATCTCTCTGCTGTGGGATAGAGCTTACACTCTTTGTGTGCCATATTAACCCATTCCCAGTAGGGATAATACAGTGTGCTCATTAATCAATACCAGGAAATCAAGATGGAATTTAAATTCGTTTAGAAAAGAAAATCCTGAAACTCAAACGTCTCTCCCAGGGCAGAGATAACAGTCTCAAAATGGTCTTTTCTTCATGAACTCCTATGATGCTGAAGCTTCACTCATCTGTCTTTAAATTGTGGCCAAGAAAACAAAAAGTGACGTATTTTTTTTTCCTTCTCACCTCGTTCTATTGCTCCATCTAAGCTCCCAAAAACACTTTGCTATTCTCCAGTTGAGTTTAGTCTTTTGAAAAAAATAAAAAATAAAACAAAACAAAACAAAAAACCCCAGAGAGCTGTTAAAACTTGTCTTGCATAAGGAGGGCCCCTGTTGAAGCAAGCTGGCTTTAGCATGCTGATTGTCAGGTCAATCACAGGGATTCTTCTCATAACTTGTTGTCAGAGGAACTTTAACTCAACCCTTGGTCCCTTCTCTGCTTCAGGTGGGAAGAAATGCATGAGGTTATTTTATTTGTCTAGCATTGAAAATGATAGATACCCAGCCATTTCAACCAGGACCTTAAAATGGTATTTCTAAAGATGTGCTGGTCTTTCTGTATCCTAGTTAGAATGCATTTGTCCATGCGTGGGCAAAAATAGAACACAAAGAGAAGAATGAAGTCAAAAATGGAAACGAGCATTAAAACAATGAGCTGAGAGAACATACTAAGGTGTAGTGAGCAAAGTAAAGAGAACAAAAGGGCAATACCTTCTCTGAGTGTTTCTCAATTAATCCCTGAAATAGTGCTAAAATGATTCTTAGACTCCTAGCACATAATGGCTTGGAAGAGAAGAATAATTTCAGTCCCTACTAGAGAGCCATTATGATGTTCTTATGAACTGGTTAATTCATGACTGGGCTCTCTTATACCAATCTCTGACCAATTTGAAACAGAAAAGTCATCTGTCCTGAGTGGTGCAATTTCTCTAGAAATGGGAGCTATACTTAATACACACATTCAGGACTTCACAATCGCAGAAAGCAGAATCCTGTGTTCTAGATTTTACTGGGAAAACTGTTTTCTTCTATTGAAGATGATATTAGGCACTGAGTATTAAAATGCCAGGTCTTTATTTTTCAGTATAACTCAATAAGTATGTGTTTATTGGAATTCACTTCGGAGACCCCATGAACAGGACCTAGTGACATCAACCAAATACCTGAAGGGAAAAGCCTGAATCTCTGCTTTCTGCCACTAGCTTCAAGAAGAAGGTGTAAGGCTGAGGGAGGAAGGAGACAAAAGCCCGGAAGCCATGACACCTGAACAAGCAATCTATAATCAAGGCAAATTCTCTTAATCAGTTGATTTCTTGAAGCTTCCACCTCCTGTTCAGACAACTTTTCAAGGCAAAGACAGTATTTGCAGCCTTCTAGGAATGCCTTAACCAAACCACACTTGCTTTCTTCCTAGTGGCAGTGTGAAGACAATGTTAAAATCTTAAGTTTTGAAACTTGACTTCACACATTATGGCATACAGGTTAAATGTAAGATTCTGAGACATATTGCCAAGAATTTTGCTAATTGTGTGACTTTGGACAGATTCCATACCTTTTTTAGTGTGTGTGTGTGTGTGTGTGTGTGTGTGTGTGGCTGTCTGTGTGTGTGTGGCTGTCTGTGTGTGTGCTCCAGCCTCCTCATTTAGACAGTACAGGCAATAACCACACCCATATATTGAGGTCATTATGAATAAACCACACGAAAGGTTTTACAGTATCTCCTAACACCATGTGTTCAACAGAAACAATCAGTGTGTTATTGCAGAGTTCCAAGAGTTCCCTCAGCACCGGTAAGTTCAGGAACTGGACATGGATCCTTCAGTAGCTTTTCAAATGCTTTGCCTTTTGAACCACTTCATCTCTCTGAGCTTCGGTGCTCTTAAATGCAAACCAAGAAAGAAAATGCCAACATCTCACTACTGATGAAAGCAAGCAAAGAACAGAATGCTGGGCATGCGCAGTCTAGTGGACATCCCATGTACTCTAACACAGACAGGAAAATGAGTAAATTAACGCTTCATTCTAAAGAAAAATAGATCTGTCAATTGTCACTCCCTGCTCCAAAACAATAAATAAATAAATAAATAAATAAATAAATAAATAAAGCAAAAACAGAATGACAGACTGTGGAGAAAACTATTTCTATGTGTCAATGGGAATTGGAGTTTATGAAACTGTTGGTAACAATAACTGGTATATGATTAACAATTGTCACTTCGGTTTCAAGGCATACTGTGAGTTCTTAGTGAGTGGATGAGCACTCCTGCCTCCAAGGGGCAGGAAATTGGAGTTTGGAGCACAATATACGCGGCGGGTGCACAGCACCTGCATTGAGAATGGCTACAGTGGAAGAATCCCTGCAGTTCGTTGGTACAGGGCAGCCAAGAAGCCTATTAATACCCTGCTGGGGCACACAATGTCAGACCATTGCCACCTAGGGTACCAAAAAAGAAACCCAGTGTTTTTAACCTGAATTCCAAGTCTGAAGCCTCTCTTTCTCAGTACCTTCTGCCACTGGCTCCTGAGACCGCAAGGGTAGAGAGAAGAGCAAAAGTTGTGTGCTGGGAGTCAAACTAATATACATGTGTTCATGTATGCGTGTCACAAACATATGTGTGCGTATACACAGATATAAATTATAATATAAATATATTTGTGTATACATATACAGTCTATTTATGTATATATATATATTTATATAGACAGAGAGATAGGAAAAGAAAACTATCATGCATTCACAAGCATCAAGAACTCAGGCATCAGTATTTTAAAGCAATAATGAGACACAATGTTGTATTGGTTCAAAATACAGAAAATGCCATTTAAAATAAATATCTCATGTGGATTGAACATAATCAGACTAACTGATCCAATTTCACATCACAAGAAGATCCAGGTTCAATACAGGGATATTCTGTCCTATTCAAACGGTGTGAAGCACTAAGCATCTGTGTGAGCTCCAAGTAAATACGGTGGCCATACTAAGATACAGAGAGTGCAAGGCCATGATCCCTGTTCTTATTAAAGACTTTCAAAGCAGGAAATTGAAGTTGGAAATTTTTCTTTAATATGAAAAATGCCCGAGTATATTTGAGTATGAGGTCAGCAGTGATAAATATAAATTGTAACATGTTTTCAGAACCTGACCCACAGTAGCTGCTGTTAAAACATTTAAATAAAATCAAGTAATCCATTCAGTTGTTTAATTTTCAAATGTTTTAAACAATCAGCATCAATAATTATGCTCAGTTTGCATCTGCTTATTAATCTTACTAATAACAAAGCTGCCATTTCCATAATTTTTATTAGTGTTACCAGTAATAATATTTTCCTTGTTATTAGTTGATTTATGATTTACAAAGACAGCTAATCAATCTTGAACCTTGTTCCTTAAACTTAGTAAATCACCATGTATAAGATGATTAAAGAAATTAAATTATTAAATAAATATTGAATGGATGCTGAAGTTTCTCTCTTGCTTGACTAGCAGGACAAGGATGTAGTCCAATAAAGAAAGAAGTATCTCAGTTATCTTTCTTACACTCGAGTCTGCTTTTGATCTCACTTCATTTCCTTAAGATCTAAAAAGTATTTTAAGTAAGAATACTACATAGTTAACTGAAGGGGGGAAAAGGCTCAGTCAGTAAAGTGCTTTCTTTCAAAGCATGGGGATCCACCTCCAGAAGCCTAGGACTCATGTAAAAAATCAAGGGATGGTGTCATATGCCTACAATCCTAACACTAGTGAGGCAGAGACAAGAGGACCTCTGGGGTCTGCTGTCCAGTTAATCTAGCTGTGTTGGTGAGCTCAGGTTTGATTTTAGGCATAAGGTGGAGAGGTTGAGGAAGATGCCTAATGTTGACCCCTGGCCAACACACACCAAAACACATCCATGAACACACACACACACACACACACACACACACACACACACACTAAAGAAAAAGAAGCATAGTTAATCTATTTTGAAAATCGTTATTTTAACATTCCTCCAAAGCAGATGTGATGGTCTCTTTGATGAACCACTAATCTAGGTGTGTCTATGACAGCATCTTGTAGAAGTGATTAAAGTCCTTGTCAGATGTGTTTAAGAAACTGACATTATTTCAGGTTATGAAATATTTGGTTCTGTTAAAAACTTTAAGGATATAGTGGGGGAATTTCAGCCATGGAGAACAACTTTGAACCATCACATCTACCCTTTCTGACAAACTATCAGCAAATTTGGACCCATAGAGTCAGTTCCATAATATCATAAGCTAAGTACTTGCAATGAATCTCTTAATATTTATTGCTATTTCTGCTTCTCCAGTAGCAGAGATAATCATCAGTTGAGTGGTGAGGATATATCAGAGAATATACAAAGCAGAAATTTATTTCTTGGATTAAAATATACACCATAGCATTTTAAATTTCATTACTGACTGTCCATTCACTTTCTTCTGAATACCTGTAAAATGGAGATTTTCTAGATAGGGTAACAGCATTAAATAATCTTTTGAAAACCTTAATGATTAAGGGGTCTCTACTCCTGCATGAGGAACAAGGAGAGGGGAACTCATGAAGAACTAGGAGAACAGAAGGCAGCAACCAAAGTTTCATTTTTCTTCTTAAACTGTATTAGGCTTTCTTTATTTTCCCTAGAACAAACAGCAGACCAGTCAGAACCAATATTTCTCCATCCAAATGTCATTAGAGTACTGCTCATTATAATCTTGCCTTCTCTCGAGAGTTAAGACTTGACCGGAATGTGCTCCTCATAGGATTTCATTATGAAAGGACAGCTTACGTCACATCTCAAGAGGCTCTACAGTGACCTTCCATCCTTTGTAAAGTCTACAAACCCCAAACAAGCAGAATTTGGATGAAATGACTAATTTTATTTTTACCATTCTGATAAATGTATATACAAATGTGGCTTATGAAAAAGAAAGAAGGAAAAAAACTAATCTGTATATGAAGTTGATCTCTACACATTTCAGCCTACCAAAAAAAAGCATGGTATATAATTTAATTTGGTCCCCAATTCAATCAAATTTTCAAACTCTCAGGAGTTCTCTAAACATATTCAACAATTCCAAGGCGTTTCTCTAGATTCTGTTGCTTTATTGTTTCTCTAAATCAGCATTCTGTGGCTGAGAAACAGATAAATATATTCTAAGTGGAAAAGAACAAGATAAACAACCACGGGGTCATTGATATTGTCACATATATGAAAACACTATAAAATGATCTTACCCTTCTGTTCATCCAGGAGAAAACTAAAATTATAATTATTAAGAATTGATCCTGCCTTCAAGATATGCTAGGGCAGTGGTGGCATAAAACTTGTGGGAATAATCAACTAGTACATGATTTGAGCATAAAAAATAGCTGATCCATCGCTGGATTTATTCTGTTCTTATTAAATGTCTCCTCAAAGTAAATGCATTCCTATTTTCCAGGGGGTGAGTAAAGAAGCTCATGAACCATCACAAGATACCAGAAATTTCTACTTAGAGAGAAATACTACTGCCTAGAATATTAAAAAAGAAATTGGATTTACCTATCAGAAAAAATAATCTTATGGATATAATATCTTATTATATAGGTTAATAACTATTTATTTATAAGGATGAATTTACAGATTCCTGGCATTATTTATATTTGAATCTTGGGCTAAGGTCTTGGCTTGCCTGGGTTACTGAAAAATGAACTGAGGATGTGGCCAATGTCATCCTATGTGCATAATAATTTGAGCGAGGAAGAGAGGGTGCAGAGTAGAGTCACATTTGAGAACTGCCTTGTCCATTTCAGAGTATGGCTGCATGAACCATCTCCTGGTTGCACAGTCAAGTTCCCACTAGTTAAACTGTAAAACTGCACAGCCCTTTACCTCTAGTGATCTCAAAGTTCTTTTCTGGTATCCATTTGTCAATAGCCCAGTGCTTCTGATCCCGTGGTTCCCAGAGAAGCCTGTACTAGCATTATTTCTGTGGAAGCCTTTCATAAGCTTTATGACAACCCAAGGTAAGAAGCATCGATAATGACTGCAATGTTCTTTTGCCAAGTGCTTTCTTAGCTAACAAGCAACATGTACATAAAAAGAACAAAGGACGGCTTTGAAGAAAATTGCGAACTCAGTGGTAATATATTTACATCCTTCTGAAATCTAGGCAAGCTTTCATTCAAAGGCTGAGTTAATCATACAGGAGCGGCACTTAATGTCTGGTACAATATACCCAATAAAGGTTAAGTATAAGCTAAAGCACACATGGTAATCCAACAACACCCTTTATTAGTTATTGTGACTTAGAGCAAAATCATTTATCTTCTCAACTCTTCATTTTCTATTTAAAAAAACACAGGATATTTCTCTCTTCTATATGTTAGGATTAATGAGTCAAGATGCATGAAAATTTTTTAAAATTGTGCTTTTTCAAATACAAATTATTAGTTTAAAAATAGAGTCTTTAGCTTTAGAACTTAATAATGCTAAGGATGATAACAATGAATCATATATTTTCCTAACTATTTAATAAACTAGGTAAAAGTAATAATGATGCCCTATAAGTTATGGTTATATTCTTCTGGACTAAAATACTTAGTGATCGTCCATTATTGAAGGCAGACTCAGAGTTAAGAAATGTTGGTTCTGAGTAGTTCCCTAGTTACTTTTACCTTGCTATGATAAACAGTCACCAAATTCAAGCTGGGAAGTAAAGGGTTTATTTCAGCTTACAGCTGATAGTCCATAATCAAGGGAAACAAAGTCAGGAACTCAAGGCAGGGACCTGAGGGCAGTGAAGAGAGGTGCTCACAAAGCAAAGTGACTTATTGGCTTGCTCCCCCTGGCTTGCTCATATCTTTCATAAACAGCTCAGGCCTACTTGCTCTGGGATGGCCCTATCCACAGTGGGATGCTCCTCCTATACCAATGGGCAATCAAGAAAATGCCTTCAAAGACACGCCCACAGGCTACCTGGTGAAGGCAATTCCTCAATTAAGATTCTCTTTTTCTAGGTATGTGTCAAGTTAACAAAAACTAATCAGTACACGCACAATGGAGCAAATCAAGTAAAAAGGCTTTTAAGTAATTTTATAAATGCTCCTTATTAGAAAGCAACAGGAACATCAACAATCCTGTGTCATTTCCTTATGCATCACTATTCTGGGAGAAAGGGGGGAATGAGGCTGGGGCTGTAGAGGTTATAGAGGACACTCTGCCATGGGTTGTGGATCTAGGTGAGGTTAGTTTGTTTATATTCTAATTCTGCTGCTTGCTTTGACTGTGTTAACTCCTCCTACTTCTAAGTACTGGACACTCACACCCACTGTAATTAATGACAGTACCAGAGACTTTGATATTTGCTCACTTACTTGTGCGTTGTTATGTAATCATAATTATGTAAATCTCATCTCTGCAGCAAAATGTTTGGTAGACAAAGGTTTGGTCAGGCCAAGAATTTGTTATGTATTAAGAATGGCTATTTGGGGGAATTTTGCTTTTAAACATTAATTATTGAGCAAATTGTCACAAAACAAACAAATAAGCAAAACAAACATAACTTCTTCTATAAATTATTCTATACCTGTGTATTGAATAGAGTCTTTTCATTTTCTGTAATAAAACTGTGACTTGCGGTTCTTGAATTCACAAGTAAGAACATAATAGAGTTAGCTTCAACTGTCAATAGGACAGAATTATTGGAGGAAATCTCAGTTGAGAAACTAAGTCAGACTGGCTAGTGGACTTATCTGAGGAGCATTTCCTTGAGTATTAATTGTCATAGGATGGCGTATCCCAATGTGGGCAGTGCCATCCCTACACAGGTAGACCTTGATTATATAAGAAAGGTAGCTGAATGTGAGTGAGGGAGTGAGCTAGCAAGCAGTATTTTTGTCTCTTGTGATTTTTTTTCTTCAAGCTTCCTGCCTTGTTTTCCCTTGATGGTGGAAGATACCTATAATATGGAATAAATCCTTTCCTCCCCAACTTACTTTTGGTCATAGCATTTCTTATAGCAACAAAAATCAAACTCAAGCATAAGTTAAAAGCCTTTTTTCAAGCCTTTGGTCAGTGAGGTACCAAAGACCAGTCCCCCAAAACATTATAGGCTATTGCTATTGCTCTTTGTGCAGAGTTTGATGGTAAGGCCCTATCACTGAACACATCACGCACCTGAGTCATAGGTCATAAAAGAAAAAGATCATACTTGTACCAACCAAAAACTCTCATCCCTGCTGGCTAGAATTCGTAGAGCTACAAGGTTCTCTATAAGTTACAGTGGAGTAAAGTCATCAACAATGTTATCCAGCGGTGAACTCTGCAATCTATAATAATTACTAGTCTGGTAATCATAGCATGGGTGTTATAGAAGTGGGCAACCACGTTGTGATTTCATTTTTTTTAAAAAAATTATTTATTTATTTATTTATTATGCATACAATATTCTTTCTGTGTGTGTGCCTGAAGAGGGCATCAAACCTCATTACAAATGGTTGTGAGCCACCATGTAGTTCCTGGGAATTGAACTCAGGACCTTTGGAAGAGCAGGCAATGCTCTTAACTGCTGAGCCCTCTCTCCAGCCCCGTTGTGATTTCCTTTAAAGATTATCCTAAAAGCTGTAAACCATGCTTGGTGCCATTAACCAAGCCAAAACTCATGGCTTGCTGGGTAATAAGCCTTAGAATAGAACCCATTGTTGCTCTGCTAAATGACCATAGCAATAAACTGCCCCTACTTTTTTTAATAACCCTTATTTATTTTTTAATATTTATTTTATTAGATATACAACATTCTGTTTGTGTGTATGCTTGCAGTCCAGAAGAGGGCACCAGACCCCATTGCAGATGGTTGTGAGCCACCATGTGGTTGCTGGGAATTGAACTCAGGACTTTTGGAAGAGCAGGCAATCCTCTTAACCTCTGAGCCATCTCTCCAGCCCTGCCCCTACTTTTTTATCTTTATATCCATAGATTTGTTCATCTTTCAACCCTTATTGAAGAAACTTATTTATGCAGAAGATAGCGATTAATACAGAGACCTATTGTGGATCAGCATGCAGGAAACAAGAGGCTGGGATGTTCAATTTAAGTTATGTTACAAACCCTCCTTATAAGCCTCAGCAATCATTACCAAAATGGGGCCAGAAAGATTATATAAGAGTCAGAAGGAGTAGATGTCTGTAGCAAAACAATACTAGCCTGATAAGATGGCACAGTTATGCACATGAACTCACAGTGACTGGGACAGCATGCACTAGACTTGCACAAGATCAAGCTAACCTAAATATGAGCATGGATAGGGGAGGGTTTATGAAGTCCCACCCCATCTACAGGCAGTTGGTGGCTGCTGGGGAAGGGGAAATTAGCTTTCTTTAGGAATATAGGCCCTGAGGAGCTACTCATGCTTCAATAGGTAGCTCCACACCCATGTACCTATGAACAATGCCCAATGGACTTAGAGGGTGAAGGGGGTGGTGTTGGATGGGAAAAGTAAGGGGCATAGGGAAATAATTGGACAGGAGAGAATAGGTGGCAAATAAGTAGTGGATTTGATCCAAGCACACATGCACATACGGATACTAAATAAAATATTTTTAAAGGAACATAAAAATTACAGTAGTGTAACTTTCTGTAGCATTTCCCTATATTTATATATTGCTTTGCACTTCAGATAGCATCTTCATTTCCATTATTGTGGGTAACAGTTAGTAGATAATAAAGTGGGATAATATGTCAAGACTGATAAATAATTTACTGTATTTACATACTGGAAAACTAGAGGATGATAGAGTAGGGTTTAGATTAATTTATGGATGGCAAGGTCATAACATTCTTGTTGAGATAGATACATAAAGAGAAGTAATCTTTAAAATTCAGTAAAAGACAAATCTCTGCAGCTTCCTTGAACTGGAATGTTCTGTGTTGTCTTTAATCCTTGAAAACACTAACCTTTCCCAAGACCCAGCTCAAAGATCTTCTTTGGGAATCTGTCATTGATCCCCTAAAGTTTGCAGCAAATGCAGCTGTCTGTTGTCCTGCCACTGTGTGGCTCCTTTCCTTATCTTTCTAAATACTTTCTTTAGTGAGGTTCCTGAAGGCAGAGCCTGGCCTGTCATCACTATTTCCTATCATGCCCAGCACAGAGCTCCAGAGAACAAAGAATTTCAGAAATACATGTGGAACTGGACTAACCTGTGGTGGAAACATCATCAAATTCAAAAAGATGCAGCTAGGGGAGAAGTATAAGTCCGTCCACCAGCATTCTGTTAGCATAGTGATAGGCCTGAGGGCTTCATAATGAAGAAAAGCAGCGTTATTTAATCACATTAGTCAGAATTCCATGAGAAAATACTTCATTGCTTTCAAGGTCCCCTCTATCCTCTGCCTCTTAAAAGTCTACACCATCTTCCAATACTATCACAACATAGAACAAATGTTCAACATGTGAATAATTGGGAATATTCACATCGTATCTAAACTAGGACATACACAGACAGACAGATAGACAGACATATGCATATTCCTGAGTCCTCTTCTGTGAGAGTCTTTCTGAGTCTTTTATATTAAAAATGATAATAAGGTATCAGGAAACAGTGCAAAAAAATAAAAAATGAAAGAATAAAACTTGGTAGAGAAGAAGTTTAGGGAAGCAAGCTGGTTGGATTCTCCATCCCATGACCATTATTAAGGACCCCTCTATGTCCCAGACCTATATTAATTTCTAGGGAAATTAAACAACAGAGAAAAGACTCCATTGTTACTGTCCTCATGGATATTATAATCTGCCATGGGAGGCGGACTGGAAGCAGAAACTTACAAAGCGAGGTGGTGGTGGGTGCATCACTAAGGAAAACGGCCTACTGCAACAGGGAATTTCATCACTAAGAAACTCGCTTTCAAACTGCTGGGAAACGGTAGTTCACAAAGGAACAGAGGATAGTAGATATATTTCTATTCCTGAGAGGAAAGCTATTTTATCGTGGAAATTTCAGTCACAAAACTGTACATGCTAATAGCTTTAAGAATAAAAATGAAAAATCAAAAACACCTCTGAGCAAATTCAACAGTTGCCAACATGCAGACATCCAGCAAGGGGAAGTCTCTCCCTCGGTTTCTCTCAGTACTATGCTTCTACACTCTCCTAAAAATTTACATTTCCTCTTCCATTGCATCTCTAGCTCAGTGAGGAAAGTTATGAACATTTATGACTTATCACCCAATGTTGTAATCCTGCCAGAGGATTTTCTTCTTGTGTGATGCTCAATCCAAAGGGCAGTGTACGTCCTGCCAGAGATATAGTCTTAACTGAGGAATCCTCACAATGCACAGGACCATTAGCCACAGTTGGGTAAGCTGTGTCCAACCCACGTCTACCCATCTGAGCTGCAGGTAGAATCTGAGGTCTGTACTCTTTCCCTCTTAATGCCATTCTGCAAGGTACAGTTTTTAAGGAAACAACACCTCTTCTCAATTCGCGCAGTCATCTTGGTAGTACAACTTGGTCGAATCTCTAATTGAACACATTATATTTAAATAAGAACAATAAAAACAAATGAAATGGTGCTAAGTAGAATTTCTAGAGACAAGGATTCAGTCAACCGTGATGGATGGGGGTGTCGGGAGAGATGTGTGGTTGCTTTGGATAAAAGGGAGACGATGAATAATATGGTCTCCAAAAATAGCCAATTTGAGACCAAGCATTTCTATTTACCATCTGGAATTTCTTGGACTTGCTAAGCTTCTGAGTGCATCCCAAACTGCCATTAACAAAATGAGCTTTTATTTATTTGCACAGTAGTTTATTTTGATAGCATTCTTGTATTTAGAAATAGTGGCGTTTGTAGGCATGCTTAGTGCAGTTGCTAACACATGAAACCATTATAATCTCAGTGTAAATGCCACTGCACCCATGAATGATTATTTTAATACTGTGTTATTTAGAATACATTTCATTTACTTTAAAACCACAGTTCTGAAATTATTCTGATTTTAAAAAACCTGGCTTCGAGCCTGAACCTCATAAGCAGTTAGTTATTAAATGCCATTAGCAATATCAGGGAAAGCCAGGCAGTTCAAAGAGAGGGGAGCTATAGGAAAACACTCAGAAAACACCTCCAAAGCAGAAATGCAGACTCCAAATAACCTCAGCCTTTGAGCAAAAGTAATGGTCGTTGTAGTGATAAAGACAATTACTATGTACTGGACATTTAGAGATTCCCAGGTACTCCTCCTAAGTATACAGTCATCTTCTTCCTCAGAGCAAAAAAAAAAAAAATGACTTCATTAAATTTTAATTTAAACCTTCATGGCTATCTGAATCAAAATAAAATATCCTGCAAGGCATCAATGCCCTTTCTCATGTTAACTTCTCTATTCATGAACCTTGTTTCTAAGGAGCCACAACTCAACAAGTGTAGAAAGACAACTGGCTTTTCTTAGGTGAACACAGAGGAATATCAAGAATAAAAACAAAAACAAAAATACCTCTATCATGTTTCCAATCCTTGCCTCCCAAACAAACCAGAAAATATAAAAAATGCATGCTGGTCTACCTTCCTGTCAGACTAAACAGAAAGTTCCTGGCTGTGGTTTTAATTGAAAATGGAACCGTTCCCTTGCTGTCTAAATTTATTACAGTTACACATCACCCTCGGATTTTCATCTAGGAGACAAGTCATCCCAGTGATGGATGAGAAAATGTTTATATATCATCTTGCAAAGTAAGCAATGGGATTTCCGGCTAAAAGCACTGTAAAGCTATTGTTACGCTCCAGTAATGAAGACCGTGACTATGGGAGAATAATTACATATGGCTAGCCACTAAACATGATTGGAAAACTATAATTTTAAATGTGAATTTAATTTTAAATTTTAAAACTAAGATATATGTACGTATCCCTTATTTATAAATATATAAACATATCCACCTTTCCAGTCGTATGGTCAGATCCAAGGGGGCACTTTTAAAATCTGCTTTCCTGTATGAAGACTCAAAGATTGCACAGAGTTGGGCTAGATGTTTAGCCCAGATATCACCTTTCTTGCCTGTCAGATTACCATGATGAATATTTACTAGTGATGTTCATACAACCTTGAAGTGATTTAATATTAAATAATTTAAACATAAAAATCAATAGCCATGGGACATACGCTTTTATCAAGAATTCTGAGTTGACTGTGCTTTCTGTGATAGTTCATAAACCCTGGCTATGAGTGCCCTCACAGCTAAGGAAATACAAGAAAACTAATTTTCAAAATATATTGAATGACAAAATAAGAAGCAGCATAGAAGTAAAGAATGCAGAACACAGCTTAGAATATTTTGTTAGGAAAATACAACAGGACACCATATGTGATGAAAACACAGATAATCTCCAGCCCAACACACTGGGTTCGGTACATATTTTAGGAAAAGCAAACAAAAATAAATTATTTTCAGTATATACCAAGAGACTGGTGAGGGTCTGTTTGTGAATATGGAGTGGCTTATAATAGATATGGGGAAAGTAACTAAGAACTTAAAAAGTAAATTTCTTAAATTCTTACTGAGAAGTAGATTTGTAAAAAGATATGTATATATGCTATAAATTTGAGATATATACACAAATATGTATACGTACAATACTCTTCTATACTAGTGTTGATGTTAATAATAAATATTACCACATTGATATGTTAATAAATATTAATATGAACAAACTAGATTATGTATATTTCATGCATAATTTAAACCATAATATTAAATAACAAAAAGTAAATTACTAAAAAGATTTTTAAAATCCAATATTAAAAATATATATTGTTATATATATATATATACTCTGTACAAAACTCATAAAATTAGTTGGACAGTGGTGGCACACACCTTTAATTCCAGTACTTGGGAGGCAGAGACAGGTAGCTCTCTTTTAGTTTCCAGCCAGGCTGATTTACAGAGTAAGTTCAGGATAGCCAAGACTACACAAAGAAACCCTGCCTCAAAAACCAAAACAAGCAAACAAGACACAAAAACCAAAACAAAAGGAGGAAATACCAAGATGGGGTTTTTTTCTCTCGATGAAGGCAGTGATGGATCAAGGGCAAGGGCAAAGACCCTAACTCTGACATTTCTATATTTTTAATCGAAATAAAACCCAGTACATATTATCATTGCCAATTCTAAGTGGTGTTTGAATGTATACTGATTGTATTAACTTAGGTATTTTTATTTTAAACATAAAATGTCCATTTTTTTTTAAAAAAAAAAAACAAAGTGCCTTCAGATTTTAATAACTTGCAGCACAGCAAATTCTGTGAGCTGTGTATATGGATAGTAATCTCAGAACTGGTCAAGAATGAAAAGAATGTTAGGTATGAGGGTCAGACAGGCTCCTTCAAGAGGATTTTTAAAGAAGGGACCCGAATTAATGGTGAGAACGGGTTATGGGAAGCTGCTTAGAATGCAGAAGCATGGGCAACACACCCTATCTTTAGGGATCCTGAAACCTGCGCAGGTACCAACCCAATTGGTATGAGGATGAGAGACTGCCCTTTTAGCAGACCCGATGTTCTTGATCCAATTGTGCTGAATAAGAGTCCACAGTGGAGTCTGAGGTGAGGGTGTCCCCAACTCCCACCCCACTAGAGACACAGGGACAAACTGTTAGGAGGGACCTGCGAGGTTAGTGACAAAAACCTAGTGAGGAGGGAACAGCATTGAACAGGTCAAAGTCCTGTGTTGTAGCCTTCCAGACACTCCTTCCTTCCTTCCTTCCTTCCTTCCTTCCTTCCTTCCTTCCTTCCTTCCTTCCTTCCTTCCTTCCTTCCTTCCTTCCTTCCTTCCTTCCTTCCTTTCTTTCTTTCTTATTGGTTTTTCGAGACAGGGTTTCTCTGTAGCTTTGGAGCCTGTCCTGGAACTAGCTCTTGTAGACCAGGCTGGCCTCAAATTCAAAGTTCTGCCTCCCAAGTGCTGGGATTAAAGGCATGCGCCACTACCGCCTGGCTGTATTTCATTTTCAATGAGCACGCTCCAGGATAAAATTGAATAAAGAGAGGATGAAAGAAATCAAACGTTTAAAGTTGCAGTCATTCCTATAAATGCATGGGAACTAGTCCCAGGGTTCCTTATGTACCAGAATCTACGCGTGTTCACACACACTACATAGGATGGTGTAGTGTTGCATGTAAGAACTCACAGTCCTCTGCATATTTAAATCAGCTTTAGACTAGCCACCATGTAGAAGCTATGTAGGCAGTTGTTCCTCACGACTGCTTGGGGGAATGATAATGTGAAACATATCTGTACATGCTTAGAACAAACAAGACCTTTGAAAAGGTTTCTTTTTTCCCAGTTTGATATATATATATATATATATATATATATATATATACACACATCCTTCAGTTATAAAGAGCCAAATATATATATATCATATATCACAGCATAATATAAAATGTATGTAATTTTATTAATAGAACAAAAGTTGAAAGTAGGGAGACCAATTAATTGATAGATACTATAGGACTCAGCTTAGATAGAGAGCTAGTTGAGACTAGTTCCTGACACCAGGGATGGTGAAAAGTGGTCAGATTTACAATATATCTTGAAGCTCTCCCTAGCAGGACTTGCTAGTATGTATTATTACAGAAGGAATTGAAGTGAAATTCTAGACTGTTTACTCTGTGCAATAGATAGATGAATATAAGCTGCCATTTACAGACATGGAACAAATGAAAGCAGAATCGATTTGGGGGGAAAACTGCTATAATAAACCTGTTAGATTTTAAATGCCTAGTAGACATCCAAATAGAGAACCCTTGTAGGCAGTCTACTCTAGGACATTGGTTTTTACTGAGATTGTAAAATAAATGGAAGCATCGGGCCAACTACTTTCCTCCACACCTCACCCACAATGATAGGATGTTGCTAACTAGTCAACAATTGCTGACGTATTATTCTAAAGTGAGACAGCGTGAGTACAGTATGTACTTGGCTCTCTGTGTTTTCTAACAGCCTATTTCCATTTTTATGAACACACTAATGGGAAAGAAAGGAAGAACAGAGGCAAACACTCTTGATTGGCTGCCTTACCCCTGAATGAAGACTCTCATCACATTATATGCATTTCCAACATTCTGTGCACTCTGTTTACAGAATCCAATTTTCTGAGTTTATTTCAGATAAAAGGTTTCCTAAATAACAAAACCACAGCATTGTAACTCACAGTCCACATCACAAAGCATAATTTTTAAAATGGTGTTTGCCATGGTTTTCTCGAATATACTGCAGATAATATTAAGAGGGAATCGAATAGTTTAAGAGGGGGACATGGGTGTCAGCATGCTGGCATTTATTGCATTCCGACTCTCCAAAGGGAAAAATCACTTAGCCTCATGTGTCAATTACTTTATCTGCTTACAAGGATAATGATAGACTTGAAGATTACAGGAACAAACGATGTCAAGTGTTTTACACAAAGCAGGGCACCAGTCAGTTCTTTATCAAATCAATATCAGCTACGAGTCAAATCTGCAAAATGTAGGCACAAACTCAGTTCAGCAAGCATGCAATCCTAGTGCTCTCCTGTAACGTTCACACCGCATCAGCCATTTAAAATGCACCAACCTCTTCGATGACTCAACACAGCATTACTGTGATGCAGATAATACTCGTATGAATGGAAACACACCATAACACCTCATATAAGACAATCTGCCAAACCATTAGAATAATAATCCATCTGGCATAGTCTGTGCACATAAATAATCTCGGATTAACATATCAGTCAGCAGCTCGTTTTCTCTATAATATATATATATATATATATATATTTCTGTAACATGTATAGACATCAACTGGATTCTCTTCTACTCATGGAGACTTCAAATAGCCCACAACGTCATTGACTTTGATCTACCTGATTTATAACAAGCAGTCCACAACTTTTGAATTCACTTGCAAAAAGAATGAGAAACACTACTGCAAAGTTCATGCGACCTACAGACCTCAGCCTTCCATGTCTGTCAGATAATTTCCAGTTTTACACATCCCACATTCATCTCGTCTGGTAGCTCTATACACACTAAAATATCTTCCTTTGAAATACAGAATTCTTTCTCTAGGATGGTCTTGTAGCTTCTCAGCTGGCTTCCTATCTCTCACTTGTTCAAGTATTTTTCTACCTATGTATATTAACTCCTCCCTTATACAAATCAACATTGAAGAACCACAGCAAAGCTGAAACACTAAGATTAATTTCTAGACCATGCTTGGAAGGGTATTCAATGTCTCAATTTTATCATTTCCAGGAAGGAACAAGATCAGCAGCAAAGGAACAAAGAGTTACACACGATGGTAGAAAATCACTGGCAGACATGACCTGATGATAATGTCAGCACCTGGACCTCTCCACAGACATTGACCTCTGGAACAAAAGGGCTCTTTCTTTGCACGGGAGCAATACCCAGCTCGACTCTTCATTTAATATTTTAGAAGTCAGCTTCAAAGTAGGTCAAAGAGTGAAAACCAATTCTGGTTTCTTTCTCAGCTCACACCTTTAATTTCCATGGAACAGACTCTATGTGAATCTATCTATTCCCAGCACGATGAGAAGACACTGACCACCTGCCAATCTCAGTAACGTGTTTTCAGATATGATGCTTGAGGAACAACTTTCAGCACTTTTTCCAAGTGTAAGAAAAGAAGTTCTGAAAATCCAAAAGAAAAATGTCACTTGAAAAAAAATATGTATTCCCATTGGTCTGGCAAATTAAAACCTAAGCAAATTTTACAACGGCAGCTTCACACAAAGAATATGTTATTGTTGCAATTGTTTTCAACAACACAGATTCTAAAAGAAAATGAACTCTCTGCTCAAGGAAAATATCACCTTTGTGAAGTTTTTACACATGAACAGAGAAGACATAAATGTGAACACTCAGAAGGATCTTTGTTAGTCCAGGACTGTGGAAGCCTGCCATCTGCATCCAAGGCAGAGGCTTGTTGACTCGCCATGGGAGGCCTTACCCTTTCTGAGGAGTGGATGGGGACATATAAAAAAGGTGGGGGGTCTGGAGGAGAAAAGAAAGGGGAAACTGTGGTTGGTATGTAAAATAAATAAAATTTTTTGAATTAAAAAGAAAAATTCTAAGGCAGAAATTCAGGGTGTTTCCAGAGTCAAGGGGTGGGGAAATCCCAGAAGGAAGCTTTTGCCTTCAGATAAAAAGAATGCTTACCCTTGGAACTTATTAACAAAACTGAAGTTTGTGTGAAAGGGCTTTTATGAAGTGATATTTCATTTGCATTTTAATAAATAAAGCTTGCCTGAAATTCAGAGAGTAAAACAGCTACACTGATCTGCCTTGCAGACCAGGCAGTGGTGATACACACCTTTAATCCAAGTAGCCACACTGAAAATTTTTGCCTTAAAAACTGGGCAGTAGTGGTGCATGCCTTTAAATCCAGAACTAGAGAGTAATGTAAGATAGGAGGAGAAAGCTCTCACACACAGTCTAATTTTGAAAGATTCCTGGTAGTAGGATTGCCATTTTCAACTGAGGTAGAGGTAAAAGCCAGTGGCTGGCTGTTTTGCTTTTATGACCTTCAGGTTGAATCCTAATTTCTGTCTCTGGGCTTTTACTAATTGTGCTACAGCTTTATGTAGTACACACACACACACACACACACACACACACACACATATTTTAAAATTGGTGGCTTCTGTAGAAAAAAGGTAGAATTACAAGCAACAAAACTAGTGTAGTTAAAAATAAAGACAGGCAAATGGACACTGAGACATCAGCCTTCACAATAAGAAAATAATGCAATAAATGCATGCTTAATAAAAGGAAGTGGCACTTGAATTCCAAAATACATCCTTATTGCAATGTGAAAATTTAAACTTTTAGCACTAGCTGAAAGAGTGAAAGGAACGGGATAGCTCGATCCACATTTTCTTGGTTAATTGTATCTCCTCTTTTATCGGCTAAAGCCTTGCAACAAGAGAATTTAAGAACACTTTCAAATATTTATAAGGACATATATATGCTAATGATATTGAATATGGTCCTTAAATAACTTTCTGGTGGACAATTTAGCAACATTTGTCAAGTGTCTTCAGATTTAAGAACCAAACCACCTAAACGCCCATATATGAAAGAATAAGTGAAAAAAATCCACAGAGTAAACATACTGCACAATAGTATATGTAAAAATATAATATTGAGTTAACATAAGAAATTATGTGCTGGACAGTGGTGGCACACACCTCTAATCCCAGCACTCGGGAGGCAGAGGCAGGTGGATCTCTATCAGGCCAACCTGGTCTACAAGGCGAGTTCCAGGACAGCTAAGGCTTGTTACTCAGAGAAACCTTGCCTCTAAAACCAAAACTAAAACCACAAAAAGAAAAGAAACTGTGCAATGGTATATACAATATATTTAGAGAAACATTTAAACCCTTAAGCAAGTTCCAAAGACAAATACATATCACACATAATCTGTGGTTCAGATTCAGGATAAGAGCATAGCACACAGAAAGGGTAAACCCTATATTGTAAAACTTCTGTTTTGGCTATGATATGGATAGTGTGTATTTACTGAATTCTAATATAGAATGTAGTTATCATTGTGTGTCACTTTAAATCCACAGACACACAGTATATGGCACATAACTTATTTATCTTCTGCACTTTGTTTGGAAAGTGGTCTCCTGACTTCATTCTAAACTACGTATACAAGGTCATCACATCTACTTCCATGGGATCTTCAAGTCCAACAAAAGAGAGCAAAGCTCAGAGACAATGATTTGTCTGATCCCCAGGACATTTTCCTTCTCATGACTGATATACAGATTGGTTCTCTAGTCAGAGACATTCAATTCTTGAGGACATAAGAAGATGACCCTTCTACTCCCTGGATTTCAACTCAATCACACAGAGACACTTCCTTTTAACACCGAAGTCTTGGTATGTGGGAGACAGGTCTTTGAAGTTAAATTATACTGTTCTGATGAGTAAAGAAACAAGATTTCCCCCCAGGTAGGAAGATACACTATGGCAAAGCTATATAATGGAATATTCATAGCTATCAAAATCACAATTTAAAGAGGAGATGGCGACCAAATGATGACAATGTATACATAAAAACGAAGTGTGAAAAAACAGATGTGATATGATCCTAATTGTATAAAGTAAATTATGTGAAATTTCTAAGGATGGAAGCAGAATTTTTCAGGCATTTCAGTATTGTGTGATATATTACTAGTGTCTGTTCCAAATTACTGATGATAATGAATGACTATTTACGTCAGTTTTGAGTGGTGCTGGCGGTGGAACCCAGGGCTTTGTACACACTAAGAGAAAGGGCTCTACCACTGAGTTACACCCTCAGCCCTCCTCACACTTGTGATCTCATTCCCCTGTGTCCTGGAGGATACGGGAAATCCTCTTGTCATTTACCAGGTCACCGGCCTGTAACTGAAATGCTCTAGGTGCCTAACCATTTCAGTCGGCCTTTCTTCTACTTCTTTCCTGACAGAGCTAAACATTAGGCATTTAACTACCAAATAATTTTTCTTAGTGGTTCTTTGACATGCTGAAAGATTATTATGTTGCTTTTCAATTCTGACTGCTCTTTTTCTCTGTCTTCTCTTCACCCTGACTCCATACTACTTTATGTACTTTACTTGTACATACTACTTTATGTACTTGGAGATTCCAAGTACCGCTTGGTGTAATTCTCTCCACTACCACTAGGGTTCGTGTGTGCTATTTGTACTTCCTTACTTTGTACCCAGGGATCTGGAATGAATGGGTGAAGCACTAACACAGAAAAAGCCAAGAGCACTTAGACAGCTAGGAAATACTAACGGAGCGCTGACCAGATGGCTCAGGGGCTCCAAGGGTAAAACCACTTGCTAAGTAAACCCGAGGACCTTTGTTTAATCCCTGGTGGGACCCATGGTGGAAGGAAAGACAGCTCTCAAATGTTGGCCCCAGACCTCCACATGTGTGCCCATGTGCCCACTAATAATATCAATGATAAAAAATAAATTTCATTTTTTTTCTGAAAAGAAAATGCAATTAGGTAACAATAAATAACGTGGGTTGCACTAATTCAATTTTGTTACCCTAGCCATAAAAGCTATCATCTCCTTCTCATGACCTCCTCCATATCCCTAAACCAATGCTAGCTCTACCAAACCAATGCAGTTTCAACCCAAGTGCAGGAATTCCTTTCCTATCAGGTTGCTAGGCTTAAGCAGGCCAGAGATACCTAGTGGAAGGTACTGATAGACTGTACTTAGCCAGAGTTATGAGGCAGGTAGAGCTCTTTCGACTTGACACCCTAGATAAAACGGAGCTGTGTGAGCTCCTCAACAAGAGGTTCCTCGATGAAGTGAGAAGTCACTCACAAAATCATTTCACTGTAAATGAGTCATCCCTGAGAAATAAGTCTAAACAATGAACCGCTAACAAAGAAGTGTTAATGGAAAACCAGAAGTTTTCTTACAACTCCATTCTGCCATAATTTAAGAGGTAAATCAGCTCACATGAAAGATGTCACTGGTACTAAAACTCCGCTCACTTATCAAATTATGATTCATGAGAACAGAGCGCATTTTTTAGGACTATTCACTTGTTGTGTATGTCAATGTCACTTCCAGTTTTGGGAAAATTAATATTAATCCCTTGTCACTGAAAAAAAATGTAATTGAGTTTACCAAGCTAATTTCTCAAAGGCCACCTGATAGCCTCCAGATGGAAACCCACGATTCTGTCAAATCAGAAATTTAAGCCAAGTGTGGCCTTGAAGTCGCTACATTGCCAACTGTTTGCCCCACAGGTTCCTTTGAAATCACAAAATATAAAAGTTCCCTATTACTTAATAAATTACATTTGGCTCTGATGAAATACGCTCTATCCAAAAGGGTTACTTTAACTATTTTCTTTTTAATAGAAACTGCACAATGTTGAGTGATCACTAACAGACCTGGTAAGGTCCTTGAATGAATGCCTACAGAGAGTTCAGGCACACATTAGTAAATTTTCTCAAGAAAAATCCATTTCCATTTCAAGGTCTGACATTTTATTTGGAAAAATTATGCTCTTTCTTTTAATTATTCCGGTAAACATAATGAGGGTGTCACTAAGTACACCTCAGAGGACTTTATTTCCTCCAATTTTTAGTCACACGAGTGTACTTGTAATTAAAGGCATACCACATTAATGATGCTGAAAATCTCCACGGTAAACAGTTAATGTCCACCTCATAACGTTATGCCAAAATTACATGCGCAAAAGACTTTTTAATAATCTTTGTTTTCTCATTTGGTTTTGACTGGCTCTGAAACCCATGGCGGCATGCGAGGGCTCCTATTTCCACAGTCATCAGCACTTCTGCCCCATAAATTGTACAAAGGTACGTGGCTGCTTTCATCTCGAGGCTTCTTTTCAATGCCTCTGTTTAAGTTATACAGAGCATTGGCTACGAGCTGCAGATAATTGCAGATAATTTTTTTCCATTTTTAAGCCACCGGGGTGTTGCCCGGGGGACATGACAGCTATGTTTATTTAAACACAAAGACCAAGGCACAGCTCGGTGTTGTCGCTTCAGCTCTACACCCAGGATCAGATCATCAGATCTGCTCCTTATGCAAATTAAACCATTGTCACTGGATGACCTGTGTCTCCTGACAGAGGCATGCTACCTGCAGCTTGTATTATGGCTGAGAGGACAGTAGCCACACAAGTAGGTTGCCTCAGCTGCAAAAGCAAAGGCAGCCAGTCCGGTGCCTTGCACGTTTTTCTCCCAATAACAAAAACAGGCTCAATTTTAGGCACTGTCAATTTGAAAAAGGATGTACCAGACTAAAAAGAAAACAAGTAATTTTCCAAATAAATAATACACACACATACATACATATATGATATTCACACACATGATCTATATTCATATGCTCTATTATATTATTATAGACACATTTTTCCTAATAAACTATTGTTCAAGGTGTTTATATGATTAATATATAACCATTTTAAATTACTTGACATAGAAGATTTGACATAGATAGGACATCCAAGTTAGTAAGCAGAGATGTATTATTAAATGGAACCGTAAGCGGTTTTTCCCCCTCCTAATTCATTCCACATTAAAATAAATGCAACATTCATGGGTAGTCATGGGCGTATACCGACAGAGAGAATACAGAAGGCAGCACCATAGATTTTCAGTGCAATACCAATGAAGCTCCACTCATGTTAACAACATTAACTCTGGGCATTAGAGACTATTTCCATGACTGAATGTATTCTCTGTGTTCAGAATCCCTGGAGTCATTACTAATAGGAGTGCTCCTAGCTGAGGAGGCAAAGCCATCTTCCAGTAAACATTTACATATAGGGGCTAAGCAGTGCTGGTGTCTATTTGGCAGCTCCGGTGATGTAATAGGCCATAATGACTCTGGAGGAGCTGGAATAGAAATGAGTGTCAGGGAGCGTAGAACCCATAAGTCCTGGCATAAGTGACTTTCCGGATTCCCATTAGACTTTGGGCTAAGGAGCTCCTCGGCAGACCTGATATGACAGCATCCCGCGATGCTTTTACAGCCGGTGTCAAGAACTCTTACACGACGGCGTTTTAGAGAAAATCCACCGCTACAGAAAGGAAGTTTGGCTGTATTGGGGCCATTATCACCGACTTGGCATCTAATATGCATGCTAATAGTCCCAAAGTTCACATTTAAAGGAGATTATTAAATCGGCTATGCCAATCATATGCGCATTAAGGAATACAAATTAATGACTGATAGGTAACTCAGAAATCTTACCCTCTGCCCAGTGACATGTGAAAGTCTACCAGAGCATTGCACTACAGTGCAGCCTGGGTGGGGCTTCCTGAGAACACAGGTGTGTCACACAGTTACATGTAGGGCCAACCTAGGACTATTCCCTTGATTCTCTTTTCTCAAGGTACTTTACCATCATTTAGCCTATAACTTAATAGGAATTAACTTAATTAAGAACCTTAGACCATGCCCCTGTGAAAAGCTAGCCTGTAAAGTCCTGTAATGTGCCCTTTCCTGCTTCTTTTGGGAGAAACAGGGAGGCTGAAACAGGTATGGGATGCTTTACACATAGGGCAGGAGAGATGCTGAGCCAGTGTTCTCTGGCCAAAGATGAGTTCGGAGAAGCCGCACACACAAATCACACCTTGGAGGCAATCCTACAGCACCTGTGTGAGTAGAAACTGCACCCCAGCAAAGGACATGAAGTATTTCACGTCGATCTGTAAATTACTAAGCAATTCCAGAAGAGGCATATTGTTCAGCGTGTCACAGAGACCAATAGATAGGGCTGGAGCGCTCGTGATGAGAAAATCTGGCCCAGAACGCAGGCTCTGGAGCTTAGATAACCTATAACCAAACAGTAATTTCACACCACATTTGCAATGAAATTTTAAATTTGACCTTTCATAGGAAATTACTAAAGACTTCATATAAGGCCGACAAATGTCCCTGCTCTTTTACAGATTTATTGGAGTTTTACTGATACGTTTGAATAAACCTTACTGAAAGCCTGTGGTTTGCAAAGCGCACAACTTCTTTCGGAAGCACATACCTGTTACCCTGAGAGACGGGCTCTCTCTCTTTGAAATATTTCGTCATTTAGGGCACTTTAGTCATAGTGACACCTAATAGCCAAGATCTTTCTCTCACCCTCCACCAAATCAGGTTTAGACTATAATTCAAAGCAGTCCCCAAAGGCGCTCTGACAAATGGTAAGCCCTTAGCTTTTAGGTGAAAACACTCTTTATTGTTCAAAATTGTCCCCTGCTACAAAACCGTTCTACAGTGCCCCGCCTGAGACAATCTTATGTTAATTTGACTCACTGGGGATTGTGAGCAGATGCTGCTTTGATTAATAGTTTCGCTAGCCTGAAAATGCCAGGCCAAGTTCAAGATAATAAAGTCAGGTAAGATACTATTAAAACCTGCCACATGGTTATATCTGTTATGTGGATTAAAATGGGGTCACGGTTCTTACATCAAATAAAGACTGCCTACAATAAAAACCAACAACATAAACCAAATGGGCACACTGTCTCATTTCCTTACCACATTAACTGACAGCATATTAATCACCCATCTCTTTAATAACACCTTACAGGTATAGCTTCTGCTGTGATTTTAGTTGGAAATGCAACGTGTTCCTCCAATACTACCTTTCTCCTAATAGATGTTCCACTCGGAAAGGGCCTTAAATACACCCTAAGAATAATACACGTTATAGCTCCTTGTTTTATTGTCTAAACTTACAAGCCCCCAGGCCATTGCCTTCAGCAAATATGTTTGCAACATTTCAGTATCCACCTTCAAAATTCCCACAGAAATGCAGTCCTTGGTAGCAAGGATAGGCATGAGCTGGCAAATAAGGTCTCTGGAAAAGTCCTTCAAGAAAGTCTACCATCCTTCCTTCTTTTCACCTTGCTGGTCCCTTCGTGAAGAACCCCTATCAGAGATGCTGTCTGGTAAAGGAAACAGAAGATCTCAACTAATCTTGAACTAGGGAATTGGAGCCTGGCTTCATCTGTGTGTAAGACTAAACCTGTGCGTTCTTAATGCTGGCTTACCAATGGGTTTTCATCATGAACATTATCCAGCTGGCCTAACGTTCCAGTTTCTATTCTAAAATTTAACCATCAATTTGGCTTTTTGATTTGCAGTATAGCCACACTCCACCTGTGTCATTGAAACTTTTGGCTCCCTGGCAAGCAGGAAGTTCCCATACATCAATCACATCAGATACATTGCAACTCCAGATAGGACAAGCCTCCTCTGAGCATGACGCCAGCCTCTCAACATGTATCTGCCACCTGCAAACCTGGCTCTGCCAAACTGAGCCTTCACACTCGCCTCTTTTGCTTGCCCATGAGATTGAATGACTCTCATGTGAAATACTCTATGCAAAAGCACCGCCTCACCATTGCACAGAACGCCTCTGGAGGGTCTCCACAGGTAATATCCGGAGGGTCCAGCTTCACTTTCAGATACTTTGTCATGTCCGTGGATTCCGGCTGGCAGGCCATATAATCCCAAACTTTCCCTTCTTCTGTGTAAATCTGAGTTTTACATACATCATAATGTCCCCACACTAAAGGGTAGGGCTGCATCACAGAGGACACTGTAACCCACAGGGCATGGATCGACAGGAATCTTGACAAATACATCTCTAAAATCTTGGCAATCTTCGTGTCTTATTTGCAGTTAGTGTCTCCTTTACATACACATGAGTATATTGTATGTGTGTATGTGTGCTTGTGTGTGTGTCTTTATATAGGTAGGTCTGTATATATTTTTTTTTAAAAAAAATACGCTGAGGTCTCAAAGCAGATTCCAAAACCAAACGTGAGAGACTGAAATACTGAGTGTGGTTGGGCACGTTGAGGACTTTGGTGGAAGCCTAATGTGCATCTGTGTTAGGCATTAACAGCTTGCAGCCTTTTCTCCTTGTAGAACATATCTATTAGACGTCTGTGAAAGATGTCCAGGTGCAGATAATCATTTAGCAAAGTGATGACTCTCCCATTGTACATCGGATAATCCTGAGTGATCCTTGGGATTCAGGGCTCACAGGGGCTGCTCAGAGGCGATGAGGGATCAGTATCTGAAGCACAAGGATGAGTGTCTACGACTCTGTGTCTGCTTCCCAGCAATCATTTTCTTTTTTCTTCTGACACAAACATCTCTATGAAAACAATAAGAGTAAGAGTTATTGCCCTGGAATCAATGCATTAGGAAATATATGGTACATTGATATTTTGGAGGCATGGTGTGATATAAAGCAAATTGGTGTAATATGGAAAAGCTTCAGTTAGATGCCTTAATAGGATGATCAGGGTACCCATCCATATTGGAGAGGATTTTATTATGAAAGATCTGACTCTTCCATAAGGAAGGTAGATGAACATGCTCTAGGAGAGTTAACAGGTTTTTGCTTCAAAAATTTTATTTCCTTCTAAACAACTGAGAGCAAGCTTGTGGATTTAAACAGCTCTCATAGCTGGCTAAAAGATTTTCCAAGAGAACAATGGGGACAAAGAGGGCCTTTATAGCAATGACAACTACTTGTGTGCTTTTTGTCTTTTAGCAAAGAGACCCTAAAATTCTCCAAATTCCTTGTACATTTCTTAGCTTTTGTTAGGGGCAGGTGAGTGAAAACAGGTCTTGTTGGCACACAGCTTATCTCTGGATTTGCCCATTATACTGGACAAATTTAACATCTTTTGTTTAGTTGCATTTACTGAAAAAGATAATTAGGTTCTCTGAAAATAGTCAAAAAATTAAACCAAAGGGGGCAAATATTCCTTTCATAAGAATCTTCTATTTCCCTGCATCTTTTTCTAGCCATCCCATCTGCAATTGTGACTATTCTCTGTAACGGGAGAGAATCTGTCCCAAAGGTGAATATTAGGCAGGGCTTTAAAAGCGAAAGCCCCATAGTAAAACACACAGTTTAAAATGCACATATGAAAATAGCTGAGGGCGAGCTAATAGGCCATGAAGCAGAATAAAAGGGCACTAATTCTAAAAGAAAATAAAAATCTCCATCTCAATGCACTTTGGGTAAACTGATAATGCAGATGGTATAACTTACAGAGGCGAGTCACTGATGAGGTCCACTAGGAACTTTTCAGCTCTTCAGATCTTAACAAATGGTAACATTTGAAACCCAGGTGTGAAAGTTTACTTTCTTAGCTATTTGGTTCATATTCCTAGTTCAAATTATTAACTACTTTTCAGTTTAAAAAATAAAAAAACCTATAGCTTTGGAAAATTCCATTATAGACTCTTCAATTCATATTAAACAGTTTAAATAAGGAAGTTCACTATCTTCACACAATTTTATAAAGGGAATACACTATATTTAAATAATGCACCATCTTAAAATGAACTAAGCCACAGAGACTATGAAATGCCAACAGATGGTTGGATTGTGTTTCCATAGCAAAGTAATTTATAATAATTGCTTTATGGATGCAAGTGCAATTTTCATTATATTCAATTCATAAAATGTTATCATACAGCTGCAATTTGTGATATTTTCTATTAGGAAACGTGGTGAGTATTTGAGTTTCCATGAAGGAATAATTAGCAATGTGTCTAAATATGTGCAAACTACGGATTTAAATCTGCTGCTTTGTGACTTTGACACTGTTCTGTGGCATGCACTTGGAAATCTTAAGCTAAAATGAAAAGAAAAGAAAAGAAAAGAAAAGAAAAGAAAAGAAAAGAAAAGAAGAGAAAAGAAAAGAAAAACATTACTGGAGCATGTGTTGTGGTTACTCAAGCTTTTCTGCTTTTTTGTGTGTGTGTTTGTTTTTAGATTCATTAAGTTGGTGTTTTCTGAAACAGCCAACACATTGACGATTAATAAGCTGAAAAGGTGGTAAGAAGAAGGAAATGTACATTTCCTAGACTCAGCTTTCAATTATATTTGCTACATGTACTCTACAGGAAGAAGACACTTTGAGAAGTGAAGAAAAGGAGCATTAGAGGTAGTATACAATCTTCTAGTTCCAAAATTCTTAATATCACTTTTTAAGTTTTAAAATCCAGCAATCTGTAAGTTAGGAACAATACAATCTTAAGTTAGGAACAATACAATCTTAAAGACTTGGACCCCATGGCTTTGAGCTTGAACTGAGTGAAGATTTGGTTAATTTGTAACATTATTTTTTAAAGACCATTTCAAGTATACAGGCTTAAATGATGCTGGAGAGTACTCTTCACCCGTCTTAACCAATACTGTTCCCTCAACCACCTAGTCTTTGTGACTCTGTCCTCACACCTATTTTACCTCAGTGACGTCATCTGGTATATTTCGACGTGAAACTCTGGGCACTAAGGAAATGCATGTACCTGCTACAACGTCCTGATGACAGCCCCGCCAACGCAGCGGACTCTCATTAAAGTCTACCAGAACGGTAACGATGGTCATTACCCAGAATTACGGACTACATCATTGATCGGAGCTGGAGAATTGACAGGGGAAAATGCAGAGGGGTGCAAAGGTATTTGAATATGAGGCAGTCGCAGGACTGTGGGACAGACGTTCTTGACAGGAAGCAGCCAATTACAGCTTAAATTTCTGGCACCTAACCAGTTGTGATTAATAGTTTTCCATTCCATTACAGACATATTATTAATGTATTAAAAATGTCAAGCCTTGGCAAGCACTAATATGGTGTAGCTCAGTTGGTCTGCAGAATTTACATTTAATGAGCTCCCATTGACATGGAAAACGGTATTGACCACAGTATAATGTAAATCAGAGTACAGCCACGAGCTATTCTTTAACGTAATTCTATTTTCCCTTCTAACTTTAAAGTCTGTAGCGCCCCTTCTTTTGCACCCCTCATATCAAAATCTCCTTACCCCCCACTACCATACAAGCTATCAAATAAATCCTTCTGCTTCATATTAGAAGAATTTAAATCTATAAACTTTAGTGACAAAGAGGCCTTAGGAGAATCAGAGATTTGTGGTAAAAGTAAAATTGTGGTATTTTCAAAGAAAATAAATATTGTGCAAAGAGAGTATTATTTACACCACCACCTCCAACACTTAATGCTGCTGATTTCCAGCTGGCTCTCCTCTAGACCAGGTTAAAAATATCAATGTTGTCTTCTTAAAAGCTAGGTCATGGCTGCAAATGGCTAGACAAATTCATTAGGGGATGGGCAGCCAATGGCAGACATATCTGGGGACTAAGTGTCCCAAATGGATCCCTTCCTGAATGCCACCAGATACTGTGAATTTGTCTCAAGGGTCTGGATATGGGCAACTTCAGAAGATCCCTGGGCAGCTCCAGCTCTAAATCTGCACTTTCCCCACCTGGGAACTCAGAACAACCAAGGACTGGCACCGTCTCTACCTATGAGCTGAAGTAGTAAGAAATCCTTTGTGTTTAAATTTTTCCCCATTAATATATTACAAGTCCATGGATCTCTGGCATATGGTTTTGCAGAGCCAATGAAAAACTCCACAAAATTACATGGCTTTCAGGTTGATAGGTATTATTGATCAGGACTAAAATAGGCTACAAAATGGCTTTGCATCCATGAAACATACATTTTTCCAAGATTCAACAGCTAAGTCCTTCCTGCCTTGGATTAGTTATGCATAAGATTTTAAAAAAAAACCCTTCAATTATCAGAAAAAAATGGCTCCAAAGTGTTATGCAAACTAATAATGATTAAAATAATAAGCCATTATAGTTTCAAAGAATTACCGATGTCATTAACTGAGAGAAAAATATTGTCAGTCAATCTACCAACTCTCGCTGGATTTTAGCATTCTTTTCATTATATAACCCCACTAGGAAGTGGGGGTGTGGTAATAGGCTAAATATTCCATAAACGCGTAGCTCATTGGGACACCTGAAATAGACAGCTATTGACTCATTCTGTGCAGACATTAAGACTTTTATAAAGCTACAAGTTTCTGAATGGATATAAACAGAAGGAAAATTACAGATAATCACATTTCATTGACTGGAGCAAATAAAGGGGAAACAATATACAAACCATCAAGATTGGCAGCTGTGAACACAACCACAGTGAGACCAAACATTCGCACACATTTCATGTGCTTTGCACATGTCCATTGGTTGTGAAAAGGGAATCTTTTGGTTTCTTCATGAGGAACAGAGGCTCCTGTCTTTTTGTTGACTATCTCAAAAACGGAAGGACTCTTACATGTGATGCAACAATTCCAACATGCTTTGCACATAAGTGACTGAGTATTCTACAGAACAATCATGGGAATCTTAATAAAGCCAATTGGCCCACATTGGTATTTTAAATATTTCTATTTTTATCAAAAAATAAAAAAAATGATGGACGTCAGTACATATTTCCCAGGATGTTTGTGGAGGGGTCATGCGTAAAACTACTTCAAAATCAAGTAAGCCTAAACAAAACCTGGCATTCAACGGTCAGATGAACGAAAAGCCTTCCTTCTAATATAGGGAAGTTAAGAAATACAAGCTTCCAGCTTCCACAGACGCAGCTGAAAAATTCTACACCCACTTGAAGTTTGAAACAGAGCTCCAGATTCTAAAATTAAAATTACTTTCTGAAAGTATGTTGAATCACTTACTTCCCCATAACACAACATAATCCACGCACACACACACACACACACACACACACACACACACACGTGTACACATTTAAATACTAACATATACTCGTTTTTCTAAGGTGTATGAAATTTTATTGCCTTCCTAGTGACTTGGTACTTTGGTTACTCACAAACTCTCTTCAAATCTTTATTTACAATACCTACCAGCTAAATGCACAGTGGTGTAATTGTTTAATGGTACCGTCTGATGTTTTGCAGAAAACCGACAGGAGCAAAGACATGCATTTGCTATCCCTGGTAAATACGTGAAAGAAACTTCAACATGCATTAGCTGTCTCCTAAAATACAAAGTTAACCAGAACCTCTTGAACTCACATGACCAACTGTCAAAACTCTAAATAGGAACACAATTGCATGCACAAATAAAAATAGTTTTTTTTTTTAAAATAAGTATGGAGATTCCTCTTAAATACAACCACAGGGACTGCCAACAAATGAAAAGCCAAATACATGAAACATTGGATGTCTTCATGTTGGTACTCAGTGGCGAAAGTACCACACTGCATGTCATGGCACCTGGAAGGGAAACCATCCCCCTCCCGTGAGTAAGTGGGACAGCATGACATGGGAAATGTATGATGTGATTCTTCTTTGCACCCTGGTTTCCCTTGAAAGACTGAAAGTTTTTTTTGTGTGTGTGTTTTAAAATATTCTTGGACATTTATCGGGCTGATTTCCCTCTGCCAAAGAGAAAAGCTGCTGGGTAAGGCATGTAGAGGGACAAAGTACAAAACACTTGCAAACCTCCTTGCAGGTTAGAGGTTCTCTGCTCTCCAAAGCCATCTAATCAGGAAATCCTTGCCCTCATAAAACATCGATGCAAAACTTTCTAGCAAGCATATTTGAACAAATGATTTTGAGGAAAACATCTTTGCTTTCTTATTTTTTCCCCTTTTCTTCTGTTAAGAAAGGAAAACTTTTAGTATTTTCAGTCATAAAACGAGGCCTGATTTCCAGAGCAAAGCTGCTGCCAGCTTCGCCATATGTTTAGTGGAGTTCTGAGTCTTGCTCAGAATTTTCCACTCCGAAGAGTGACAAAGTGTTGTGCTGGGAAGTTGCTTGCTTTTTCCTTTCTAAGGAAAGGGGCACTGAAGAGGGGCGAGCTAGAGGATCTACACTACAAACCTGTACCTGGTGCAGCTGGAGCAACTCTGCCTGCTCTTTTCCACAGAAAATTGCTGTAAAATCAAGCTCCCCCTTCCTCGAAAGATTTTCCTTCCAGGCCCTGTAAAATGACAGCTACTCATAAGACTGGGCGGGGGGGGGGGGGGGGGGGGGTCCTTGGATGAGGTTACCAAAATAAACAGCAGAGGGCGCAGTTTCTTTTTTAAAAAAAAATCCAAGTTTTCTCTCCTATGAATCACTTAATTGGATATTTTGGGCCCAATAATATTCGGTATTATTTGTATTATATATAGATATCCACAGATCCGCAGCGGAGAGAAACTCCATGTCTCTAGCCGAATCCATCAACTAATAATGAGAAACCAGTAGGGGAGAAAAGGCAGCCACCAGCTTTCCAAAGCGGTCTTTCCCTCCTTCCACGTTCTTCCCTCCCGAGCTGTACACTGTGTGGTAGTAACGCTTTAATCTCACACCAATAAAGGAGTTTAAAAGAGGGGACTTCAAAAGCTCTCCACAGGGCGAGCAACAAGGCAAGTTTTTATTTATTATTTTTCCCTGATGAGAAAACTGAAAAAAGGAAAATCATAATTAAAAAAAGAAAAGAAAAACGCCTGTGCGATGCGTGTGGTCAGGTGTGTGTGTGGGAGACTGAGCGCGCGGTGCGTTGCGGGTGGGTGGATGGAGGCTCGGGATGCAACAGCCAGCGACCCGGTGCAAGGCGCACGCCAGGGATGTAGTGTGGGTGTGAGCGGTGAGGGCTCCGGAGTGCGCACAGGCTCCGCTGCCTCCTTAAGGCGCTTTCCAAAGTTCCTCGCCCACCCGGATCTCCCCTCCCGCCCTCGGCGGGCACCACGGGTTGGCAGAGGGAGGGATGGCGGGAGGGAGGGAGCTGATGGAGAGGGGCCACCCAGAGAGGCGCGGGTCGCTGGAGACAGTCGGTTGCACTTACCCGGGCCCCCCGCTGGCCCTTGCCGGGCGGGAGCTGAGCCGTCGGCGCGGGGCGGCGGCCCTGCCCAGCTTGGTCCCGCGTGGGGCGGCGACCGCAGCTGCGGGGACCCGCTGGCAGCGCACGGGGCTCGGGTGGAATGGGAACGTGGCGGGTGTGGACCCGAGTCGCTACCACCGCAGCCCCGGGGTCGGTCCCCCGCACTGTAAGCGTCCTGCGGGCCGCGGGGAGGAGGAGTCCACGGCCCCAGACCCCACGGCGCTCGGCACCTCCCGTCCCAGTTACCTTGGCCTCGCGCCCCTGGGGCAGCCTCGTTGCGCGTCGCCCCCTTTCGGAGCCGGGACCCGGACAGGGGGAATTCCTTCCCGTTGACGTCCTCTTCCAAAATGCAAAAGATCAGTGACTTTGACAGGTAGATGAGGGGGAGGGAGAGGGGTGGGCGGAGAGGAAGGGAGGATGAGAAAGGTGCCTCTCCCTCCAAAAATACAGTGGGATTAGGAACCAAATCGCCGCCTTCCGAGGTCTCACCAGCCGTCTCCTCTCGCAGTCTCCCCGCGCCGCCGCCACCGCCACTTCTCGCCTTAAACTTTTACTGTGGGTTTTCTCTCTCTTTTCAATTTCTATTCCTTTCTTCTTTCTTTTCTTTTAAGCCGCAGAACGATTTTTCCCCCCGATCCCGGGGGATCAGAACCAGCGGCCGGGCGGTTCTATCCCGCTTGGCACCGCTTTCATTTTATTTCAGATGAAGATGTTGGATCTTTTTCTTTTTCTTTTTTGTCAGAAGCGACATAAATCAGGACAATTAGCCTTGGCGCCAAGAAGATCCTCTCGAAGCAATTTCGCCCGGGTTTCCTTCGCGCATTCCTCCACTCAAGTCAGAAATGTCACTGCACATAGCGTTGATGGCTGCGAGACGCGACGCACCCAAAGTCCGTTTGATGAAATATACATGGCCCCAAGATGCTTCTGGATTGCGGTTCGCCGCTTCCCAGCCCCCGCCCGCGGCGCCCGGCCGGGACCCTGCTCCCAGCCGGCAGCCAGCTCTCGGCAAACTTAGGGGCGCGGACGAATTAGCGAGTGAGCGCCAGGGGCCGGCAAAGCGATGAGCGAGGAAACAGCCCCGGGAAGCCGCAGCCCTCGGAGGGGTGGCGTGTTCTTCTCACTTAAAAAGCAGATCTTCTGCAACTGCCAGCGAGTGGAAGGATTGAAAAAACCTTCTACTACCTCGAGACCTGGGCGCTCCGAGCGGTCCTAACTCCGTCCCGCTCGCTGATTCCACTGATGCTGCTCTGGCCACCGCAGCTACCGCTGCCGCCATGTAGGGACCTCGGGGTACTGGATCAACAAGACCACCCACACTCTTCTCTCCCACCTTTGTTGATCTACTAGAAGCGCGATTTCTACTGGTTCCCTTTCTACCCCCCAGTTCTGCTCCCTCCCCTTGCTCCCTACAGGGTTCCCAAGCACAACCCCTTCTAGCTAACTGGGAGCTTGGTATATTTTTTGTTTTAACTTGACAATCAGTTTGCCTAGCCAGAGCTCCCAACCTCTTTGGTGTGAAATTCATCCCACTTTCGAAAGCTGAAATTCAGGTAGGAGCTTCCCATGACAGGTGTCCTTGGTTTTCCCTGATGGCAGACAAAAGCCACCTGGCCCCAAGGTGTCTCAGCCTCTCCAAGGAGTTCCCCTAGGTACTTGCTAATGTTATAAGCAAACCACAGGAAGAGGCAGGGAGAGGTTTTAATTAGAAATAAAAGGACATTGCAATAGGGGAAACACTGATCTCACAAATGCACAACAATCTCAATGACAGCCCACAAAGCCGGGCTTTTCCTAAACCCTAAAGGGAATAAACCACGGAAGAAAAGGGTAGATGACAAGCAGTCCTGTCTCTGTAGTTCCAGGATTGGAGGGAGGAACTGAGAAGAAGGTGCTTGCTCAGGCTGGTGGGGGTAGGAGGAGAAGGTGCTGCATTTTCCGGAGACTGGAGTAGGGATGTCCACTCAGTGTAAAACAACGGGTCAGAAATGGGTACCTGGGAGCATCGGGTCACTTAGCTGCACACTTCATACTGAAGGCCTGGACCCGAGATTGGTAGGCACGTTTTCCAGACATGGCTGGGAATGGTGTCGGGGGAGAGGGTATGTGGTGAGAGAGTTACTAAATTGAGTCCTAGACACGAAGGAGGCTGGCACCTCCCTCCCATCCAGCACCTTGGCCTCCCCTGACCACTGCAGAAGACAGGGAACCCACCCTCTGTTGCTCTCAGAGCTACAGTCTGAACTTTCTCTTCTCTGTGCCCGTTCTCTTTGTTCTTTGACCCTGAAATTTCAAGAAGGAGCCTCACCTGTGGGGGATGCAGCTGTTGGGAAGCCTGCAGCCTTGGCTAGCTCTGCCTCCAGCCTGTCTCCTCTAGGTCCAAAGCACACTGATGTAGAAATACTACCCACCCCCACCATCCCTCTCTAATCCCAGAGCCCTGTCTTTTCTTGAGGTGCCCCTATATTCAGCATGGCTGATAGAACATCCACAATGGCCTTCTCACTTCTTATTGGCAACTGGCCTGCACCCTTGACCACTGACAGCTGTCAGTCTTTCTTCTCACGCCCTTTGCAGTCAGGTCAATGGAGCTCTTTCTGAATTCTTGGTTTTGGCATCAACTGATGCTTCAAGGTGTTTCTCCAGTAAAAAGAAAGCATATCTATACAGAAACAAGAGAATTCCCTCCAGAGATATATCAGGGTCTTCTTAAAACAGACAACAGCCCCACATAGATCTGCTGGGGACCATTTCATGTCTCCCATGGAAAGAGTAGATCTTCCAAAGTTGAGTTTTCTCTCACCCATCGGCCTGGGCTTTGCAGAGACGTAGAATACCACTGACCTCTTGGATCTGTACTCTGCAGAGCACGTCAGACTCCTGAGAGACTTTTCAGCACCGAATTCAGTCTTGTTCTCCTGTCTTTCAGTGGGGATAGAGGGAAAAGAGATTTGGCCGTCGGTAGTGGCATTTTGTTGTGTTTCTCCAAAGATCTTTGGGTGGATGTGACAATCCAGACGGAGCATCCATGAACGAATACATGCATATATTAAACTTGGTTTTCTGAATCTATCTTTTCATATTTGTATGTAGTAAGAGTCAATCAGAAACTTATTTCCAGCATTTCATTGACACATTGGGAAACAATATAGGACTTATTTTACTCGCTGCCTTTAGCAAGTACACACGCACATCTGTATATTTAGCTTTCTTTGGACAGAATGATTTTCTGTTTTTATTTAACCTTTCAGCTCTACTTTTCTCTCTTCTTTTAGAGGTGAACAGTTTGATCTTTCAGCTGTCTGGCTTCAGCTCTCTGGTTGGTTTCTAGGTAGCCCTCATTCTTCTTCCATTTAGATACCCATTTATTTGTAACCCTGTTAGAGCCCTACCTGTTGCTCGTTTTTCTGGGTTAGTAGCTTTAGAGAGCTGGCAGGGTTGTGTGAATACTTGTAACTCCAGCGTCCCAAACTTCTGGTGATGGCAGATTTGCAACTTACCTGGTCCAAGAAGACATTGGTCTTTTTATAACGACTGTATAGTACCAGCTATAGAGTAAATATGGATAAATGTTCATTGCTGGTGTGAATAAATTTTGTTCATTCTCGCATTCTACTGAAGTCTCTCAGGTAATGGGAACTAACCCCCACCTATTAAATTAAGACTTAGACTTGGAAACATTCAAATCAGGTACATCCGGGATTTCTGGTGTCTGTAAAAGTAATTCCACACAGTTAATGGCTTATAATAATAACAAAAGATGTTTTTCACTGGTCAGGGGGACAAAAGAGATCGGAATGCCAGAAGAGTTGGGATCTAGTTAGAGGCCTCGTGTATGTTTGGATGCCCAACTCTGTGAATTCTCATATCGTGAGAGGGGGCCAGTGAGCTCTGGACTCCCTTTAATAAATGAACTAATCGGAAATAAGGGCTCCTCTTTTGTGACCTAGTTACCTCCTCAATTCTTCACCTCCAAATAGCATCAAACCATCAAGGTGGGAATTGGAATCTAACATAGCACATGGGAGCAGACAGAAAAATTTAGTGGGTGGCCAGCGGCAAGATCTATTTGAATAATTATAGGCTATGTCCTAAGTGCCTTCTACAGTTGCACTTGTACCCAATAGAAAGATCCACCTGGCAGTTTTCAAGCCATTTGCGCTTGCCCACCTTCCCCTGTGTACTAGGGGGCATGTTTGTTACAGAGCGGTTAGCAGTCTCATTTTGACAGATGTTGAAGCTCCTTTTCCTGGTGCTCTACATGCTTAAATCTTTTGACATTTAAACCCCAAACAAGCTCTAAACCTTTGTTCTGGGCTCTATCATTAGGGTATGCTGGCATTGCTGTTATAGTATTGTAGACGTACCCAGAAAGCTCTGTTTCAATGCTGCGCGTTTAGAAGACAGTCTGGGTTAGTTTCTCTCAGAGCTGATGACAGACCAAAGGAAGTTCTCTATGATATCAGACAAGCTTCACGCACTTACAGAGTACTGTTACTGGAACACAAAGATGGAGCTAATGGTGTAAGCCATTTGGTGGCTAAGGATTCATGCGAGGAACATGACCCCCAGCAAGCATGTACTTTTAAATGTATGGCACTGAATATAAAAGTTTGGAAATAATAAAATTTGTGATTTCACAAAATATAACTTTGGCTTTCTTTTAAGATAAAACTCGCTAACTTAAAAATATCTCTGTTCTAATCTGAGGATGCCAGAAAGCTTTTTATAGTGTTGTTATTTTTATTTACCCTTTCTCATTCATAGCAAGCCTGTAGTGATCATCCCTTAATTAATATATGATGTTAGAGATTTTCATTCAACCAGTTAATTTGTTGAAACCAGGATACACCAAGATCCCACTGTCCACTCTTTATTATTGGTTTCTTCTGTTATCCTTCCCCAAATTATTTCTTATTTTTAAACAGTTTATTTTTCTTCTAAGTATAGAAGACAAGTATAACACCAGCAGATTTAGATTATTCTATGAGCTTTACAAACTAGGTAAGATTGTGGGAACTGTTTCATTATGTTCGGTTTGCCTGCCTAAGGCAATTAAGCTATTTCTTAAAAAGATGGGATCACATCATTTATTTGGTATACTGGCTGAAAACATTCACTATCAAGAGTCAGCAGCTGTGAACATTTCCTCAAATGAAATTCTCGTATTTCCAGTTACTCAACAACAACAACAGAAAAGCATCTTTATAAAATCGAGAAGGACAGTGCACGGGGGATGGCTGAGCAACTTCCATCATCTACTTAGGAGATCCTTCCACCAATCCCATCCTAATAGTCGTTCTAGTCAGTGTACCTCGGTGGAATTCACAGTCATTTCTGGGGCAATCCTGGGTCCTGAAGTAAATACCAAACTCAAACACAGTGCTCACAAGTCACCTTGGAAGGAGAGTTGGGCAGCTACCAGTGGTGTGCCGGAAGAGTGCTGAGACATAGATCAAAGGAAGAAACACTGCAGCAGGGGTAAAAGTACACAAGCAACTCTGCCTGGCCGGTGATCCAGGAATGGAGGACAGCATCATGCCTTTGTGAGATGGCAGGTAAATATAGAACAGAATGCAATTATGGACCAACTCCTCTTCAAAAAGAAAGCAAAAACATCAGTGAGAGTACCCATGACACAAACTATCCCAACTGGGATAAAGAGGTTCACAACTGCCAAGGAGAAAGCAGGGATCACAGGGTACTGTCTGGTTTGAGAGGTACTTTATCGAGATATGTGTTCCTTTAAAGGGCGGGCCAGGACAGGGTTTCTCTGTAGCTTTGGAACCTGTGTGAAACCAGCCCTTGCAGACCAGGCTGGCCTCAATCTCACAGAGATCTGCCTGCCTCTACCTCCCCAGTGCTTGCATTAAAAGTGAGCACCACCACTGCCCGGCCTTCCTTCTTTTCTTGAATTCTTGCTTCTGAGTGTAGTTTGAGGTTTACCATTCTTCAATCTCACTACTTTTGGTACATCTTTACTGCTCCATCCTTCAACTTGAATGGAAGCTGTGGGTGGGAGCTGGCTGCGGGCTTCTGGTGAGTAAGGCCGATTCATGCCAAGTGGCCTTTACTTCCTAGTGGGCTGCCTTCTCCTTTTGCAATAAGGTTCCCACTGCTGAGAAAGTGACTAAGTCTCTTAAATCCTGCCTCCATTTGTAAAGTGAAGGAACGAAAGCAGAGGCATTATGAAGCCTTCTTACTTCAATAAGCCAGCAAGACACCCAACTCTCAGTTCTGTGAACTCTGAAATCTCACAGAAAATAACATAATGGTCAGATTCTTATGATCTCACAGGATTTATTTCCTTCCCCTGTTTATTCTCCTTCCTCAGACATGAATTTCATGTCTACTCTGTATTAGAGACTGCAGTGGAAATAGGATTCCTATGACAGTCTCTTGAGTGGCTGACAATATATTTAAGAAAACAAACTTGTGAACAGAGAATGACACATTGCCACAGGAACTGAATTAAAAAAAAAAAAAACAGAAGAAACAAAGGAGTTCCAAAGGGAAAGATACACCATCCTTATTGGGGATCCCAGACAAAGCTGGATCAACTGGGTGATTCATGAAGCGTACCTCAAAGAATAAGTAGCTATCCATGAAACACAGAGGAATACAAGACTTCGTTTTGATCAAGAACTAAGGAGAGGAAAGTCAGGAATATAACTCGAGAGAAAGTATTTTGGGATTCCCAAATAATTTGTTATTTATACATAATGATGCTGACAACACATAAGGATGGCCCTTGTGATGAACACTTGTAAGCATTTTAACAACAAAAACCTGTAACAAGAGCTGAAGGCAATAGAAGCGAAAAGCAAGGAAACAATGCTCTTAGGCCATTTCAATTAAAGCCTGTGAATATGGATATGATTTTCCATTAATGAGCTAAAATTGACAAGTTCGTATGTCTCCACCTAACATGATTAAACACTTCCCACTCGGTTATTAATAATTTGCATTAAGAACAGAATGACTGAAAGCCCCGAAGAACCTTATTTATCCTATACTTGCCTTTAGAGTACATCATGTGCTTTGATTTCTAAGAGTAGGCAATATGGCTTCCTAAAGAAGTTTTGCTCTTAGATTGGTCTTAAAATTGGTTGGATTTTCCTGGAAAAGCATCAGAACCAAAACAGTGTGACTGAGGAGCAGACTGGGGACTAGAAAACTAACATAAGCCCAGTAGATATGGGGGTCAGATAATTCCGTCCCTGTCACCAGTTAAGCCACACCCAAGAGGACAGGCCCTGCTCACTCTCCTGCTTTGCCTTCTGTCGTCTAAGCCCTCATGCATCATCTCAACTCCGTCTTAAAAAAAACACTACTAGCTGGTCATGGTGGCGTGCACTTTAAATCCCAGCACTCAGGTGGCAGAGGCAGGCAGTTCTCTGAGAGTTTGAGTCCAGCCTGACCTACATAGAAAATTCTAGACTAGTCAGGGATGTATAGTGAGACCCTGTCTCAAAAAAAAAAAAAAAAACCCAAAGAACAATAATTTCTTAAAATTTAAAACCTTGTTTGCTGAAACAAAAGAAGAAAATATTAAAATATAGGAAATGATGCGAAAAAAAAACAAAATAAAATTAGAAGTCGTTTGTAGTGAAAGGTAATGGCAATTAATTGATAATAACAGTAACCAATGTTTCTTTAAATCAATACAGAATTCAAAGCTCTTTTTGTCATTTGAGGTGGAGAGTTAATTAGGCTCTTACAGAGTTTCTGACAGAAAGGTGGGGAGCTACATATACTAGCAATGTGGCTAAAAATGGAATCATCTTTTGTATTTATTACCTGCCCTCCTTACATATTTCCATGGCCGTCTTCATTCACAACCTTCCATTCTCTTGATAGCAATGGAAAATGAAACTTTGGAATCACCCACTTCATCAGGCTGAAGTTTTATCTGCTCCTACTACCATGAAGGCTGAGTCTGCAATACAGAAAGCACACTATAGAAACACACACACACCTGTGCTGCTGTGAGGATCCCTCTTATGTTAAGAACTGATAGACAAAGAAAGCTGGATATACAAGGTTCCTTAAAATAGTTCAAAGTAAGGTGGGAGGTAGTGGCGCACGCCTTTAATCCCAGCACTCCAGACACAGAGGCAGGCGGATCTCTGTGCAGTCAAGGCCAGCCTTGTTGTCTACAGAGTGAGTTTCAGGACACCCAGGGCTACACAGGGAAACCTTTGTCTCAAAAAACAAAAAATAAAAAAAATAAATGTTTAACTTTCAAAAGAAAGTAACAGATTGAATATGCTTACTTGAAATCTATAAAACAGAGGAAGAGAAAGATATATTTTGAGGAATCCTCCCCGCCCCCCAGAAATTCCAACATGATAGAGTAGAACTGAAGAAGGAACTATGAGTCCCAGCTTGTGTTATAGAACATATTCACTGTGTGAATGTACGTAAGTCATTTCACTCCTTCACTTTCTCAATGATGAATTAGGAGTTGAGCTTGATGAATCAAAGGCAGGCCATGGGCTTCCTGCATCAGGAGGACCTTGGGGTCTGTTACAGAGCAGGTTGCTGGGCCCTCCCACACGAAGTGAGTCAGCATCCGAGTGACTCCTACTTAATCACAACAAGATTTGGGCATCGCAAGCTTAAACTATGCTTCACATTTTTGTATTTATAATCTAGTCTTGAGTTTGAGATTAATTTAAATGAAAGCTAAGATACAAAGAAATCTAGCCTTCATAACCTTGGATAATGGATCGATTATCTGATTTTAAAAGTTGTATATAGGTTTCTATATATTAGAATTAAGAGGGGTTCGTGGTTCGACTCCATGAAAGATTAGATAGAAAAAAATGCCAAGGATTTTGAGGTCATATTTTTTTAAACACAGAAAGAAATCCGGCATTTGCCACATAATACAGTTCATTTGTAGCCCTGCTCACTAAGGCCCAGTTTCCAGAATGTATGTATTAGCTCTAAGCTGTCATGATCTCTCTTAGAAATTTATTCCTAGACTAGTAAATACCAGCTCCCTGAAAACTACCCTAAGATCCAGTCAGGAAATTCTAAAAGCCTTTTGCACATTTTATTTTGGTTGAGTTTTTCAAAATCAGCCAGAGATTATTAGACTTTCTTTACCAGCATTAAAGAAGATATGTATGTAATATAGCCTTGTAAATTACCGCTGCCGGACTTCCACACAGGTCAGAGTCTCAAAAGCATTTCAGAATTAAAAGTCAGTAAACTATGTATGTGTATATCTAATATATTATTATACATTTATGAATATATTTTCATATTTGAAAGTAAAGGTGTTGTAAAACATATGATACACAGGGAAGTGTCAAAGTACAGAGCTCAAGCACTTGATATAAGACTTTGCAAATGTGCAGCTGGCTTAACTTTTCTCAGTCTCATTTCCTCAGCTGTGAACCAGGAATAATGAGAATAAAGTGGAGAATCCTGTGGGCCTGTTGTGAGGATTAAATGTGATATTTGGTATTTAAAAAGATGCTTTGCAATTGTTTGTTATGGTTTATTTGCTACATTATGCTACCAAACCTGCCATTAGTCCTGACATTTATTAATTTTCTTAACAAACATTTTAGGTCATCTAATATGCAAACACGGACTCAAGTACTCTGAAAAACAGATTCAGAAGTATCAGATATAGTGTCTACACTCAAGAGGTCACATTTTACTTGAGGACTCAAAAGGTTTATGTCACACAGTGTAAGTGAAACTCACTAAAACACAACTGCCATTCATGTTCTGAGATAGGCACTGCTTTCCCTGAAGCAGGTAGGACAGTTGTAGTGTTGTAACATAAATCATGGAGGGAGTTCATCAGGAAACAAGGCAGATTCGGAGGAGCTGGTGTTGGCAATCCATTCTCACGATACTGTAGGTGAACCCCAGAGTGTTTGTAATTAAGGATTATGTTAAAGCATGCATGGCATACAATTGAAAAATTAAATAAACCTATAGATCCATACTCATTGAATTTCCCAGGGAAGAGTTTGAAATATATCTAGGAGATAATATAAGTCAGATAAAGTTCTAAGTGAACTTCCCATTATTCCTGTTTAAGCTGAGGACAGGGGCCTGAGGCAGGATAATCCAGCGAATTGTGCTGTACCTCGGTAAACCTTGAGCCGCGAACTTGAGTTCTGATCTTTGACACATCCTAATACATTAGATAACATTTTGTGATAACTTTGAATTAAACACATGGAAATATATTTATAAATGTGCACATAAAATTAATGATCACGAGTCACAGGATATATTTTACAAATTTATCTGGAATTAATATTCATAAAGAATCAAAGTAAAGAAACATTCGATGCAATGACAGTGAGATGATGCTGAAATGTCTCACAAAATTTGTTTCTAGAAAATAGCTCTAAATAAAATATTCTTTTAAAATTATTTAACAATACAAAACAGACTCAGGAAAGCCCAAATATTTTCATTTTCATTCAAGTGTTCAAAATACACAGAGTGGTTATTAATTTAATCAACTATGAATTGAATGCATCATATGTGCGCTATTTTAGGAACCTGAAGCTTACTGATGAGTAAGATGAATGCAGCTAAGGCAGCTCATACTCAGTTGGGAAGCAAAGAATCGAAGCAACAAACATAACAAGTAAATGACCTATTATATTTTCAAAAGAAATATATATGTAAGTGAGAAAAAGCAGGGTAGGATAGGAGGTATTTGGAGGGATAGATTTAGAGTGGGTTGCAAACTGAAATGAGGGTTCAGCATAGACATCACAAAGCCTTAAGGCAGAAAGAGAGTTGGGGCCATGAAGTAAGAAAACATGACTTCTCTAAACAGAGGGAACAAGGACACAAAAGCCCTTCTGGGACTCACGGGGATGGGAGAAGAAGCCGGTGTGGGTAGAGATTAAGAAATGTGTTTTAAAATTTGCTGGAAATGTATAGAAAATCACTTTTGGGATTCATGTTTATATACCTCTTTAAGGTGTCATCAAAATTGGATCTTGGGTACGTGTCACATATAACCACCCGGAAGCCAGGTATTAGGGAAAAGTGTATGTATCTGAAAGACTCAACAACACGTACGTAAACACACAAATACACAATTATAAAACATGGAGAATGGTGTGTATTATATTTTTACTTATGATGTTGACTTGTATTATTGAGTTTATTAAGATCATTGATTTTGCAGGACTGGAAAATGGCTCTTCTGGAGGACCTAGATTTAATTCTCAGTACCCACATGCCAACCCCAAACTGTCCATAACTCCAGTTTCAGATGACTTGATGTTCTCACACAGACATACATGCCAGCAAAACACTGGTGTACATAAAATATAAACAAATAGATTATTAAAAATATAAGATTTTTTTAAGATCACATATTTTCCTGGTGATCTCATTTTGTTATTTTTCTCTCTTTTTAGTTTTTTGTTTGTTTGTCCCACCATCATTCGCTATGATGGTTTTTTTTTTTAAGATACATACAAACTATGACTCCTCCCCAAAAAGGAGCAGGAGTGAGACTGAATAGGGAATAAAGCTTAAAAGGTGCATCATCATGTTCTTGTACCACCAATGTCCCCCAGGTTTACTAGTGGATTAAAAAGACAGAGGGCGGGGATCATTTAGCACAGGCTAGCCTAGAACTTGCTCTGCCAAGGGATGACCTCAAACCTCTGATCCTCTCTCTTTTATAACTCAAGTGCTGGAATTACAGGTGTATGCAATCATCATCTGGTTTCTGCTGTGCCAGGAGTGGAACGCAGGGCCTCAAGCATGCTAGGAAAGCTTGATATTTGCTGCATTTCTTCCTGGATTGTTTCTATCTTATCGATTGAGGCAACGTCTCTTACTCAAACCCAATGCTCACCCCTTCAGCTAATCTTGCCAACGCATTCCTGAGACCTCGCTTCCCACATGCAGGAATTACCTGTGGGTCATCATCCCCACTTGGCATTTATGTCTCTGCTCAGGATTCAAACTCCCGTCCCCATGCTTGGATGTTGAGCGATTTGCTCACCATGCCATCCACCCAGACCAATGACGGATTTTCTTATATATAAAGATAATTACTGCTAATTAATTGTATCATTTCAATAGTGCTGAAAGGACAGTTTTTGATAAATACTGTGTGGGCTGGAGAGATGGTTCAGTGGTTAGAACATTTGCTGAGACACAGTTTATTTTCCAGTACCAAAACTGGATGATTCACACCTGTAGCTGCACTGCCAGGGGAATCCAAAACCTAACATCTCTGCCTCTGTGGGCACCTGCACTCATGTGTACCCATACCTATGTGTAGACAAACATAAAAAGAATTTAATAATAACAAAGATATTGAAAATATAGTACTGAAATTAAAGACAAAACTATATTCACATTTAATAGAACATCAGTAAGTATTATTCTAAACTTGATAAACTCTCTTTTTGGGGATTATTTCCAGTAGTGGCTTGATTTCTACTTCTGCCACGGGTTGCTACTGCAAATAGGAAAATCCAAACAATCTCCACCCTTTCCCAGAGTTCCTGAAAGAATTAATTTGTCATTACCATATGCTTGAAGGTGTGAGGAAGAAGCTGTTCATCACAAGTGACGAAAACGGCTTAGAGAGGGAAGGGAGGTAGGTGTGACAGGTTCACACCACATTGTACATCATCTTCTTTTCACAGATGTACGTGCAGACAAAACATAAATAAATCTCTTTTTAAAAGGTAATCTTATTGAAGTAAATGATCTTTCCAGTTTTCCGGTTGCAACGGCTTTTTAAAAGGTGGAGGCTGATGCCAAAACTCGTCTGCAAAGCTACATGGGGGTCATCAGGATGCTCTGGTCCTGCCTTGCTTTATAACATTGTTCACTTGAGGAGCAATTTTTGTCCTGCTTAGTAGTAAATGAGTATGTCTCATAAAACTGGTAACATTTTTACAGTTTGATGTATCTTCTGACAGAGAGATTTGCAACTTTGTGCCATCAAGAACCAGACCTTGGAGTGCACTCTGCCTCTGTCATAGGTGTCCTCATCACATCTTCTTCTCTTCTGTCCTATCAACAGATTTTCAATGAGAGTGTTCCCCAGCCTGTTAAAAAAAATGTACATAAACTTTGCAGGAAACATCCTTAAGGGAAGGAATATTCTTTCCTCATCCCTGTTCTCCTTCCCCTTAATCACAGGCATTAAATCAGAAGCTAAAGCAACCATCTTGAATTACCTTGGAAGCCAGAGGCAGAAAGCTACAAAGTCAACAATAAACAACCCTGTCTAAAAGGCCACCATATCAGCCCTGGGTTGCTGTGCTCAAACAGTTACATGGCGTTATTTGAGGATTTGTTGTAGTTGGGCAAATGTAGCTCAAAAGATACAACTTCTCAGATGTCATTCCGGAATTTGAATAAATCACAGTCAACCAGATCAATCATCTCCTACCTGAATTATGCCACATCATGTCTCCACTACTGATAGTAAAAATAATGAGAATTTGGGAGCTGGGATGTGGTTCAGTGGGGAATGTGCAAACTTAAATACTGGAGTTTGGATCTCTTCACATAAATCCTAGGAGGAAACTTACCTGTAACTGAGTGCTCAGAAGACAACATGGGGGTCTGTAGAGTGAGTTGACTGGCCAGACTAGCTGAAACAGTGAGCCCCGATTTCAACAGAGAGGTGCTGCCTGAGTTTAGTCCAGAGCAAGCTGATTCCAAAGCCAACCTTGGGCCTTCAGTCACATGTGTACACACAAACAGAAGCATAGCTGCACATAAATGTGTGCTCACCCATGTGAGCATGATATACTTATACCATGCATACATGAAGAAAGTAATAGAGATAATAATTCTACTCAAAATTATGAATTGATTTTGGTGTTTGGATTTTCTAAAACACATTGCAGTACAATGTATTCTTTTTACTCTCCAAATTCTCTTAAATTAATTTCTGTCTAGTTATTACCCTTTAATAAAGGTATATGATAATGAAGGGAAAAACTAATAATAGCTTTTAGTAATGATGTCATTCTAGATTCTGAATTTAAAAGATCTATTAAAGGAATAGTTTAGTCTATTAAAAGGATAGTTTAGTCAGTAAAATGCTTGTGACGCAACCATGAACCCCTAAGTTCAATCGACCCCCCAGAACTCAAAAAGTCAGATATGGTGACCTGTGCTTTTTATCCAAATGCTGGAGAGACAGAGACAGGAGATTTCCTGGGACTTGCTGTCCAGGCAACCTAGACTCATTTTCAAGCTACAGGCCAAAATAAAGAAATAAGATGACTCATGCCTAGTCATGATACTGGCTTCCATATATATACATATATATATAGTGCATGATCACCTGCACACAAATGTACTGGTACACAGGTAAATATGCAAACATGCATGCATACATATACATGTACATCCAAAACACAAATAAGAAAGTGTTTGTCTATGAAACATAATATTGAGCTAACTCTGTAGCCTTGTTCATTGTTTATTTCACCCTTGTCTACAGACATATTCTTATTGAAGTTGTACCAATGTGGTGAATTGTAGAGTTGTAGACCATGCCATTAATCACAGTGGCCACTACCAATGACCAGATTTCTATTACCCTGACTTCTCATACTGTGGCCTTCATTTGAGCAGGTTTATCCAGCATATGTTAGAGGGAAGTTCTGGGAGACTGAGTGCAGAGGAGTAAGTTTAAACTCCAAAGAGAGATATGTCCATCTTTAAATTCTGCCATTGACAAGACCCTAATTCTTCTGGGTAATGTCTTTGGCTGTCCTCAGTCCATATCTGTGAATCTGGGTAACAACATCTATTTCATAAGCCACAGTTCTTGTGTTTCATTCTTGGTAGGCACTCAACAAATTTTGGCTACTAGTTGTTTCTAGAACATTTTGATGTAAGACTACAGTACATGAAGATTTTTGATTCCTGCTAGTGAATAGTTAGCTAGTGTCAAAACTGAGGATGTTGCTGGCCTTGCTAGTGAAGTTAAAGCATTCACTTCTTTTGAATTACATTTAGTTAGCCCTCCGTGGAGTCAACCAATTACAGAGTAAGAAATATTTAGAAAAAAATGTATTTGCATTGAATATGTAGGCTGTTTTGATATTATTATCAATTGAACAAGACAATGTGCCAATTATTTACATGATATTTATACTGTATTAACAATTATCAGGAATTGAGAGATAGTATAAAGTATGCAAAAACTTGTTTACAGGGCCTTAAGTAAGTACTCTGCCATTTTGCAAAAGGAACTCCAGATTCTGAAAATTTTGATGTTCTGTAGAGGTATCTACAATCTGATTACACAGATGGATACCCAGAGTCAACTAACAGTGAGATTTTGGGGAACAAGGCAACAACCTTCAGCACTCAAGAGCCTGTTCCCTGTTCCTTCTCTCCACTGAGTCAGCCAGGAGACCTCTGGAACCTTGGGTTCCTGTGACAAGAATGTCTTTGAGCTAGCTGGGTGTAGTGGCACAAGTCTGCAATCAATCCTGACCCATGGGAGGCAGAGGCAGGAGGATTGCTACAGGTTCCTCACCAGCTTGGTCTACACAGTGAGTTCCAGATTAGCTAAGCATACATAATAAGACCTTCTCAAAACAGCAACAACAAAAGAAAAAAATGCACAGAAAAGCTGCATCTCTGCCCATTTAGACAAGCTGAGGATAAAAAGCCTCTATAATCCTTCCCATTTCTGATTAGGGTATAGACAAGGAAAAGAGGACAAATGACATACGCTGTGAGCTCCCCATGTGCCTTATCAATATCAGACAGTGGTGACATTATGCAACACCGTTCTTACACCTGCATATTTTACACAACAGTCTCTCCTCTATTAAGTCACCTGCCTTGCCCTGACTGCCCTGACTGCCCTGCCTGCCCTGCACTGAATGATGAAGTTATAGCTTGCTGAATCCAACCCTGACTGTCTTCAAATCTCCAGTCGTACAGTTCAGTGAATGCTACCCTTTTTCCCAAAGGAGCCTCTCTCTTTCTTCCTCCTGCAAAGTACCCTGGGATGCCTGTGCTCTACGACGCCTCATAATTGCAAATCCTATAATTCCACCTTCTTTAAGTGTCTGGATATAAAACTTACTAAGCTTTTTAATGGCATAATAAGTCATTCTCCAAAACAAAAAAATGTTCACACTGTTTGACTCATCATGTAGGTTCTTTGAAAAGTGGAAGATACACAGAGAGTAAATTTGTATGTAATTTGGGCTAAGAAGTGAAGAATTGGGTACTTACCATTTTCTATAAGCACTGTTATTTTTTTTCAGTAAATGGCTGCTTAAAATCTAAATACTCATCGGTTTATCATTTTTCAAAAAAAATTCTGATTATGCAACAGAACACAAATGAAACAATTCAGAATCCATGCTGTGTTGAAAGAAGAAAGAGATTCAGCAAGCACAATTGAGCCCCACAGGAAACACAGTTACAGACATGCCAGCAGTGGAGGAGTCTTGAGTACAAAACATTATTAACTTAACTCCATTTTAGTCTTTCTGGACTGGCTAGGCAATCAGCATAGCAATATGTAACACTTATCATCCTTCGTTTGTACCACACATATTAAGTTCAAAGTTCAGTGAGTGTCACACTGATTTGGAGTGAGGGAGTGAGGGAGGGAGGGAGGGAGGGAGGGAGGGAGGCAGAGAGGGAGGGAGGCAGAGAGGGAGGGAGGCAGAGAGGGAGGGAGAAAGGCAGAGATTTGAGACAGAGAGACAGAGACAGACAGAGACAGAGAGACAGAGAGATAGAGACAGAGAGACAATTTCCTTGTACCAAGATTTTCCACTTCTTTTCTCTCTTGGGAATGTCAGTTCGGGCAGACTTTATGTGATTGTGCTGAGACTCGGCTAGAGTAGCCTTCAAGTGTCAAACCCTGCTTTTTACTTAGAATTCACCATTATCTTGGTCATATTCGGAAAGCCTCTTTCTAGGTCACCAAGAAATGTTGTATTTGGTTGGCTATTTTTATGTTCTTTGTGTATGTATTTGAACAATGGGATAAAGGGAATAGCGGACCCTAGGGAAAGATCCCATCTAGCTAAGTTTCTAACTTGTGGAAAAGAATTAAAGAAAAGCTGAGAGCCAGAACCCCAAAGGCAGAGGAAGGTGGATCTCTGAGTTTGAGGTCAGCCTGGTCTACAGACCCAGTTTCAGGACAACCAAGCTTAAGCAGTGAAGGAAACCATCAAAACCAGAAATCTGGTGAAGATGTAATTGAATGAGGGGACCATGCTCCAGTCCCCAGTAAGCAGCACAATTTGGCAGCTTCAATCACATGGTTAAGGTTTTAGAGTTAAGAAAGGGGTTCTGGAATTTACCTCTATGATTAAGGAAAGATGCTGAGGCCAGGTGTGTGTTGGGGGTGTCACTATTAGGAGACGTGATTGTCGAAGTAGGTGAGGCCTTGTTGGAGAGGAACTGTGCACACTATGAGGGTGGACTTTGAGGTCTTCTATGCTCAAGCTACACCCAGTGTCACAGTTTGCTTTCTGTTGCCTGTGGATCAAGATGTAGATCTTTCAGCTCATTCTCTAGCACCACACCTACCTAGCCAATACTTGACTAAACGTATAAAACTCTAAGCTACACACAGTTAAATGGTTTCCTTTTTAAGAGTTGCCGTGGTCATAATGTCTCTTCACAGCAATAGAAACCCTAACAAAGACAATGGTTTTCACGAGCGTGAAGTTTCCAGTTAGCCGCTCAGGTGTTTTGAATTTCAAGCAAGAACAGATGACTCATCTATACATCTAAATGGAATTGTGGGGGCCGCTACTTCCCTTCCGTGCTCTGCAACAAATCAGTCTCTCAAGCATGCTTTGGGTGTATTATTTGTTAAAGGGCACAAACACTATAGAATGCTTTCTGGGATCACTTGATTTATTAGGAACTAATTTCAATTCTTCTTAGCTTTCTCCCAAGCTTTGATTTAATTACATAAATTTTAACACCTGGTGTGTGTGTGGGTGGAGTGGGGAGGGGAGAATCACTTAAAGATATATGTGCAAATGAAAAAATAAAAAAGACAGTAACTTTTCCTTCTGTTAATCTGTCGTTCCTGTTTGTGCTATGGAAGGTTCCTACTCAAACAGTTCTGTATCTAGGTAGGCATAAGAGACTACACTGGGGCTAGCCTTCTGTAGTTATTAGTTTTATATCTTTAATGATGAAGTCAAATAATTACAGACCTGTACTTTAAGCTTATCTTAACAACCAACACCGCCAACAACACTGAGTGAGATTTTTCCTATGCTAAGTGTAGTTCTAAGCCTTTATTAGTATTTCCATCCTTAATTTTTCTGGAAGCCCTCACAGGGAAAGGCGGGGTGTGAGACAGCTAGAATGTGGCCTTACTACCCTGCTGTATGTAAGGGTTCACTTACCCGATAGCTACTGAAAATGGCAATTGTAATTTTGTCCCTCCTACAACTGTGCAAATGCAGTCAGAGATGCTACAATGGCGGCCTAGATTTGAGTTGCCTTCTGAAAGAAAATCTCATATTTCCCCCCAGTTCCCTATTTCTACCATTGTAACCACAATTAGTTTTATCTTTCACCAAACCACTGAAATTGCCACCAATGTTCTCCCCAACATGATTTTTCTGTTCAAGCTCCTCCCAATGATGACAGACAGGGTGATCTCATGAGTATATCTAACTGTAGGTAAGGTTTTACTTAAAAATCCTTGGGCTCTATCTTGCTTTGTATGTGAAAACAGAATCTTTAACATGTTCTGTCAGGAGAGGAATGCCCTAGTGCCTGACTGTGCAGTCAGGGTGACCTCTTAACACTTGGCATCTTGGTTTATCAAATACGTAAAGAGAGAAAAGAAGTGGGGACATCATGTCATACGAGTCACTCTCCAAAGAGAAGCCTAATACACACAGGGGCAGATATAATTGACTCTTTGGTTCTGATCACACACTGTCTGATTCAGACTGTCCTTTCTAAATGTGTACACTTGCCCCGACTGCTATACTCCTATAAATTGGTGGCTCAAAACAGGAAATGTGGCTTTCTAGCGCCTTTGTATTATAAAGGCCAGTTAAGTTCCAAGTCCACGAAAGTGTAATTTGCTTAAAAAAAGGAAATTCAGTAGAAGTACTATACTTGCTCACTTGAGAAAATAAAAATATGTGACTTAACAATATTTGATAAAATAATACATGTTCATATTCTTACTAAGCACTAAGTACACAGTCAACATTTGGTATATCCTATTTCTTGCCAGATTTATTAGGCAACTACTTTTAAAATTCCCATTGTACAAATTAAATATGAGTCACATTTCAATTCTAGTGAGGGAAAGGTAATTCCAGTTGAGTTAAGTACTATTCTAAGTTCTGCAAGGAAAAGCATGTTCTCATGCCCTGTACATTTTCTTTAACAAGAGTAGAATACTCACCAAAATTTCAATAACTTCAAGGGTCATTTCTTTCTCCCTATTTCATACTTTGTGATGTGGGAGTGTCATATATCAATCTGTTGATTTCATTGGTTAAGTAATAAACACACTGCTTGGCCTCATAGCTTAGAACATAGGTGGATGGAGTAAACAGAATAGGATGCTGGGAGGAGGAAGCGAACTCAGACTCTGCTCTGCTCCCCGAGAGACTCGACAGCTCTGCTCTCTGGAGCAGAGATGCCAGGCTCCGCTCTCCCAGGCAGCTCCAACCCAGGATAGATGGAGGCTAGAATCTTCCCGGTAAGCGCACCTTGGGGTGCTTATACACATTACTAGAAATGGGCTAGTCCAGGTGCGAGAGTTAGCCGAGAAGAGGCTAGATAGAAATGGGCAAGCGGTGTTTAAATGAATACAGTTTGTGTGTTATTTCGGGCATGAGCTAGCAGGCGGCTGGGGTGCTGAGGATGCTGCCCCGCCACTCCTATTACAACAACTTTGAAAAAAATATATAATCACTTTCTAATTTAAGATCTGATGTCTGTTGACAGCCTTTGAAAACTGTCCCATGATACTGCAACAGTCCCAGCTTTTAACTGAGTTATAGTTTGCAGTGTGTAGTCAAATCTCTGGAAGCCACTGTTCTGATTGACTTGTTCAATACTTTCATCTCAGGTTTGAATAGCTGATAAAAAAAAATTAAAAAGCATGTATATGGTCAAAATATCCACAAAATGTAGAGTCCTGTTCACTGTGATCCACTAGGACGTAGTTTTTCGGAGTGCGTAGAAGTGATAGATAGTTGTTCATTCTGTTCCAGCCTTGTATCTTTTCCTGTCATGCTGGGAAAGATACATGAGTGTCTTATAATGTGTGGCCAATATCTCTTGAGCTTCTTTTGATTGTAGAGGCTTAAGTAGATTTCGTCTGTTAAAAAAGATCACAACTTTTGTTATTACTATTTGAGCAACTGCAAAAATATTAAGCTAAAATTGCAGACAGCATCGTTGATTCATTTTCATCTCTTGCCTTGGTCATTTTACACTTTGCGGAGTATTTGGCTGGGGTCTGTTTGACTTGGAAGAATTATTAAAATGTGTTTTCATTGTATACAATGGTTTTCAATATTAGGTCAGCAAATGAAGGGATTTAAATACACGTTTTAGTGAACATATAAAGTATTTTAGATTCAAAAGGATCCTCGAATATAAATGGAAACCTCCTAAAGATGCAGAAGTCTTGGACTATGAATTACTATAAGCAAGGTGTATAATTGCACAATGTTTATACACTAGGTATTCTCAGTGTGGATTGTAATCAGGAAATATAGCGTCTAAGCCGTTCATTTCACCTGTTGTCCTGTTTTTCACTCCACACCATTACCTCCATGCTGTTCTTCAAGTAAATATTATAAAATATGTAAAGTTGTATAAAATATTATAAAACATCTAAAGTATCACACTGCAAAAGAAATGTTAGTTGTATGTATTTAAAATAAAGTTAATACGTATTAGTATGTGTCATATCTCATAGTAATCAATAATTAAGTATAATTTTGCTTTTTATTTTATATGATTTTTTTTATTTTTTATTTATTTATATACTATTTTTTTACTAATTTTGAGACACACTATTGCTATGTCTTCCTGGCTTGTCTGGAACTCACTATGTAGATCAGACTGGCCTGAAACTCACAGAGATCTGCCTGCCTCTACCTCCCGAGTGGTAGGATTAAAGGCATGTGCCACCACACATGGCCTAATATTTATATTTTTTCAGTGAACTTAAAAGATTAAGATTTTTTCAGAACATCAGCATGTTAAACTACAAGCACAGCCTAACTTAGCCCATCAAAACCAGCGTGGTGGGCTTCTGTTTGACTCTGTGCTTTTAGTTGTGGGACAATGGGATCTTAGCAACTGAATGTGCTGATACTCATTAATCAGGTAAGCCCTATCTCTAGACAGAACAACATGACATCATTATCTACAAAGTTCACACTGAAGAACCATGCGTTTCCATTACAGAACAACAAGCAAGCGAGCAAAACAAAACAACAAGAAGAACAACAAAAACGAACCAAAAACTTACAGGAAAATGATAGTATCTTAATTAAGTTTACAGTTTTGTGTTGGGCTATCCTCAGTGAATTTGGCAGGTCACAGGTTCTATATGCTTGATGGTATCTACATAAATATTATGACCGTTTAATTAACCAAATGTCTATATAGTGTATATTGGCAAAGATCGGAGTAAGCACAGCTGTCAACATTCAGCCTAGGAAACCCAAGTACTTCACATTTACCACTTAAGATTCTTTCTTTGCATTGCTATTGAAGTCAACTCTCTGTGCCATTACTTTCAGCCCTGACTTGGAGGTAACACGCCAGAAAACTACACGTGATGCAAATGGCCTTATCACCAGATCTGTCCTTGTGTCCTGGGTAAGTGGAATGTCTCAGAGGGTGGGCAGACTTTTAGGCTTTATGTACTGCATTGCTTCCTGTTTGCCCCCCCCCAGTGAGTGTTCTGCTTACTTCTATTTTCTGCCCTAACTATTCCGATCTTGTTCTGATGTAATATGAACCTCTTCCTAAACTTTGCTATGGATAAATATGCTAAATCTAGTTAATGCATTATTATTTTAAAACTTCTAAAAGTTTTGTTTGTATCTGAAAAGATACAAACATATTCATCTTTATTTCTGGAATAGTTTGCTAATCAAACACATACATACACTCTCTCTCTCACACACACACACACAAAATAAATCTTAAAAAGAATTCAACCTTTTTTGAAGTTCTAGCACTTAAAATGTTAAATTTTGTGTTTTGCTTTTCAGCATTTTTTTTGACATCAGGTTCTGAAGTATATGTATCTTTTTATATTGCTAAAGTGGACATTATGCTTTGATATTTACTATAAAGTTGCTGATTAACTACTCTTAGTCTTTTATTACTTTTCCAAAAGTATCAGCTTTCACCATCAATTACCAAATAATTCCACCTTCCCCTGAGTCATCCCATATTTCTCAGACATGTGCTATGTATAGTTTAGCTCTAGTATAACTAGCTCTCTGCATAGTCACATCAATCCCGCTTACTACCAGTAAATGGAGCAATCTCCCTACTTCCTTTATCAAGAGGCCATGTGTGAGTTGTCATTGCCAGAAGACTGATGCGTGATCACCCTCCAATGCTCCCTATGGCTTCTGCCTTCTTTCCTGCTCTTAGCCTAGTTCAGCCTTTTACCTCACGATTGGCTCTGCAGCTTCCCTCTCGAATAGGACTCCCGCAGCTCTAGCAACCAACCTAGCACGGTCTGGTTTGTTATTATATCAATATAAAAGTCACCTAAGGCAAAAATCTGAGGCAGGGATTAGTTCTCAGGAATATCTATAAAAAGAAAAGCAGGCACAGCTGAGAAGTTAGTCTATCATAATACAATCCTCAAAAATGCCTTGGCTGTCCCATAGTGGTTCTCAAACTGAGTCTTGAAGGTTGTTATAGGTTTGGATGAAAAGATGAAGAAGCAAGGTTATGGTCGAGGTAGCTGTTACTAGTTGAGGCCACTGATTTTCAAACTGAGTATATATCACAACTGACCTTCAGGAGTACTTCATAAAGCAAAGATTACCTTGCCAGCAAATCTCACTGAGCTATGATAGGGCCAGTGAACGATGCTGGTACCACTATCCAAGGATTTCATCATGAGAATCACTTCCACAGGTTGTTTCCAGATGGACTTGCCAGCTGACATCACTTTCAGCAGCTTAAAAAATAGTTTCATCTATCCTGATGGATGTCTGGAAAGCATCTTAAAGCATCTGCCGCCAGCAGAAGGTTTGGGTGAGTTGCCATACTATCCCATAGACTTCATCCCTCTTAGCAAACAGTTTGACGTCATAACGCTGTTTCACCCTTCTGAGTTCATTTCTGAACTGGCCATAAAAAAAAAAAAACTAATTTGTGGGCTATTATGTGAAAAAAGTTACTCCTCATTTGTTTCCTATCTTGGTGATTGACATTACTATCCAATCAGCTGCCTAGGAGAAAGTAGGAAATCTTTGTTTTGACATCTTGTTACTACACTAAAGCTTGTCAGATTTACCATCTTAGAACATCTTGATCTGTCTATTGCCTTTTAAGGCCATTATGAATGTCTTGTGAATTCCCTCATTATTTCCTAGCTATGAACAGGCCGTTCTGTCACCATTGTTTTCTTTCCTGTTATATTCTGTAGGTATCCCCATTGATTTTCTTGAACAAGTTAGCTGGGTCAGGCCCCTTCATACTCACCAACCTTCAAGCCTCCTTATTGTTTCAGGATATGGGACACTGATATGTGGCTCTGCCTTTAGTGATCTTGCCTTCCTTTCTCCCCACATACCTAACCGCACTGTGTCTGCTTTTAGGCTTACAGCTTCTTTCAAAATAGTTTTTATTTTTTATCTTACAGAATGCTTTTTTTTTTTTCCATCACATCCAACTCAAAACTACCCTTCAGGTCTTACTTCATCTGAAGACATTTCCTCTCGCTCATCACGCTTGACTGCATGTCAGCACTCTGGACTTTGGGGCTATCTCTTCCTCCTGATGTCATTGTGTTACTCACGTCTTTATTTTTCTCCTCCTTACTCTACCCAGCCGCAGGGTTGGGATGGTCTGTGAAACCAGTCTTTGCTGTGGTACCAAAGGAAGAGCTCATAGAGCTCCTCAGTTCCAACGATTGCCAAGACGATGTGCTTAGCACAAAAGCTACTCAGCAGGAAGTAGTTGTTTCTCTTGCAGTTGGAGAAAAATAATTTTGAGTGAATGTGAGAAGGAAAAAAAGATGGAACCGGCAAGTAGCTACTTGTAAGTGAAAAATTAATAACGGAGACGGTGTCAATCATGCTTACCTACCAAATATAAAAATGGTTGTAAAATTTTAACCTTTTCCAATTCTTTTACATTAATGTTGTTTGTAAAGATATTAGTAGCAAAACCTAATTTCTCATAACTTATAATAGAAACAAAAATCATAAATAATAGTTAAAGAACAACAATATCTTTCTTCTTTTTCTTCTCTGTCTCTCTCTCTTTTATTGTCAATCCTGAGGACTGAACCCGAGGACTTATGTGTGCCCACAAAGGTTATACCACCAAGTTCCTTAACCAGACTATATTTCGTGATTAATTTATCTTTTAAGTATTGACGTAATGTTTTACAAAATGTTATATTTAGCAAAAATGATATGCACTTACGCCTCTTACAGTGTTTTAAATGAAGAAGTATTTCTTTAGGAATACCTCATAAGAAAAAAGGAGGCAGAAATCAAAGCCTGACTTTTTAACTACAGGATTCACATAGATCACCTACAACTGCCTTCCATGAGGGAAAATCTTTAAAAGAATCTGTGGGAAATAAACATGCAGTATCATTTTAGTTGAGATATCAATAGAGGGAATTGGAAGTCAGTGTAGTGTAATGTGGTCAAGTGAATTAATTTGTGTTTGGGTTCACAGAAGCTCCTTATTCAACCTATGTTCACTATTAAAGGTATTTGCCATTTGCCTTTCAGTTTTTTTTAGCCTCAGAAAACTTCCTCTCAATTGTCAAAAGTCTTTTTAACAGCTACTTAAAGGCTAGACAAGTTACAAAGATGACAAGTCAAGGTCCAGCCTTGGAAACATAGCCAGACACCCTCAGAAAATTTCTACCATAGTACTCAGGTATGTGGGGCTTTGAAAAATGACAAAATGACACCAAAAAAATTCAGTTGAATTAAGTTTCACTACATTCTTTTTCCTTTCTTTTTGATTGTTGGTTATCTAAAAGAAGGATGGCTGCTTCTTTGGGAACTACAGGACAACAGTGAAAATGGCAGCCGAGCTGGAGCACATGCCCATCACTCATCTGCTACTCCACAGTGCAGACTCGAGAAAGAAGTAGAGCTTCCCACTGGTGCATCTATTCCTGGAGCTTCCCAGTGCTTCTCTGAATCCTGGGGTGGATAGAGGTCTAACTCCTCGAAGACAGTTCTGCTTATCCGTCAGTCAGAAGCAATGAGGAACTCAAGCAGATCTGATGCCTATGAACTATGGCTCTTTTGTGTAGATTTTAATTTATTTTATGAGTTATAACTTCTTATACTTTATTCTTTCTTATATCTTAAATCGTATTCTCTGTGATCCTGTCATAGATACAAGGACTAATTATCAAAAATGGAGAATAAAGCCTTATGAGTCTGCTTAATCAACTTCAACTCTCAATTGGATGGTATCAAATCCTTATAATCTATCTATCCATTTGTATGCATGCTTGTGTGTGTGTTATCTGCTAACTATCCACTACATTTACACTTGATTGACTCTGAGCTAATCAACAGTGTTTTGCATGGATGGGTTTAAAATTTAAATATGGTTATTGGGAAATGGTGAAATTGTGGAAGGGAAACAAATTGTTTAAGAAGACTTTGGTCATTTGTATTTTTCAGAGGAATATTGTCCTAGTCCCTTCATGTGTCTCTCTCTTTGCTTCTTGCTGCCATGAGGCACGTGTTCCCACTCCCTGCCTTGTTGTAGGATCAAAGCAATGAATCCAGTCAAACTTGGGTAGAAACCTTTGAAACTATTAACTGAAAAAAACTTTCCTCTTTGAAATTGCTGATCAAGTATTGATCTCATCAATGAATATAATATCTATGTATCTCCTGATGGTTTTATTTCTCTTATTAAATTCTGAGGAATAACTGCTTCTTAGTAATGAAAGTGGAATAAGTTCTAAGCAACAAAATCTCAAATGTTAGTTCTTTATATTAGCTCAGGGCTGTTGAAATGGTTTTCTTCTGTGGTTAAACATAAAGGCTTTTGTATTATGATATCAATGTATTCCATGTCAAAAACAATACTGGTAACCCATGACATTCATACTGTTATTTGATCTATGACCTGTGAAATCATAGCAATAAGGCAAGGCAGGACTAGGTATCCAAAACCTCAAAATAGGTTAGTGAAAATGTATAGTGTAAGAGGGTTTCCTGGCTGCTTTTAATGATGCTAAAATATTAGCCATGAAAACAAGCTTAGTGACTTAAATTCCCACCATAAGGTCTATATAAAAGATTTGAAAACTTCATGACTGTTCTGAGAGGAATTCATTTACCTGTCATGGTTGGGCCATGATTTCCTAAAGAACAAATCTAAAGATAAATGTTCCAGATAGGTAAACTATTCTATAAATGAAATTCCCCAACACTACTGAGTTTCTTTTCCATGGTTCCAACAATTTTTAAGAAGGAAAGAAATCTTGAAGACTGAAATGAGAAATGTGATGAATTATTGAGTCAATATCCAAAAAGCAAAACAAAAATTTCCTGATTTTCTTTGTCAATTAAAGTAACCTCTTCCCTCCTGTTTGATTATGTCATTTTCTCTTTTTCCATAGAAAGAGTGATGGAGTCTCCTGATGTATAGTTACATTTCAAAGTATTGCTGTACAATATCCAGACTCCAGGTTGCTCTTGTAGCCTTCCTATATGTGTAACTAGACTCCAGACCCAACAAGCACAAAAGGAAAGGTAGAAATTGTGACCTGAAAAAAATAGGTAGAGTACTCATGAAGGCACACATTTGACCTATTTATTTTGAAGAAACTTAGACTGTGGAAAGTATCTTGAAGATGTGAGAACAGAGTGGAAGGGATAGTTAGTTATATTAGACCTCATATACTGCCAGAGTCCTACTAATTAAAGACTACAGATTTAATATTATAAACACAATAACTGGAAATGGCTATGATTGGTTTTACAGGGCTGATTGATATATAGATTCAAAGTATCCCAAAACAAAAAAGTTAAAATGCTAGAAGTTGGCAGAGGTTGGTATAAAGAAGGACACCCAAAGGGTTAGGTTGATTTGCATTTTTCTCATTTAATGTACCCTATGGACCACAGAGGTACATAGAATATGCTCTACCAAATTGTCTAAGAAACAACTTGATAATAGATTTGTGTACTTCTCTATAGATTGAAAAATATATGATGGCAACTATTATTTATAATTGGATCCCTAAAGGTCATCGTCATCCCAGAGAATAAGAAACACTCAATCTTCAAAATAAAAATGGTAGTGGCAGGGTCAATGAAATAGATTTTGGAGCAACTGCACTGATCAAATTAAATGTAGATGAAAATATCTGTCCCATCTGGTCCTGAAGTCATCCAGTCTCAAAGTAACACACAGAGGCTTATATTAATTTTGAACCGTTCAGTCTATTGCTCAGGCTTATTATTAACTAGCTCTTACAACTTAAATAAACCCATAATTCTTGTCTATGTTTAGCCATTTGGCTTGGTTCCTTTTCTCAGTGTAGCATTCTCATATTGCTTCCTCTGTATCTGGCTGGTGACTGCAGAGTGAGCCTTTCTTCTTCCCAGAACTCTCTTAAGTCTGATCACTCGCCTATACTTCCTGCCTGACTACTGGCCAATCAGTGTTTTTTTTTTTTTTAACTAATACAAGTGATAAGTCTTTACAGGGTACAAAAGCCTTATCCCACAGCAATTAGAGACATTTTCTGTGGTACACTTGACTTCAGGACCCTTCAAACTAAATAAAAAGCAATATACAATTAAAATACTTGATCATTACAACCACACAAGTTCTAGGTGTAGTAAGGAGAACCCCTCAGGTAGATTACAAACCTCCCCATGCTCAACCTCATATTAGTTTACGTGCCAAGTACCTCACCCACTTCAAATAAAAGGAAATCTAGTCCACTTAAGAAGATACATTGCTGTCCTACAAATATTTATTTGGCATAGTAATTGGAAAATAACAACTAACTAAATAGGTTGGTAAGACATTTGTATGCCCAGAGACCAAGGAACAAATTCCACATAAATACATGTGAGCTTGGTGTGATGACTCGAGACCCAGCTAGCAGCCCATATAAAGCGAAGGAAACATAATTGTGTAAGGTTACGATGAAATTTGCACATCTCTTAGTGAAACCCTTTGGATTAGGAATGACATATACATGAATTGAGTGTGTCTCTCTGACTCTCGAATGCTCAAAAAGAAAAAGAAAAAAAAAAAAACTTACCAGTTTTGAATCTTTTTCCGAACAGGAAAATATTTTGAGACAGGTTTAGCCTGCTGTGGCATCTCACTGTTGCTTAGATTATACACCCTAAAAGATACAGTAGAGGTGTCAGTGGGGAATAGGGATGTTATTTAAACCCTCCCACAGTTGTTATGCTTAGGATGTTGAAGTACACCCATGACATTCTGTTTCTGTGACTAGTTTTATGCCAATCTCATATTTTCATTTTTAAATTATTAATATTTCAAATGTGTTAAGAATTGAACAAAGGCAGTAAAATATGATCATATCAATCATATTTTCATTCTCCAAGTCTCTCACCCTCCCAGCACATCTTTTTTCTTATTTTTTTTTTCATAATCCATTGGTCTAATCAGTGCTGCCCATTTGTACATGGAAGTGAAGCATGCACAGGAGCATGTGCAAACTACCAGGAACCATATCATCCCAAAAGAATGATTTTCCCTCCTCTAAAATCTACCAACTGCCAACAACTTTTCCACTGGGAGTGGGTGGGTCCTCACGAACCCCTCTCACACCCATGCTGGAATTTTGAGTAGATTGATCTTGTGTCGATTTTGTGCATGTGAGTATAGTTTATTTGATATCAACAGCCCAACTTCTCTTTAAAGATAAAAACAAAACAAACGAACGAAAACACAAAACAAAAGAACCAAAAACTTTTTGGCTTGCTCAAGTGTATAATCTATGATAACTCTTGAGTATCGACCATCAGATTATCATATTAACTGAACTTCTGAATTCCCTGTTGTGAACTAAGTATGATCCTCAGCCACCAAGTATAAAGTTGGATAAAATGACAATATCCCATTACCAAGTGAAAAGAATATATATATATATATAAGATCGTAACCAGGTACTGAAAACAGGCTACATGAGAAAATGGCCAAAACAGAATGTTCATCTTCACATTCTTCCTTTTTCTTTAAACTCATTTTATTCTTTGTGATTATAATATAGTTACATCATTTCCTCTTTCTCTTTTGTTTCTCTAAACTTTACCCTCTTGTACTCTTAAGTTCATGGCCTCCCCCTTTCTGATACATAAATGCGATACCTGCTCAGTCTGTGTAAAGTTACTTATGTGTGCATTTTCAAGGCTGATAATTTGATATTGGGTACCCAGCTGGTGTGCTCTTCCCTAGGGAAGACATTAATTTTCCCTTCTTTTGGCATTCCTTATCTTTCTTACTGTATACATCTGTACCCTCAGAGGGCATTCTGAATAACCATCTGATGGAGGAAGAAAAATCTTGCGTGTTTCATATATGTTCCCTCAATTGCATTATTACCACCCCCTTGGAGGATCTTGAAGGACTGTAGGTGATAAGGAGTCCTCCCACCATTTGGAACTGCAGCATTAACAATGGTTGTCTATTTTCCCTGCATGAAAAGTTAACATACATGAGGCTATAGCAATTTATGAACTGGACTTCTAGTTGGGCTGGATGGTTAGTGATGTCAAGGGAACGTATTTAGAAACCTAGTTGTTAGCAGATCGGCTGTGGGACAATGGTCTGTACCCTGTCAATTATATTTTAATCAAACGCTGACTGGCCAGTAGCCAGGCAAGAAATATAGGCAGGGAAATCAGGCAGGAAGTATAGGAGGGGTGAGGAGAAAAGGAGAATCTTGGGAAGCAGGAAAGATTCAGTCTGCAGTCATCACCCAGAGAGAATGAGGAAGCAAGGCACAGAGCAAGTAAGATGTGACTGCCTCGCTAAAAAAGGTACCAATTCACGTGGCTAACATAGACAAGAATAATGGGTTAATGTAAGGTGCAAGAATTAACTAATAAAGCCGGGCGGTGGTGGCGCACGCCTTTAATCCCAGCACTTGGGAGGCAGAGACAGGCGGATCTTTGGGAGTTCGAGACCAGCCTGGTCTACAAGAGCTAGTTCCAGGACAGGCTCCAAAACCACAGAGAAACCCTGTCTCGAAAAACCAAAAAAAAAAAAAAAAAAGAAAAGAATTAACTAATAAGAAACCTGAGCTAATAGGCCAATCAGTTTATAATTAATGTAGACCTCTGTGTATTTCTTTGGGACTGAACGGCTGCGGGACCAGGCAGGACAGAAACCTCTGTCAACACAGATCTGGGGACTACGTAAATGGCTGACTTTTATAAACAAGCAGAGGTTGAAACTTTGTGTTCTTTGTGAATACTCAAGAAAGGATGACTTCAGTAGGGAATGGCTTTCACAATAAGAGGATAGAAGAAACTATCCTGCTGGCAGAATTAACTCAGTTCTCCAGTCATTTCTGTTGTTACCCAGAGCACTCATGAGCAAATGACCCTGATGGTAGAAATGTCGGTACTATGTGAACTTGACTTTGTGGACTTCTTTTCAAGGTCGATCTGGCTACACTCGTCCTGTATTACCAAGTAGAGGGAAAAACAGATGCTGAGCCCAACATAGAGCTATAGAACTCTTGATAGGACCCTGTTTCCACAGGGTATCATGCCATACTGTTTAAAATCACCCACTCTTAACACAATACGGGTGGCATTTATTTCTTACTAAAGTAACCACTCACTCTAGGTACAGCGTTGCCTCCACCGATGAAAGGAAAATTTTATTGCTATTACATGATATTCCATCAATAGACACAGGACAAGAGCTTTAGAGAGATTTTTTAACTAAATTAAGCATGTATATTATATAAGATCATATCTCTGAAATATTTATATATATATTTATGTTTCTATGTATGGATGTATTTATTATCTCTATCATCTATCTGTCATTATATATCCATACATCTAGTTATCTAGTTATATCTGCCTATTATATTTTCATAAATGTGTGTCTGTTTCTCCTATTGAATCTTTACTGATGGAGTTTATAAATATAAGTGAGTTCAGGTAAACTAACTTCCTTATAGGGATTGAATTCTTAAGCAAAGTGAGAAATGCTTTGAAAGGGCACTTTGGGTTAAATTAGACTAAGGTCAGATTATAAAAAACAACATGCTTCCCCAGGAGCAACCAGCACGTGTTTTCCAGTGAAACCCTGTACAGTAACTTAAAGCCCTGCAACAGACACTGCAGTGTAAATAACTCTAATTAGTCTGATGGCACTAACTCTATAGGGAATGTGCTCTGGGTCTTAAAATCTCTACTGCAGGACTTCTAATATGCATTATTTTATATGGAGGAGTGCTTTTCTGAAGTAATTTGTGGAAAGAACCAACAATGTGACTACTCAATAGAACAGAACAAATAAAAATTAATTTTTGAGGAAGTGCTTTACCCCATTAACCTGCATGTTACTATGCTTTGCACTAAGTGGGGCTGTTTGTGTATACTAGATTTCCAGGTCTGTAAATCATAAGGATGTGGTCTATTAGAATTACTTGATAAGCTAGATGTTGTCAAAATCCTACTAATGTAAAGACCTTTATAGCCCTTCCCCTGTGTGAGCATAGGTGTGTGCCCATGTGAGAAGGCTGGAAAACAAGCTCAAATGTCATTCTCAGGAATACTGTCTGTCTCCTTTAATATAAGTTCTTTTCATTGGCTTTGATATCATCAAGTAGGTTAGACTGTCTGTCCAGAAAACCTCTCCTGCCTCTACCTTCCCAGTTCTGGAATTACAAGTGCATACCTTCAAACCCTGTATGTTTATATGGGTTCTGAGAATCAACCTCAGGTCCTTGCCCTTGCAAGGAGAGCATTTACTGAGAGACCAATCCCCATAGCCCTTTGTAAGGAGTTTCAGTCTATGTTTTGTGATGTTAATGAATACTGAGACAAGTGCAGTTTTCCTAGCCAAAGTTATGTGAACATCAAACAGCACAAAAGGGATGTTTAATAGCTTCGTAGCCCTCAGTTCAGGATACTCTTGATTATAATAAATAAACAAGGACATCTCATTTCATCTCAGCTTCACAGTAGCTTTACAGATCTAGTTATATTAACTGAAAATTCATGAAAGCAACTTATTTTTGTCATTTAACACATTAATGTTCAATTTTCAGACACCCAGTTTTCTGGGCTTCTAGGGCATTTCTGCTCAAAATAGGAGCAGAGTTGTATATGTTACATTCAGCCTCTCGCTTCAGCAAGAAGGCCTTGCAGTCGGCCAACCAAGACAGGAATTTTGACCATGTGGTGAGTTACAAACTGTGTATAGGAGCTAAGAAGCAGGAAGCTTCAGAAACAGCAACACTTCTGATCACAAACTAAAATAGATACATTTAGCCCTCTTCTTTTGACAGGCTCCTTGAATCGATGAAACTGTCAAAGCTCAATAGCACCTGAATGGTGCGGTCAACAGGTATTCATTGTCAAAAGATGCCAGAACAGCCTCCAACCTGAAGGAATTTCAACTCTGGAACTCTATTTCCAATAAGAGTTACAGCATTGTTATTATTTTATTTTTTTGCAAACCTCCTTACCATCTGTCTTTGAATACTGTATCCCCAGGTATTTTGCTTTCCACTTCAATTCTGAGGAACAAATACATTTTTTTTATTTGGTTGGCTGGTTTTTACTCCAAGTTATTTTCACAGCAGTGAGCTGCTCTGGTTGTTGACGAAAGTAGTTGCCGCTCTGGAAGAGGCATGAAAGCCCTATTTGCTGAAAGAGAAAGCGAGCGTGTGTATAGACTTAGCAACAATGCTTGAGTGAGTTGATATGAAGGAAATTTAGCTGTAAATTGCAGGAGCGGAGGCAGCCATAATCTGTTCCTCTAATGTCGGCCTTCTACTGACCGTCTTCTCTTCCTTTTCCTGACTTAGGAAGAAAAACCCACTTATGAGGCCAGAGGAATTAAGCATTGCGTACACACAAATGGAAACAGGGGTCACAACTCCATGCAGATCCTGAAGCCTTTCTCAATGTGGAGATTTATGAACCACTGCAGGTGAATTCCAAGCTTGGCTCACTACTGCATTTTTTAATTACTTACATCTTTAATGTGTATGAGTGTTTTATCTACATGTATGTCTGTGTCCCATAAGTGTGGTACCCATGGTAATGCAGGAGTTATAGATGGTTTGTGAACTGTCTTATGGATGCTGGAAATTGAACCTAGGTCCTCTGAAACTAGTGCTCTTGAGAGCCAAGTCATCTCTCCAGCCACACCTCTTCATTTTTAAGGACTCAGAGGGTGACGGTCTCAACATGAAGAATCTGAAACACATTTTGAAACAGAATCATTGAAATTATTGTTTTCTGATATATTCCATAGCTTATTCATGCTGAGCAATATTTTTTAAGAGATTACAATGGAGAGAAAATACAACGAAATGATTTTTCCCCGAGACTATATTGGTAATTAGAATATCATGAGGCTAGTAAATGACTTGGAGGGGAGTTGCCAGTTCCACTGTGGTCTGGCACATTGCTGAGCAGTGAGGCGCTATTGTGTTTATTTAATTTACTAATTGGAACTGCAAACTATTGCCAGAAAAAAAAATACATATCACATGACAACTTAATGGTGAAAGCCATTCTATGGGGGATCTGGGAGTGGATTTTAAAGAAATACTTTTGAATTGTCTTTTCTCATGACTGGAATATGAATGTAATATAGCATGAAAAATGAGGAAAGACAAGATGATTTTGCTGTGAAGGGACAAAAAGATATTTCTGCCTCATTGGAACCCATTTGCCTGTTTGGAGTCCCAGTGATCTTCTGGGAACTCACCAAATCAAAGACATTTCTGAGTGGTAAACATCCTCTTTTCTGTTCTATACTGTAATTTAGAAGATTGCTTGCCTGTGAATTTTCGCAGATCAAATATTTAATAAATGAATTGTGAAAATGTGCTATAATTCTTCGTTTGTGGCTGAGTAATTAATGGTGTTTGGTGTGCTTCTTCAGAACACAGGCCTTGATGAAAAACTATCAACCTGTACTGTGCTGCATGTCAGTTAAATAATCCTGGGCAAATGCTCTGGCCCCTCTCTCCTTATCTTCTTTGTCTGAATTATTGGGCTAAAGCTACCAAACCTATTCATAAAGTTGCACAAAAGTTAAGTGATGCAATGCATAAAATGCTTAGCACAATGTCTGGCACATAGTAGAAGCTCAATAAATGTCGGCTATTTTTAAAGTTGCAAGCTTTGACAACCTTGCAATATTCGAGGTGATCTTATCAGATTTAAATCTATAATAGGTTGGTTCTTATGGAGAGCAGAGATCCACAAAGGTACACTATGACTCTGTAAAGGAATTTCAGACAGGGTCAAATGAGATAGAAGGGGACTTCCAGAATTACGCAGCAAGGGAGATCTGCTGACAATCTGAAACGAGGTGGAGATGATGGATATAAAGCTAAGCAACAATTCCTTGTGAGGGCAAGCAAGGAGTTTGAGAGATTGAAATTGAGATATGTAAAAGGTTTATAGAGAATCTACAAGGGCATTATAGGGAAGAATGCTATGCTAGTTAAAGGAATAAGCTAAGAACCAGCCTTTGTCTCTTTTTATCATGTGATGGGACATGCTATACAAACAGTTGCCTCATCCTCTTGCTACCATATTGTTCTTGACATGATAAACTCTTTCTTCCAGTGCTGAGCCCAAATAAACCTGTCCTATCTTAAATTACTTCATAGCAGGTATTTAGTCACAGTAATGATTAAAGTAACAAAATGTCATCAAATAATTTTTCAAAGAATGCAAGTAAATGAATGGAAATAGATCAAATGTCAGCAGAGTCATACCAAGAACTAAGATGCATATGGAAGGTAAATTTTACCTATTCACATGCTGTGTACCAGAACGTGAGTCATGAGGATTAAATAGTTTGTTCACAAAGTAGGGGGTAGGCAGAGAGAATGAACTGGAACTGAGGAGCATTCTCCTTTCTGATTATCCAGTCATTGTTCAAAACGTTTGCCACTTACATTGTGCAAAACAATCCCCTAAGAAAAGATCCCTACTGCTACAGAGCTTACATTCTAGTGACGCTGAGATAGTTAAGGAGACCACCAGTCCACAAGCAAGCCAAACAGCAAACCATGGCTATACGGCCAGAAACCCGAGTCATGGTGTCAGCTGGGCAAATATTTCACTTGCAGCCAGTGAGCCACTGAGTGTTCTGTGGGTCCTCTTCTTCCTCTGAGTGCAACCACTTGACCAGACTACTTTAGGAGAAAGAAGCACAAAACTGAATTGAAACCAACAAATACTTTTGTCTAAGAAAATCTGCTATGTCAAATTATGTAAATTGTGACTGGCTGTCATTATTTGCATATTAAGTGCCTCCTATTAGTCTTTGACATATTTCCCAGGTAGTGATGCTATTAGGAGGGCTATGGAAACTCTGAGCCTCTAGCCTATATTGCAGAAGTAGGTCACTGCGGGTAAGTCTGGATGACACCTAAGTGTCATCCTTCCCATAAACATACAACAGTGAGGATCACCCCAGTGGAAGACTTCCGAATTTTCCCTGACTAAACCAGTGTCTACTGCCTTGACATCACTAAAGAAAAAAAATATAGGGACACATTTCTTTAAATGCCACATTATAAAATAGATATAAATGGGTGTTTGTTCACATTTTTGTGACCTTGTTTTAGTTGTCTTTATTTTTTTCCAATTAGCACTTTCAAATTTGACTACATTTTCTGTTCTTGCTTCAAAATGATTTTGAGAATGAAATGCTCTAACAAGAGGTGTAAATAGCAAATATTATTTTGTTTGTCCCTTACTTCCTCCTAGTCTTCCAAGAAATGTAACCTCCCTGACATTTGGTAATATCATTCCAATAGAATCTTCTATAAAGGTGGTATTAATTCTAAAACACTACTGGGGAAATTAATATTTTCAACTTGACAGGACATGGAATCACCCACAAGACAAACTTCTGGGTATTTCTGTAAGGGAAATCTAGGTTGGGTTGACCAAAGTGAGAAGATGCAGTGTAAATGTAGGTGGTTCCACTCCTTAAACTGGAGTTCTGACTGAATCCAAGGGAGACAATGACCTGGGGACCAACACGAATCTTTCTGCTTCCTGACTGAAGAGGCAATGTGAGGGGGCTGGAGAGATGGCTCAGTGGTTAAGAGCATTGCCTGCTCTTCCAGAGGTCCTGAGTTCAATTCCCAGCAACCACATGGTGGCTCACAACCATCTGTAATGAGGTCTGGTGCCCTCTTCTGGCCTGCAGGCATACACACAGACAGAATATTGTATACATAATAAATAATAAATAAATATTTTAAAAAAAGAGGCAATGTGAGAAGCTGCTTCTTGTTCCTGTTGCTGTTATGTCCTTGCCACAATAAAATGAACAGTCAAGCCAAGAGCAAAAATAAATCTTCACTTCCTCAAGTCACTTCTAACATATTTGGTCACAACAACAAAAATGTAACTGATAAATATGTAATCTGATTCTGTACTGATCATAGTATGTCCGGTAATCCAGTAGTAGCAAAATTTCTTCAGATTGATTACTAGAAAGTCTTTCGTAGAGGGCAAAAGAGACATAGGTTCCAAACGTAGGTTCAGATACCATGTTCTCTCCTTGTCTATACTGCTCATGAGAAAAACAGGTATGAAGATATTTCCATCCTTCTAGCTCTCAGTTGACTGTTCTAACAGAAGAAAATGGCTGAAGCCACCAACTTGTCATTTTCTAAATGGAGCTGGGAAGAAGAGTATGGAGCACAATAGGAGGAAGGACAGAAGTTGTTAACTGAGAGTTTGCTGAGGTTGCCATCAAATACAAAGACTTAGATCAAGAAAATGGAGCCCTGGTGAACAATTTAGAGAAAGTAACCTTCTGTCCAAGGTTTCCTCCTGTCCCTGAGCTTAGTAGTATTCCCAATTTCTGGCATACACTTCAAGTTGGCTTTAGAGCCTGTCCTAGTTTGTTTCCAATTGCTTTGATGAACATTCTGCAACTTGAGCAAGGAAAGAGTTTATTTCAGTTTTTACTTCCAGGTTATCAGTCTATCACTGAAGGAAGTAAAAGCAGCAGCTCAGGAAAGAAACTTAGAACAAGCTGGGCAGTGGTGATGCACGCACGCCATTAATGCCAGCACTCTGGAGGCAGAGGCAGGCGATTCTCTGTGAGTTCGAGGCCAGCCTGGTCTACAAGAGCTAGTTCTAGTTCCAGGACAGGCACCAAAGCTATAGAGAAACCTTGTCTTGAAGAAAACCAAAAAACAAGAAAAAGAAAAGAAAAAGAAAAAAGAACCTAGAACAGAGGCCATGGAGGAAAGCTGATCACTGGCTTTGTATTTGAATCATGTTTAGCTAACTTTGTTATATAACCCAGACCTACCTACCTAGGGATAGTGCCAACCACAGTGGGCTGGGCTCTCCAACACAGGTGATCGATGGAGATAGTTTCTTACAGACATGGCCACATGCCAATCTAATTAAGACAGTTCCTCAACTGAGATTCCCTCTACCCAGATGACAGTAGATCCAGTTAAGCTGGCAAGAGAAAAGAACCAGCACACTGCTTGCCATCCAAAATCCTCATGAAATACAACTGGAAAATAAAAAGAGTTGAGATGTTAAATGGTCTCTTCTTTGACCATAATAGCTGACCACAGTGAGCCAAGGACTTCCGGGTTTCAGATTTTTGACTTTTAGTGCTCAAGTACATTTTAAGATGTTCACATTATTTCTAGTAGTAGCAGTGTTTCTTTAGTTGGTACTGAATGGTCAAGATTTCTGTTACTATTTTATGAAATTATAGAATTTGAAGTGACATAGAGAATGTTTTTCTCTATATCTCAATCCACAGGAGACAATCCATTCTTCAAGGTATAACATACAAAAAATGCTTTCAGTGAAATAATTTTCTTTATTTTCTATAATTAATTACTTCCCTTTCTTACTTTAATACTTTCTTGTGTTGTTAAAATATCACTTACTAAACAGGCATTTGGATAGATGCATAAAATGTACTTTGTAGCTTTCTGTCTTTGCATTTCAACATTTAGCAAATAGTTAGCATGCTCTGTATTCTTAAAATACATTTATCAACCTAATTAGATAACAATTACATTTAACTTAAGAAAGGGAACGGATAAAATTGAAAAGGATGAAGAGCCTTCAACATCATCTAATGTAAATTTCTTTCATTATAAAACGTCTCTGGACATTGAAGAAGCACCTCTCATTTCCCGGAATAGCATACCTATTTAATAACAAAGTTGGACTGCAATTTCAGATGTCTACTCAAGTTGGGAAGGTAGTAAACACTACGGCATTTTCTTTTTTTTTTTCAAACATTTATTCATTTATTTATTATGTATACAATATTCTGTCTGTATGTATGCCTGCAGGCCAGAAGAGGGCACCAGATCTCAATACAGATGGTTGCGAGCCACCATGTGGTTGCTGGGAATTGAACTCAGGACCTTTGGAAGAGCAGGCAATGCTCTTAACCTCTGAGCCATCTCTCCAGCCCCACCTAAGGCGTTTTCTCATTAAATTGTGTGTGTGTGTGTGTGTGTGTGTGTGTAGGTATGTATGTGTGTGTCTCTGTAGGCACATGCACATGTTTTTGTGTGAATGTTTTTGGAGGTCCAATGTTGTTATTCAGGTTCTTTTCACCTTGTTATAAAACAAGGTCATTCACCTGGAGCTAATGAATTAAACTATGCCAGTTGGACAGCAAGATTCAGGAATCTGGCTACCTTTAACTCCCCGGGACTGGGATTATAACTACAGGTTAACATATTCAGACTTTTTTTTTTTTTTTTTTTTTTTTTTTTTTTTTTTTTTTTTTTTTTTTTTTTTTTTTTTTTTTTTTTTTTTTTTTTTTTTTTTTTTTTTTTTTTTTGGCTTGCTTGGTTTTTGTTTGGTTGGATTTGTTTTTAAACATGAGTTATGGGGATTGAATTCAAGTCCTCCACTGGCTTTTTGTGTGGTTTCTGGTGATCAGATTAAGGTCCTCATGCTTGTATGATGAACACTTCAACTGAGCCATCTCCCAAGTCTTTCCACTCATGTCCTCGTTTTGGAAAAGCAATTTATTATTGAGAGTTTTATACATGCACACCATGAAAGGTTATCTACCTTCCACTCCCCCGAAAACTCTCCCATAATATTTCCAACACATATCCTCCAAACTCAATATCTTAAAAAAAAAAAAAAGACATTCTTTTCTGAGAGAGGAGAGTTCTCGTGAACCAGAGAATGTCCCCACGCCAGTCTTCTATGGAGTACCACAGATGGAAGCGTCAAGTTCTCTACTCATCTTACTTGGGGAAAACTGCTTTGGTCTTTTAACCTTGATAGATTAACTTCACTGTCTGCATGCATCACCAAATAATATTCTAATTTATATTCCAGCTATTTAATATTAATGTACATGAAATCCTTATATGTTGGAGGGGCGATTTTGGATTAGTCTCAGTATTACAAATACACGTTAGTTTTGATCAACTGTCCTGGTGAGAGTTAGCATTTCCCTGTATTTTAGACCACTGTGCATTTACAAATTAAGGATAGTGGCAGCAGGGATCTGCTTTGTGTGTTATGTAGGATCCATGAGCTATTAGTATTTTTCATGTGTGAAATGATGCTGGATCCTTAGGAGACTTTTGGTGCTAACTAAGCACTCTGATTATGAGGTCCATTGTGCAGAAACCCAGTGGAGATAGACAGGTGCTCACTGTTTGCTCCTCTAGATCTTGAAGGTACCCACGGCCTTTAAGAGGAATTAAATGTGTTTCTAGCGTTTGACATCTTTAAATTGGGAAAGTCTCTCAAGATCAGATTGAATTGTTATGAAGGCAGGGTAGATGAGAAAAGTCTACTACGAGTGTGAATTAGGAATAAAGTGGCAATGTGTGAAGAGCCTTTACCTGTGTGAATTTTCATGTAAACTTTCTCTTTTAGACTAGCATTGAGGCAAGCATCATAACTGCCATGAAGCTGTATAAACTGTGTCTTTTCTTAGAGTATCTCAGTTGGGGTGGTGGGCTGTTAGAAATTTCATGGAGTTTATAGTTACCACAGTAAGTGTTGCTTGCAGGTTCTGGTACAAACTGTGCTGTACCACAATCAATCTAGCTGCCAGACACCCTGTGGGTACTAGCAGACACTCTGGTCCTTCTGTGTTGTCTAAGGCCTCTAAGGCATTCAGGAAAAAGTTAAATTCTCACATCTCCACCACAACTACTCAAGCCCAAGATTTATTATAGAATTTCCTTTGTCTCCTCTTCGAATGTTTTGCTACATTATTTCAACCTATTAAAATATTTCTGCTCATGTATCAGCAATATATTCCTAGTACAGTTCTTATTAAATATTTATAAAAACCCAGGCATTCTATTTTTCTATACATAGTTATTAGATATTTTCTTGATACAAAAATATATATAATTAAATGATAGGCATTTTTTAAGTTATAAGAGTATAGACCTAAACTTATGCTAATGTTCCTGAAGAAGAGAGATTAAAACTCATATTCCAACTATGTTTGAGAAGACTGACATATTTTATGTTTCTTAATTATCTTTAAAGTTCCCAATTGCATTACTGTTGAAAAGACTCCATTTACTATGTGCTGATGAAAGAATAAAAGAACCTCCCAGACAACTGCTATTTCAGATGAGAAAGTATTTCACTCCTTTGTGCTGTCAGAATATAAAACTTTCATGTGGAGGTTGCTTTTGACCTTCTTTTGTTCTGTGCAAAGTCAAAGCATCATCAGGTCAAGATTGACATCCAATCCAAGTATAAAATATTAATTTAGTAAAAAAAAAAAAAGACCAGTGTAAAGATGGTCTGTATTTATTAATTAGCAATGTCTCTGTCTTTGTCTCTTAAAAATATTTTACAATATATGAATGAAGCCTCAAAATGAGCTCAACAAAATTGATCCATCTCTTGAGGTTTTTATTAGCCTACTGAGATTTTTTATTATATCCCTTCTCCCAAATTTCCTGTTCTTTCTCTAAAGGGTGACTTTATTCAGAATCTTATTTTGTACCCTTTTTGACCTTCCTGCCTATGTGACTTTGGGAACTACTGTGGAGAGGCCGGTCAATCGATAGTAGCCCAGAGGGAAGACTGTTACATGCCTTGTTCATCTGAACAGGAGCAAGAGAGGCAGCCTGCGCCATTTTAAATTTACATGTACATGTTAGCCTGTCTTTTACACCGTTTTAATAGCCTATTAATTTATCTCATATAATTTTTGTGTGTATGTATATGTGTGTGTGCACATGTGTGGGCATGTAGGTACATTTGTGGGGAGCACATGGGTACATGTGTGAGAGAACGTGGGTGCACATATTTATGGAAGCCGGAGGTGAAACTCAAGTATTGCTCCTCAGATACTGTCTAGCTTTCTTTTTGAGATAGGGTGTTGTATCACTATAGAACTATTTAGTAATTGTTTATGCTTTTCTTAATCTCATTTAGATGGTAGTGCCTGGATCTGTTTCAATACAGTTTACATTCATGACACATGATCATATAGCCGTCCTCACTGTACTTTATTTCACAGCCCCTTAACAGCAGCTCCCTGTCCATACTTTGTTTCCTCTCTCGTCTCACCAAGACAGTCTAAGTGTTGAGATGCATCCATTTGTATATCCTAACCTTATAAAATATTATTTAGGTTGTTCCTGAAAATGTGCATGCAAATCTCTTATTGTGCACCAGACTGCTTTTGCTACATTGTATATTTGAAAATTTCAAATTTATCCTTTGAGAATTTGATTCAGGTAAACAATGTAATTGGAGCGTATCAACCCCCCCCCACACACACACACTCCCCTCCACCTTCTCACAGACCATCCTGATCATGTTCCCTTGTCAACATCATGCTCTTTTTCATAACCTGCTGAGTTCAGTAAGTGCTGTGCATAAATGCACGGGTGTAGAACCATCCACACATTTTTAAGCTTCAGGAATATTTTAACCTCCATCTATGTCCTTAGTACTGTGGTGGTTTGAATGAAAATGTTCCCCATTGGCTCATCTATTCAAATGCTTGGTTCCTAATTGGTGGCTTGTTTGGGGAGGTGTGTCACTGTGGACTGGCTTTGAGGTTTCTAATGTCCACATCAGGCCCAGTCTCTCTTTCTCTGGCAACAAGTGTAATCTCTTGGTTACTGCTCCTGAGTAATGCCTGCCTGTCCACTGTCATTCTTCCTACCATGGTGGTTATGGACTGATTCCCTGAAAGTGTTAGCAAGCCTCAAATTAAATGCTTTCTTTTACAAGTGCCTTGGTCATGGTGTCTCTTCACTGCAAAATAACAATAACTTAGACAAAATATTTCTAATTTACTCCTCTCAATTATTTCAAGGAATGTCCACCATTATTAACAATCCATTCCGTCATCCAGGTAGTCTTATGTGTGTACCATAACGCCTGGGTTTGTTTGGGCAGAACTAGGAGAAAAGCATGCAGAAGCATGTTTTCGGTGCTAAACATCCTGTCTGCATGTATTGTGTTCTTTGTAGCATATAATTTTGAATGTTTCTGTTTCAGCTCTACTATCTGTCCCTATTTTATAGTATAAAAAAAGAGAGGGGGTATGCCAGGTAGTGGTGGTGCATGCCTTTAATCCAGCACTCGGGAGACAGAGACAGGTGGATCGCTCAGAGTTCAAGGCCAGCCTGTTCTACAGAGCGAGATCCAGGACAGGCTCCAAAGCTACACAGAGAAACCCTGTCTCAAAAAATAATAATAATAATAATTAATTAATTAAAAGAGAAAGGGGGAACCAGGATCTCTTCAGCGGTATTCTGATCGTCAATTTTCCAGTGAGGAATTTTATTTCACTCCTATGGCACATCAAGCATTGGATTTCAATAAAGACATGTAGCAACCTGTGTTAATTTCATTTTCGAGAGCTGAGAATCTGAGCTATTTTTAGAGGCACACTCTTGCTTCTGTGTGGAGATGATGCCGGACATCTGGGGAATGCAAGCCTGAGATCACACTTTCTCTGGGCACATTTAACATACGTAATGCTGAACTGCTATCTATGCTAAATAAATATTTGGGCTATTAACCACATTAAGAGCCACAAACCTCACAGGAAAGAATTAATGGCTCCACAAATGACCAAAGATTTATTTGAAGTTCTGAGCAAAAAAAAAAAAAAAAATACTTCAGGGGAAAGATTTATCCACATTATTACAGCAATATGTTTTCTGGTCATGGTCTCACCTTCCAAGCCAAGCTTGATCTTTGTGATTCCTTTTTTTTTTTCTCTTTGATCTCATTCCGTAAAATACCTCTGTTCTGTTGGTGTAGGGAACAGGATTTGACACACAAACTCATCGTTCTATGCTGGCTGAATACTCCCAGACCATGGAAATATGACTCAGAACCTTCCCCTGTCCAACAAGAATAAAAACAAATGAGCAAAACGAAAACAGAATAAACAACTTTCCTTGGCCCTCTATCTCACCTCAGTATCTTACATTCTTCTCAACAAGATTTTTTGCAAAGAGGTTTTACCCCTCCCAGTACAACCTACCCCTAACATTCCACTGGAGCCAATCTTATCCTGGAGGCTAAACTCAACATGTTTTATTTTTTCTTCTACTTTTCCTCCTGTCAGCAAATGACATGTAAACAACAGCCCCCTTCCATCACTTCTTAGCCTTTTGGCTAAGATCAAGTGTAAACAACCTGTTCCACCTCAAAATCTTCTGTACAGCTGTCATGCTCAATTTTAATTCCTGACTCTCTAGGAAATGCTTTCGTTCCCTTTGCTCATAACATGCCAACTCTGAAGTGTCCTTTAGCTTTGCTAAAAGCGCTCTCTCTCTCTCTCTCTCTCTCTCTCTTTCTCTCCCCTCTTCCTCTTGCATTTCTTCACAAAGCAATTGCATGACCTCATTTACCTCATCAGTTTATCAGAGACTATCTAATCTACATCTTTATTTCAGATGTCTTTCCCAATTCTGTCTTAAACCCCACCTTGAATACCTCAGGTAGCCTGTGGATACCTCAGATTAAATGTGTTCCAGATTCTCCAACTTTTCGCTTCCACTTGGACCATCATCCTCCTGCTTCTATTGTGTTTGAATTGGTTTCTTTTTAACTACTTATATTACAGTTTGTTAATTTTATGCATGAATGCGTAGGCAGATTTTTCCTGTACTGGCAGTTACTCCCAAATAATCACTCAGAAACTTAATATTAATTGGAAATACTTGTCCAATAGCTTAGGCTTATTACTAGATAATCCTTATATTTAAATTAACCCATATTTCTTATCTATACTTTGCCGTGTGGCTTGATACCTTTGCTCAGTACAGTATGCCCATCTTGCTTCTCTGTGCATCTGCTGGTGACTCCCCAGCTCCACCTTTCTTTCTCAGTTTTGGCTTTCCCACCGAACCTTATCCTATTCAGCTACTGGCCAGTCAGCTTCTTTATAAAACCAATCCAAGTGACAAATCTTCACAGTGTACAAAAAGATTATTCCACAGCATGTACATAATGGATTTGGGCCAATTTGCCTCTGCCATTTTCCTTCCTCTACTATTCCATGTCCCCCTGAAACCCTTCTTCCAAACATGTCTCCCTTTCACTTCCATAGGTTGGTTGGTTTGTCTGGTTAGTTGGCTGGTTGGATTGGTTTGTGCATGTGCATGTTTATGTGTTGGGAGGGACACAATGAATTTAATAAACTTGCTGGATGAGCATTAATAGGACATTAATTGCTGGAGCATGGATAACTAAACAGTGACTATATTGCTGAAAAAAAATAACATCCTTTTCCCTAGCAACCATTAACTGAAAACAGTTTGTTCAAGATTTGGGTTTTATGAGCCCCTTTCCCATCCTTGGTAAAATGCTGATAGGCCAAATTTTAAGCTGGTATTGTGCTGGCATTCACATATACGGTGCATTCGTGTGTGTCATGGACACATCACGTCCTGTAGACAGCGTTTTGTAGGACTTGGTAGCCACTCGTCACATTTACTTTTCCCCTGCCTCCTATTCGACCAAGTTCTCTGGGCCTTTGAGGGCAAGACGTAGATGTCAGATTAGGGCTGAGTACTCAGTAAGCACTTGTCCTCATTACTTTGACCAATTACTGCTCTTGAGTTTGTCATGGGCCACTGAAAAAAAAAAGAAGTTTTAAGAAAGCCGAGAACAGCACTAATCTATGGGGACAAACATGCATGTTTAGAAGGCAGTTAAACAGCAAGTCCATTTAGCATAACAACAATAGTAGAATAGCCCCTAGGTCACAAGACCTCTCTAGCCAAGAGCTTCTAAGGAGCAGACCTCAAAGCTGATCAGAAAACAGCTGGCTAGCTCAGCAACATTCATGCCACTGTTGGACCAGTGGGCATCCCCTGCCTAGAGGTCCAGTGTTGTAATAGGCAGGGTACACTTCCTTCCATCGCTCTGAAAGCTAGCCAACGTGGAGGAAACTTCTAGGCCAGTATAGAGTGTTCTGCAACCAAAGTGGCTGGAAGCTCTCTACCTTGTAGATCTGTTGAGTAACCAAGAGCAATAGCCATTTTATTTACAAGGCCTCTAGGACCTCCATAACCAAAACTTCCTAGTTTATTTTTGATATAACCATTTAGCCATTCACACAATCTAGGAAGAGATAAACTGACTTTAGTTTGCTCTTTACTTTCTCAATACTGGTATGTAATTAATTATCAAATCTTAATAATCATATTTCCAAGATATATTTGAAACTCAATCCATTATACGGCTGTTTAACCCCTTTTTCTCTGATCCAGCAGCCAGAAAATCCTAAATGAGACTTTAAATGTCTTCAACTGCCCAGGCAAGGCCATTAAACTTCTCATTGGTTATTCCTGCCCATCTCACGGGTAATTCTTACCCCTTGTTTTTGTCATTCTCAGTGAGTTTCAGTTTTTATAACCATCCATCTCTCTGTCAGTGTCCTACCCTGTGGCAGGAATGTGTTGCTTATACCATACACCCTCACTTCGTTTAATAACTTTTAGTCATTAGCACAAGGTTGAAATTTTACCTTCCCGATACTCCCTTTTTGAAGACATTGTGTAGAACCATGTACTCTTCTATGAGGGACCACAGAGGTCAGCCTGTTCCACCTTGACTAAATTTCAGAGAGTCTGAGCTTATTCTTTCTCTCTCAAAGTCATTGACAACAGGTGTGGCTACAAACAAGAGATCCTGACCTAGGGTGTGGTTAGTCGGTATTTTGGATGGAGAGGTGGATCTGCTCCCTAAGCTAGTCCTGCTCCTTCAGAGGAGATTGACAAGAGGTTTTAGGAAGTAGCTGCCTGCAGGATACTTGGTCTAGTCCTTATATCGTGAAGTCTGTTAACGTCCCTCCTCTTCTTTTGGAGTGACGTATATAAGTATGTGGAAAAGAAATGTGGATGGTTCAGCACTCGCTGAATTTCCCTTCCAATGCTGTTCTGTGCTTCTGCCTTTTATTTCTTGCATGTGTCTGTTCCTTTTGCTTAATAATTCTAATCTTCACAGTCCTACCCTGGAACGTGTGAATCTCATCAAGACTTGACCCTGACATTTTTCCTTCCTAATGTTATTCAATCTTGTAATTGTTTTTCTTATTAATTCTCCATACTACAAGATGTGTTCCAAACATACCAAAATACAGTATTCATTCTCTTGACACTGTGCCTTATACCTTAAGAATTATAAAATATGGGGAGAATGAATTAATGGCTTTAAGGGAGAAATTCACCCTTTGAGGTTATTTTGAGACTCATTCATAGATAATATCCAGAAAGCCATCACCAAGCTTTCTATTTCGACCAAGCTTTCCTGTTCTTCATATTCCAGACACTCTCTTGTTTTTCTATGTTACCCTTATAGAATGGGGCAAAATTGTCCTCCGGTCTACCACTGCTGAATTTCCATCAAAACTCTCAGCATTGACTCCAGCTGGCCAGGGAGAGCTGGAGTTCCAGATCTGCCACCAAATAACTGTATAATTTGTCATGGTTTCTGATTCAAATTCCCCAGATATAAAATGGGAATGGGAGTGATTTTCACAATGCAGTTTGCTGTGAAGATTAGGTGACAAGAACACACAATAGGCTTAATAAATGTTACTACTTTTCCTAACTGTGTAGACTATTTTGAATATTCTAGAATATACTGTTTTTCAATGAATGCTAAGGCAAATTACCTAAGGCAGTAGAGTAAGAGAATGAGAAATGAAGTAGCAATTTAAATTAATTCATTTATTCTTTCATATAAAAATATATTTATGTACCTATTTCTAGGTTCATTTCAATTCATCTTCCACACTGGAAGTAAAATTGTAATGTAAAAATGCAAGCTTTCTTGCTATTTCCCTAATGAAAATTTCTCCAATGATTCCTCATCATTTATAGAAAATAATTGCATAAAAGCTTACCATGGGCTGAGATGTTCCATGCAAGCCTGCCTGAATTTCCTCCTACGACTTTTTTTTTAATCCTAGTACTTCCCATGCTTCAGCCATATTTTTCACAACCAAAAATGACGTCCATAAGTAATTAGCCAATGTCTGAAACCTAACAAGACAAGGAAAATTATTTTGTAAATTGACTGTGATGGCCCACACTCATTGGAAATATGATCATTTCGTTATTGGCATACTTTGGATACTGACATATTCTTTAGATTCTGGAATGCCTTTCTGAGCATTGGAGAAGCCACAACTTTAAATTCAAGAGTTTCCTTTCCTCACTAAAGTGGAGATTCACATTTATTATAGGCCAGCGGTGTTTATTGGATGGACAGAGAGGAAAAATATGCATTGAATTTTGATGTGATGGTTAGCTTCTCTGATGTGTACAAAACCAGGAGAAGCACAGGGAAAGATACTCCATAGTGTTCATTCAAGCAGATGCAAGGTGAATACAGTCATTTCCACTGCACACATTTCAGTGTTGGGATTTGTCTAGTTGTTTCTTTACAGTGTGATTGCTTTTAATCACTTAAACTCAATATTGTTGAAAGCACACATGCTCAATTTTCTTGTTGATTATATCTGCTTGTTTAAATATAAATGAGCACAAATAATCCCTTATAAAATGTATGAAAATATTATAAATAGATAGAAGTACTACCTGAATGAGAGGTGATCAAACGTTCCTGAGTTTTTGCATTTATGGATGTAGAGATAATACTTCAATAAGGATTCTAAAGCAATTCAAGATGATATTTGCTTAATAGATGTATTAACTATGTCCTAAGTATAGGAGAAAGTCATATTTCTATGTATGTGTCATTTAATTTTTTTCTCAGAATCAGCTGATGAATGTGTGCAATTCCTATCTCTCACGCAATCAGTCAAATACAAGATAACTTGTCTGTTACACATTTTATTATCTCTGAAGACCAGTTGGTACTTGTTTAATCTCAAAACAAAATTAGAATAAAGAAATCAAGAAAACTATCCAAACCTCTTTTAGTTTTGTTGTTCAAGTTCTTCAGAAATCTTGAGTTTACCTCAATCATATAAGGCTCATTGATTGATGTCCTAATTTTCATTGAGCAGTGAACTCCGAAACTGAGAATCTGCTGTGTGCCTGGGACTTTTGCAATTACAAACATAACTCATAAAACATGATCCCTGAAAGTATAGTCTTCTGAGTGCATATTTAAAACAAACCCCATTACAGTTTGTTCACACTGGAGAGATCAGCAGTTATAGACAAATTTTTGTCATGTTGAGTATAATCAGTGTACAAGACACACAGAAGTACATATGTAATGCCATAGAAATCCAGAATAAACAGACATGTACTTTTCCCTTGAAGAGTTTTGAATAGCTTAGACAGAGAATTTGAGCTAGGAGGTTTTACGGAAGGAAGAATCAGAATATGTTTTGACTTTAGTATTTATAACTTTATCTTTTGTCTATATTATGTATTTGTATATATATATATATGTATATATATATAATGTTTGTTCGAAGTTAGCATTAAGGCCAGTGGAGTGACTAAGTGAATAAAAACACTTGCCAATAATCTTTGAGTTTGATTACTTGAACCCAATTGGTAAAAGATCTAATGCCTGAGTTATAATTTGACCTCCATACATACCATGATACATGTCCTTTCCTCCCAAATAAATAAATGAATGTAATAAAAACTTTCAAAATTTAACATTAGAGTACAAACTCTTTACCACTTAAATACAATCTCCTGATATATATATATATATATATTCTGAATAGTTGAACGGTTGTCAAAATACCTTTGAAAAGCAGCCTTTAACTTAATCATGCTCATGCTGCAGACTGCTGTGAGGGAAGACAGCAACGGTTTTATCCAGTGCTGGATCCTACAGGCTCGTGTACTGAACTGCCTGTCAAGAAGTACACACTGGTGCAGTAGTGGCATTATAGTTATGGGGACAACTAACCACTTTCTGATTTGCTATAACGCCTGCTCCACAGGAAAAACTTCACGCCTGGAGTTGTAAACCGGGTCAAAAGCTCACACACCTGGGGAGATCATAGGCTCTAGCAGGGAATTTACTGTGTTAAACAACTGTGCTATCAAACTTCCTTCTAAATATTTATGTTTGCATTCATAGATTTCAGTTGCTTCCAACTTTGGTCAGAGGTGATTACTTTCCATAGTGGTTAACGGCTAACTCAGAGATCATAAACCTCAACGTTCTCAGGTGTGGGCGAAATATCTATTTCAACTGCTTCACATCCGAGTCTCAAGGAAGGAATATCACAGAAGAGTGGGCAGAAAAAAATGGTAGAGACCAAAGATGAGGAGCATAATTATGAAATGCTGACTTTTGGGCATGACAGTTGTTGTACATCAACTCACAGAAGCTTTGGCAATATGCACAAGACCTGCACAATATCAAGGCAGTCAGAACTTGAATGCAAATGAGAAAGGGGCCACAGAAACTTCACCCTTGTTGGAGGAGTTATTGCGGTGAGAGTGATTGGCCTTTGGGCTTATGACTACTAACAGTTAACCCATGCCTTAGTGGATGGCCTGACATCCATGTACATACAGGCAGCATTAATTGGACTCAGAAATTAATAAATACATATACATGGCACTAATTAGACTTTGGCGTTAATAAATAACACACACACATACAAATAGAATACATGAAGTTGGGAGGGAGTTATGTTAGGGGACACTAGGGAGAGCTAAAAAGAGGTAATGATGGATGGATGAATATCATCAAAATATATTGTATAACATAAGAAATTTAAGAATAAATAATTTTTTTTAAAGAAAAGCCTTGCTACTTTAACCTTCTAGGATAGTTCTTTAAATGATTGTTTTGATCCTTAATATTGAAAACCCTGGTAAACTAGGCATCATTTTAACTGACATCTTTCTCTGAGATGCAGTTTCCCCTTGAGATCAAATGGGTGGCATTTTTTCTACCTACAGTTGCTGTCTCTAAGGGTAACAAATGTGCATGTTATCTTCTAAGAACCGTCAGGAGGGTGGTATAGGTTATATTAAAACAACCTGAGCCAGTGTAGGACATAGATCAGCAATCAAGTACTTGCCTTAAGTAGGAGGGCCGGAGTTGGGTCCCCAGCACAAATGTAAAAAGCCGGACATGGTGGCATATGCATGCAATCCCAGCACTGGAAAGGAGGCAGAGGCAGATCTCTGGGGCTCACTGGCCATGCAGATTAGCCTATTTGATAAGTTCTAGACTGGATGAGAAATTCTGTCTTTTAAAATAAAATATAAAATAGACAATGCCTGAAGAATGATACCTGAGATGGTACTCTGGTTCCCACATGGATGTGTACACACACACACACACACACACACACACACACACAAAGAAAACCATTCATATCCACATTATAATAAAACCAGCAAGGCTTTTCAAATTCACTTCCAGTTCTTGATTGTGACAGTGTTCTAATTATCTATTAGTCTGTGATTAGCAGTAAAAGTACAAAAAGGAAAACTGAGTGAGAGAAAGCATTCTTAAGGTCAAATCATTTCAAAGCTAGTCTTAAGGAAGGGGAGATTCTTGGACACTGATTTTGGAAAAGAGAAGACCACATGTGTCCTCTACAAAACTAAGTGAGCTGCAGAGACTGTGAACCCAAACCTGTCTCTCTGTTGCTGAATTAAGCACCCAGATGACATCATGTCACCTCTAGTCTTGGTCACTGATTCAGATATGAAGCAAGTTCAGGGAAATCTTCCGATGAATTGGGTTGTGTAGTTTTTCTGATCATGTCTTTGGAGGCCAGAATTGCTGTTGGCTATTTTGCCTCCCAAAAACTTCTCAACATAACACTATAACAGGTTATCAAATTGTTATTAATTTTTCTTACACTTGCAAAATGTTTGAGTAAATATAGAGAAATAAAATGTGGAAGCATTTATATTGTTAATATAGCTCAGGGCTAAGACTTTCCTGATGACAATAGAAGATTAATATTTTCTGGTGCATTATGTGCTATTGTGTTTAGAATGTTTTGAAGATATAAAATTGACACTAACATTGTATCACCTCTTTATGAAAAAAAACTACATATAGGCAGTTACCACAAATGAAATGTCTAAAACTGACGTGCATTTATCATCTTCTGTCTGCCTAGTTCTAAAGTAAGGGACGAGTCTCAATGGATCAAAATTATGATACCATCAGGGTAGTATTCTTTCTAGCTAAGTGGAGGGAGTTTCTGTCTGCCTGTTACTTTTTCTGGTTACCAGAGTATGCCTAAGACCATTTATTTGTACCCCAAGCCCTATCTTTGTAGCCTACAATAACTATTTTACTCTACCCTAAGTAAAACCACCATGAAACGCACTTTCTTGTCCCACTCTGCCATGGTCAGAACCATTACGAATATACTGAGTCTGTTCACATCGTCCAGAATGTTCTCATTGCAAGGTCAGTTGATCAGCAATCTTACTTGTATTGACATCTAGTTTTCTTTTTTGATGTAACCAAATATATCACAGGTTCAAGAAAGTGGGGTTCGGGCTTCTTTGTAGAATCCTTATTCTTTCTAACAGAGACAATACATACTACGGTTGAAAGTATTCCTCTGTAGTCATGTCAATAACACGTTGTCATCCATAGTCCCATCCACCTCATGTAAAATATTTAGAGTTGAAATCATATGAGAATAAACTTCAGAACCAAATTTACATCCTATAGTTTTCTAGCTTTGGCAAAGAAAGCTAGTCTTTCTCAGTGTCATTGTGCAACTTCAAAAACGACTCACACTTTAGGACTTCTGTGAGGACAGGGAACATGTAGTTAAAGGCCAACTAAAAGGGTTAATCTATACTCACTGCCTTGAATTAATAGAATGAATAGAAGAGGAGGCTGATTATCTTTGGTCTTGCTTTTTTGTGTCAATGATGATGACTAATAATCATTCTACAGATCTATCTGAAATTGCCTTAAAACTTTTGTTAGCAAGGGAGATGAGAGTGTACAGGGAAGGGTAGAAATAAAATGGATTATCTGAAATGATGGATGTGGCCTTCTAGCCTAGAAAAACTTAAATATTGCTGGGCCAACAGAAGTATTATATTTTCCATTTGCACCAGCATGTTAAGACCAGGTGTGGACTTAAGTAGTAATAGTTGCTCATAGACCTACTTTGGAAGTTAACATTCTGGACAAAGATTACTATGCTCAGCAGTAAAACTTGTGAATGACCTGATAATCCCACACAATTCAGAAGTGGCAAAGCAATAGAGTTCCTACACACTTGGGCTCTGGGGTGAGGTGGATGGAATTATGGAAGTAGAGGTGGATGAAAATTTTTTGATATTCCAAAGTAAGAGTGTTTGCCATTTTTAAAAGAAAGGTCTAAAATATAAGGAACTGAAAATATAATGGTTATTGTTTAATTTTCAATGTATGTAATATGACTTGATTATAAACACAACACATAATGAATACAGGGTCACAAATCTCCTTATTAATTTGCATAGTTTGTTTTGATGTTTTAAATAAATGAAGATTCTTGAGAACCAAATGGCTATAGGTTTCAGATTCTGCACTCCTCATAGATGTAATAAAGTAACATTCTCTACTCATTGGAGAATATTTCTACAGTTCCTGACATAGATATTGTCAAAGTACTATTTTTTCTGCTCGTAATAAAATGCGAAAACAACTTTTCCAAAAGGCTCACTTGATATAATGAGAAATACATTTGAATGACCCAAAATATACTTATTTCATTTAACCAAAGTGCATATGCATTTGATACTATTTGTTTTAATTTTTCAGTGTGTCTCATAGAGCCAACCAATTTGAACTATTCTAGGATGCATTCACTTATGAATGCTTTCACAATTCCAAATGGCTCATAATAGCATACTTGGCACTATGAGAGTTGATACTCTAAATGGATGTTAAGACTCATAATACAAATGAAAAGCTGTTATTGCACAAAACTCAAGTCATTTACTAGAGCATAATACCTCCGCAATTTAAAAGACTTACTCAAAATATGAAGAGATGTTAGACAATGTGGTGACAATTCCTGTGCAAACTTAGATTGCTGAAATAATTTTGGAATTAACCTTCTGGAAAAGATCAGCCAACTAAACACACAAACAATTATTTGTGTGACAATAAATAATTTAACTGTGAACTAAAAATACCAAGTTACCAATAGCCGGAGAAAATTGTCTTCCAATAATAAAATGAACCCCCTCTCATACATTTTTTTACAAATGTATTTTAATTTTATTAAGGGGGAGGCATAAATCTCTTCTATGGACCAAAGGAAGGCGGTTCCAGGTAATATGGACTATGTGGTATAGCAGTCAATACGGAACATGGTGTGGGCCACAGCGTGATTTTTGGAACATCATATATTTTATTGTCTTTGCTCTACAGAACAAATACCTCATTTGACAATATGAATATTTTGCAAACAGGTTTGCTTAAATTTCCTCACTGTGGAAAAAAACTAAAAATTTCCTCACTGTGTACATTTTTTTATGTTGCTGGAATGCATTTTCCTACTGATTTATAAGCAATTGAGAGCTTTGTGCACATCCTTTCTAAATATTGGGGGGCACTCATTCTCTCAAACAGGGGGCATTTCATTTTCCCTACACCACCCCCAACATCTGGCAATGTCTGGAGATACTGTTGTTTATAAACCTGAATTTGTGAGCTGAAACTGGGAGTAAGTGTGTAGAAGCTTTCCTGAGTAGCCTGTGGTACACACAGCCCTCCTCTGCATAAAGAAAATATCTAGACTAAACCAAGTATGGCAGTATACTTATAAACCCAGTACTCAGAAGGCAGAGACAGGTGATTCTCTGTGAGTCTGAGGCTAGCTTGGTCTGTATGATGAGACCCTCATTTTGTTTTTTGTTTGTTTGTTTTTGTTTTGTTTTATTTTGTTTGGTTTTTTGAGACAGGGTTTCTTTGTAGCTTTGGAGCCTATACTGGAACTCGCTCCATAGACCAGGCTGCTCTTAAACTCACAGAGATCTAGCACTTGTCTTTGCCTCCTGAGTTTTGGGACCACCCCTGCACCACCCCTGCCTGGTGAGATCCCATTTTTGTTTTTGTTTAGAAAAAAAAGAATACTTAGACAATGCCCATAGTGCCAACGTTGAGAATGTGTATCCTAAATTAAATTATAATAGCAAAACACACACATATAATTAGTTTTCTAGCAAAAATATATGGTTGATTACTAAATATTTATAGAATATCTCTTGGTTAGAGTAAATTTTTAAAAGTAACTTTCCTCTTCCTTGAATATTGTAGAGTTTCAAAAAGATTGTTGACTTAAAATTTGGTCAATAAATATAAGTCGTACACATAGAAAGAAAGAGAAAAAGAGAGAGATGGGGAGAGAGAGAGAGAGAGAGAGAGAGAGAGAGAGAGAGAGAGAGAATGCAGACATCTGTTCTTACGAGTGAGTACATATCTAGTAAAATTTTATTCACCCATCCATTCCATTCTTAGCAGGATCAAAGTAAATAATATCTCATGAAAATGAGGAATTTGAGTTCTAGTAAAAGAAAACTGAGAGTTTAGCACAGAGGCAAAATTTGAAGAGCAAAAAGGCTGGAAAAAGAGATAAGGGCTAAGCCCGATTGTGAATTTCCATATGTGATGCAGAAGCTGGAGTTTCATTCTAGAGATAACAGCACTAGAACTATGTGGTAAGTGTAGAATAGCCTAGAGTGCTGGGCACAATTAAGATTTAACACTCTGGGAGGAAATGTTTAATTCTCAAATTAAGAGTCGCATGACTAGAAAGCAGAAATGGGCAGATAGTAAACTACCAATAAGATCTAGTTAAGTGAACTTGGTGAGAGCCAAAAGTGAGATTAGGAGATAAAATATACAGAACAGATATCTAGGATATCATGGTTTGAATACATTCCTCTATAATGCAATGTTGACATAGTGGCCAATGTGATGAGATTCAGAGATAAGGCCATAGTAACGTGATATGATCATGACAACTTCTCATTTGTGAATGGGAATCAGGGCTTTCGTAAAGAAAATTTCACACAAAATTTGACTGTTTCCTCACCTACCTTCTTCCATGAGAGGACACAGATTTTTTCTATGCCATGGAGAGACTGTTATAATGTGGTGCCATCTTGGTTTGTTGTGGGAATCTTCTGATGGAATATTCTGTTCTGGAGTCAGCCCTCTGACACCAGAGAGAGTAGTGAAAAGAGATATCACGTGAGGACCAAAGCCAGGATAGCGCCTGAAAGGCTTTACCATTGAGGGCAGGTTGCATTCTCATTTTCTAATTTAAAACCACAAGGTGGGGTGAGCAAGCAAGCAAGATTTTACATAAGCAGGGAGCAGTCAGCAGGTTGTTGAGGGCAATGACCAATTGTTTCAGCGGTTTCTCTAAGTCATTCTGTTCCAGGCAGCGAGAGAAACCATGCTTGACAAATGGGCAGTACAAACAATGCTTTAAGTCAATCAGGAAATAAATCAGTATCTAATAATTGCCCTTTTCTACCTTATTCTGCTTCTGCATCGGAGAGCAGAACTTGCCAGATGCAGAAGCTGTAAGTCCTTAACTCACAGGTGTTCTGAGCACACATTTTCTGAGCAGCTTGATCAGGGGCTGTGAGACCTCAGGTTGAGGAAATGGATCTGGCTGCCAAATACTGGGCAGCTATGCTCTGATAGCTAACTGCTGCTCTTGAAACAGAAACAAAACTAAAACATTCACAGCTCTGAGAAAACTGAACTTAGACAATGAGAAGAAAATTTAAAAAATATCTAGAAAATGCTTATGGATGAGTAAAGTTGAAAATACTACATACCAAAAATATAGGTAAATAGAAATATTTACAAATAGAAATACATTAAAAATAATAACTGAAAAACTTCTAATTAAACCAAAGTTAATATAAGGCAGAACATAATATAGTTTAGAGTAAAGGAAAAAGAAATAAGTTTAGAAGAAATATAAATTGATACAAAACAACAATAAAAGACTTTTAACTAAATGGGCTAAGAAAAAAAAAGAGAGAATACCCAAATTACTGAAGTTGCTAATGAAATTTAAAGAAAACATCAATTTTATAGGAAAAAAGTAACTGAGAGGAAAATGAAAAGTTGCATAATTATACCCCAAAATATTTTATAACCTATATACAATGGACAAATGTCGAGATGCAGTCTATGAAGACCAAATGACAAAGGAAAAATCTGAATAGGCCTAGAATATTTAATCACTTTTCCAAATGACTTTTATTTAAAAAGCAAAATAAAAGTATCTTTTAGCAAGAAAGAGTCCCGTACTTTGATAATTACAATGAATGGTAAATTCTACCAACACTTGTAGAAGCAATATAAATTATTCCAAACTGCCCTCCAAAATTAAAAAGGAATGTATCAGTTTTAGTTACTTCTGTAAAACCAAGCTTTTCCTGAAACCTTGTGGAAGACAGACTAGGAAGTTCATGTACCTGAGATCAGGGAGGGCTTGGCCTGTGTACCACTTCCTTTTTTCTGGCTCAACGAATTAAGAGTGACGGCCTGGCTTTTACAAGGCCTGCTATTCTCTCATTATTTCATTGAAACTTCCGTCATGGAACTGCCTGCTGCGTTCTCTGCCCTGCGTCTCACAAAACCAAAATCAAGGTGCTGGAGGCTCTCTCTTCTGTTTAAAGGGCTGTTGGGAAGAACTGGTATTGATACCTTAGTAATGACACTTCGCGTTCTGACTTCTATGGCCTCAACACTGAATATCTTGCTGGCCCACAGGTGCTAACCAATTCATAGAGACGGTAGATGAAGTACATTAAATGCAAGAAGAGAGCCAATATACCAGCAATTCCTTCATCAGATTCTTATATTTTTGACTACCATTTACTGGTCCTTATTACATGAGGGTCAAATATCAAATATCAAATCCCTGAAAGTATTCAAACTTATCCATTTTAAACCCACTTAATTGATAATTAAAAAATCTCACCTGTCTTTCTCTTTGGACACCAAGACAAAATGTTATATCTCCTAAGCCAAATAAAAAAAGGAAGGAAGAAAGAAAAAAAGTGAAAAGGTGAAAAGAAATCCAATTATCAATATTCCTTATTGATAAGGATGTAAGAATTTCTGACAAAATATAAGTACATTTATTTCAACAATGTATTGAATTCACATTAAAAGAGTTACATGGCAGTTGATTGGCTTGCCTTCCCTCATTCTGACTGGCTATTTCATTTATTCATTTATGATTATTCTGCTGTGAAGACATTTCTCTGCCGACCTCTGAACCAATGACTTCAGGATTCCAGCACAGAAAGACGAGAAGCAGCTCTCCAGAAACCCTTTGGACCTGAGCATCAGTTCGGAACTGCTGAGTCATCCATTGGGAGACAGCCACTGTTGGACCACTGAGACCCCAGAATCTGTAAGCCATTCTAATAAAGCCCCTCTAGTGACTGTGTGTGTGTGTGTGTGTGTGTGTGTGTGTGTGTGTTTATTATATCATTTTGTCCCTTTAGAATGCCCAGACTGTAATGCCACCCATGTACATTCATAAATGTGATCGTGTTTATTCTATTTTTATTTCTGTTGCTATTACAGATATACTGATCAAAAGCAACTTTGCAGGGAGAGGGTTTATTTGGCTTACAGTGAGAAGCGACAGTCCATCACTGAGGGAAACTAAGGCAGGAACTTGGAGGCAGGCCTGCTTTCTATGCTACAAGCATTACCTCTAACTATGGAACTCACTTCACAGCCAAGGAAACGTAACAGAATCTGTGGAAGACACTGTATTGATTGGCTGGCAGGCAGGCAGACTTGTGTTTAGCTAGCTGTCTTACACAATTCACGACCATCTGGCTAATGAATGGTTTGTCCACATTGGCATGGGTCCTCCTATATCAATTAACAATCTAGACACACACATACTCACACGTGTAGCCATGCCCAGAGGCCAATCTGATCTAGCAATTTGTAAACTGAGATTGCCTTCCCAAAAAGATCCTGAGGTTGTATCAAGTAAACAGTTCAAACTAACCAAGGCAGTTTTTTTTTAAAGAAAAACTTATCTAACAAATGTCAGTCTACCTATTTGAAAATAATTGTGAGAATTAATAAAATGTTTGAGATGAATACAATTTTATGCTTCATTTTATTTTTATTTTTGGAAACAGAGTCTTAACTTGAAGCCATGACTGTGTAGACAAGGCTCATCTCAAAAATCACAGAACATCTCCTCCCTCTGTCTCTTCAGGTGCTAGAATTAAAAGCATGCACTACCATGTCCAGCTAACACAATTTTAAAAGTGCCTGACTTACTGAATTTTAAGTTAGGGGTGAAGAAAACAGAAAACATAAGCTTAGTTATAATGAACATCAGTCAAGCGTTCATACAACAAGCACATCTATAAATTGTGATTTTATATTTTTACTAATTCTTTGAGAATTTTATACATTTTATTTCTGTCATGTTACCTCCTTTCCCAACTCCTCCTAGATCTTTATTTAATGTCTTTTTTCCCCTAAACCCATTCTACCAACAGTTGTAGAAGCAATACAAATTATTCTCAAACTTCCCTTCAAAGGTAAAAGGAATGTATCATTTTTAGTTTAGTTTCTGTAAAACCAACATTTCCTGAAACCTTGTGGAAGACCTAATAGGAACTTCACATAGCTGTATGAAGATGGACGCTAAAAAGAAATCCCACACTAGCTCAGAATTGAGTGTAATAAAGGATTATTTATTTAGGGGTAGACTCACAGATCACAGTCCTCTGCTCGAATGGGGAACAGCAACTGAATCCTGCAGCCAGAACAGAGTGTTTTACATCTGCATTTATAATATAAAAGCCCATGCCCAGGTAACTTAAAGGCTACTTACTGGCTGTAGGATTTCCTATGGCACCTGTGATCAAGGAGGGTTTGGCCTCCTGTTTTCCTTTTACCGGTGCGACAAATTAAAAGTGATGTCTATAAACTCTTGAGTGTCTGGTCAACCTACCAGAGGCCACAGCATTAAAGGAAATTAAGTTCTTCTCCTGGTAGCTATCAATCACCAATAGTTCCTCAGATAGGGATGGGACCCTTCTGCCTCTTTCCCCCTTCTATACTGGGACTGCGTCTGGCTTGAGTTAATTCCCATATATATAGTTCATTTCATTGAATGTCAACATGTTATGCATGCCCTTTTTCCTTGAAATGAAACTATCTTAAGGTTAAAAAAATATGCCTGTTATCGCAATATTGTATTAAGATATTTAATGAGCCATGTAGGTTGTATACTATGCATAGCAATCATTAAGCGATGGTGTTTTCAGGAATGAAATGAGATTTAATAATCGTTCCTCACTAAAGTCTCTCAATACAGGGAAGACATTTGAAGCTAGGGGATAATTCCAAACCTCACCCAGAAACTTTATACAGCATCCTTAGGAACAGTTCAAACAGAACAAAATTGAAATTAAACACGACAGTTTTCATTGACTTGTTTTCCTAAGGACAGCCATTCAGTGGTTTATGAATTCACGGAAGCAGTTTACAAAACCTTCAGCAAGGTTTCCCATTTCAGAAAGGTGTCAAGGAGTAAGTTAAAGATTGGTTAAAAACCAGCCTTTTCATTAAGACTCGCAGCTTGTGGGATTTAGTGTTTAATGTTTATGTTCAAGAAAGACAACTCTCCCATTTGGGGCAAAGTAACTTTTTCTTTGCAAAAGAAGATAGAAAAAAAAAAAACTCAGTTTCTAATGCCAGTTAACTGTTGGGAATGAGATCTACACCCTATCAAGGAGGTCTGGCCTACAGATGGAGATGCCCGTTGCTTATTTCCACCCGACTGCTGGCATGGGGAAATCTAGGCCAGTTCTGCCAGGTCAGCCATGTTTTAAAATAAATTAAAATGCCACATTTTCCGTGAAATCTTTTGGTTCTTAACTATTTGAATTTAGAACTATCTACATCGTAAAAGAAAATATTTGAACAATGACATATGATAGACCCAAATACAGCATGAGGGTGATCATCTGAATATTCTAGCAGAATGAGGAGGAGAGAAGACCCCAATTTAGTCTCAGTGAATGCTGCCAGGTTTCTCAAAACATATTGGGATCAGCTAAATTATACTGACAATTGACACAATAAATGCCAACACCATGAAAATAGGATAATGTTACTTGGTGTACTTTAATTATGAAATTCATAATAAAACACTGCAAATATTTTTCCTCCCATAAATTAATAAGATTATCAATATTTATGACTTTTATGGGAGATATATGAAATGAAAATCAGAAAATTTATATTCCTATTTCCTAAGAGGAATGTAAATTTGAGTTTCCATTCTGAATAAACCCTTGGGATTCTATCAACGGTCATTAAAACTGTACAAGCTTGATATTTATTTTTTGTAAATGTTATCTTAAGAAATTAGACAAATAAACAGAATTAAATAAGGCTTTTATTTATAAAGTAGAATACAATGATGACAAGTAACAAAACAGTTCCATTTTTATTTATTCATGCATTCACTCAATACATATTTAGTTAAGGAATGTTATGTGTACCTGTTATTAGTAAACCAGATGCCTCTGCTGTGCTGATGGTTGTTGTGATTTGGGAGAAAACAAAGTATGACTACTATATTTAATATTATATCAGGCAAAGCACCTTGCACACACTCAGTAGAAACATAATGACCATGAAAAACCATTGAGTGTCCTTACCAAGATTTGTATTAAAATTGTTGTGTGCAAATGTATACTCAGCTAATAGAAACAAAAATTTCTCAGGCCTTAAAATTATTACCTCAGTTTTACATAAACTTAGTATTTTGGGGCAGCACAGACATTCAAAATATATAAATGACACTATATAACTTTCTCCTTGTCTTGGAAACTGGGCTCAGTCTTAGATCTTTCCTGGGCTCCCTGCTGGCATCCCTGGAATGACTTGGAGAACTGGGCTGTCACTGGGTTGTCATCTTGCCTTCAGTGTCACTATCTGACGAGTTATTCAGTCAATGACTTTCATCCCTTTGACTTTCGAGAAGCATTAGTTTTCCTAGTAAAGTTTGCATTCCAGATGAACTTAAATAAACAGCCCACTCTGATATGGCAAGGCTGCTTTCTCTGAAAGCATCCAGTTGGTCTGTTTCTTCTTTTTTCTCTGATTATCTTGCCCTTAAAAATCCCTTCCCACATGCCGTTGCTCTTTTATGTATGTCTGTGTGTGTACTGTGTGCATGTATGTGTGGGTTCTAGTGCATGTATGAACCCATACTTGTGGAGGTCGGAGACTGGCATAGGTGAGGTGTCTTTCATTTTAATTTTTGAGACCAGGTTTTTTGTTGAATCTGGGTCTCACTGGTTTGGCTACTGTCCCTTACCAGCTACACACAGTCACACCTAGCAATTTTGTGAATACTGAGGATCAGAGTCAAGTTCTCAAGTTTGTCAGGCAGGCATTTGCCCACTTAGCCACCTCTACAGTTCTCTATTGGTTTGTTAAATGGTTTGATTGCCCACTCAACCATCACAATTCTTGCCTCTTACATAATTCTTATCTAAATTAGAAATGTTAGAATTAAATAACTTCTAAGTAATTGATATTTATTGAGCACTTAGTAATCTAAGAAGTAAGAATGAGGGACATAAGAAAGGACAGAATATTCACTAATCTGTAATTTCCCACTATTAATTTACCATGTGTCAATGAAAAAAATACAGCTTCCATCATAAAAAGAGATAAGAGATAGCTTATTTTGGAGCCATTTTGAGTGACCATGACTTGGAAACACAGATTTAGGTCACCCCAAATTCCATGTTCCAACATGGAAGCAGTTTCATGAAGTTTTTCTAATGTTTTAGAACACAGAATGTCATAAAGGCAGGCAGGTTTGAAATACATTGGTAGGTACACAAGAAAGGCAAGTAGAGAGAGAGATGGGGGAAGATTTTCTATAGCCCCAAGATGCTATATGATCTTTTGGTTTCGTGGAAGCAACTGGGCTGCTACGTTAATAGATTCCAAAAGTTTTTTTAATCTACTAGGCATAGAATATTCCATCATAGAGGTGGGCAAGGGACGGCTGTTCTGATGACTACACCTCGCCCAAGATAAGCTAACCAGCCTTTGGAGCTGCAACATTCCAGTCTCTGCACACTGTTGAAATTCTAATCAGCAGACCGGTCTTTGCAGACACAGCTTCTTCCCAGGAGTTTTTGTTCACACATGCAAACAGAACTAGTTATCAAGTGACATAGGAAATAGGCTACCCACTGGGATGATGGGTGATGATTGCCCTTCTCGTGGTGAAATGTAAAGTTTGCAGTCTAAATTGCTTCCGTTTTTATGCTGTTGGGCTTGCTTGGATTGGACAGGCAATTTGAACAAGTCCAGCAGTTGCATGAAAAATTAGTAAACTATAAATCAGTCTTAATTGTGTTCACCAAACTACAGCAGGAGCAGCAACGAAAACTGTTAAGATTAACAGCATCAGGAAAAGCAGGTCCTGTCATTTTCAATTCTGGAAAAAGAAATGACTCATTCAATGAAAATATTACTTTGGACTATTCTTTCAAATGGGTCATTGAGTAAATTTTCTTCTCATCCTAACAAAATTCTAGATGCCTTATTTATTCTAGATAGTGTATTTCTAGTCTATGATGGTTATGCTCAACCCAATCTATGGGAGGCAAATTAGGAGACAAAGCAGGGAGAAATAGAATTTCATTTCTGTGACCTCCAAAATACTTCACCTGTTTTATAGTTTCATATTTATAATACAAATTTGATAGTGTTACAGAGAAGTTTTAAAACTCTGAAAGGGCTGGGAGGAGTAGACCATAGCCAAGACAGGTCCTCCTCGTAGCCTGGCAGAGACCAGGCCTTAGTTTTGGTTCACTAAAATGGAACAGAGCTAAACAGACAATACTCAGAAAAACCACAACTTAGGAGCAGTAGACACCCCCCCTTGCCCCCAGTCTCCCGATAACTAAAGATAGCTTTCACTCCCCTATTGTTGGAAGGTCCCTAACCACTAGTACTTCCCACCAATCAGCCCCCAAAACTAATCTTTCCTCCACCAATCAGTCCCAGGGTAATCTTTAATCCCTCCTCCCTGGAATTTCCCCTAACTCCACTTAAAAGGAACCTTCTTGGGGATTACCATGTGCCACCCCAATGCTGAAATTAATAAAGCACTCCTGTAATTGCCCATGTGGCTGTTGGTCTTTCATTAGGGGCTTCTCTCAGACCCCAACAAAATATAGTATAAGAAATTACCTGATAGATGCAAGCATATTATTATTATCACTGCTATTATTGGGTCAGAATATCTTTATGATGGCAAGAAAGACATTAATGTCTTCTCTTACCATTTTGCTGTATTGTGAAGCTCTGGGAATAGTTGGGATCCAATACTGGGCAATTTGAAGAGGAAAGAGGTTCAGAGTCTTAAATACTATGGGCCAGGGAATGAAAGTAAGAGTCATCAAAACTGGAAGCAAACCAGTGCTAGAAAAACATCCATGATCCCTGGGGCCCTGTTGCACAGCTGAGGGCACCAGTCAATCTGAATAGCCTACCCAGTACCTTCCTTAAACTGCTAAATCTAGGCAACAACCCCAAGGTAGGGAGGGATAATAGGACTGGCTTCCTAAAGTATAGCCTAATATGCTAAAGTATAGCCTAATAACAGTCCCCAAGCTGTTAACACCTCCCTCTAAGCTCTGATGTCCTTACCTTTAAAGTTTATGATATAATAAGGAATTTCCTCTGTCTTGGTTACCGAAAATCTATACTGAATACCTTTCTACTAAACCTTGAATGATTTTCATTATTTAAAGCTCAGCAGTTAAGAGCAGTACTGCTCCCAGGTGGGGAGGCACAAAGCAGCCTATAGCTCCAGCTCCAGGGGGTCTCATTACTCTCTTCTGACCTCCCCAACAGACATAGGGCACCACACACATACACACACACACACACACACAGAGAGAGACAGAGAAAGAGACAGAGACAGAGATAGTGAAAGAGAGAGAGACAGAGAGAGAAATATAAAAGATAAATTAAAAAGAAAAATACCATGCTATTATCAACCCAAAGGGACATTCACGATTCACATTTATAAGAACACATCCTCCAGATCCAAGCAATCCTGTGCCTTAGTATCATTCTTCAATTCTCCATAGGCACTTCATTAACTGCTGTGAGCAACAATATTCTTCAAAATTAGGAACTTTGTATTTCCAAAATGACCTGGGGCCACAGACTAGGAGGATTGTTCAAGCTTTAGAGATGCTTACTGTTCCTGCAGAGGATCAGGGCTGAGTTGCCAGCATTCACACCAGGTGTCTAATAACTGCTTGGTAATCTAGTTCCAGTTTTTCTTGAACCGTGTTCTTCTGTGTAGCCCTGGTTGACTCGGAGCTTGGTAAGCAGACCAGGTTGGCCTCAAAAAGGCAGAGATCATCAGATCTCCATCTGCCAAGTTTTGGGATTAAAGGTATGCACAACCACCCAACTTCAACAGTACTTCTTAATTCCTGCGCTTTAACTTACTTTTCATTAAAATCATTAAATTTATTTCTTCTAACAAAGAAGTTATAAGACTAACTTCTTTAAAAAGTGTTTTGCATCATTTGGAAGTGAAACATTTAGTGCTATTACTTGTGGTACACAGACAATCACAATAGAGAATATCAAGAATGCAGAGACACAATCAGGTATTATCCAATTAAAACAAAATTAGTAAAAAAAAAACAACCTGCAGGTGATGATATTAATTACTTCTTGATATAATCCTCAGTATGCGTTAGAGGGTATTTTACTAACCCTTTTGGATCAAGTTATTTCCTGGATTAAAACCAGAGCCCAAATTATGTCTGGGAATGTAATTGAAAACGTTCCTTGAAAAACCTATGACCTGAATGTTTACATTTCGCTGGACAATTGCTCTGTGCATTCCCAGTGAACTCAGGTTTTTTTTTTCCTTTATAAAATAACTATTCATACCTCTTACTGCCAAATAAAGTCACTGGACACACACATCCCTTCTAGGAGAAAATGTTCTGTCCCTTGGGCTGCACATTAAGAGATACTCCCAGAGGCTTACATTCCCGACTCTTCGTTGTAGGCACTTGCAGTCCCAAACCCCCGATTCTCAGGATGGCAGTAAAAAGCATCTTACCTCTGAACCAGAACTACTCTCTCCTTGCTGATGCTCAGAGAGGCAGAGAAGAATGTGAACAGCTGCAGTCCTGTGCTTTCGAGCCTGGGATTTAGCTTCAGAGAGAATGGGCACAGGCTGTCCAGTGTGCAAATCAAGATTGTGGAAGATAGACATTGTCTTCATGAGGGGCAGCTATCTTACAAGGCAGGGGTGCTGATGTGTAGAGTCAAAACTACAATGCGGGACTATAGCTCTTCTATTTTTTTTTTTTTTTTTTTTTTTGTGCTTTTAAGCCTACTTACCAGTTCATTTACACAAGAGTATTTATGTGATAGAGAGGCAGGAACATCATTAATTAGTTCAAGGGTAGTCTCAACTGCATGAATTACATGAGACTCTGTCTCAAGAAACAAAAAATGTTTAAATAAGACTGTATGTATAATTTCAGCCAAGGGAACCTTTGTTTCCTCAGTTAGCTCACTGATCCACCATCATTTAGCTATTGCTTGGAAATATGTTCCAGATGTCACTCATATGCAATTGGTCCCTCAGACACATCTAGTCACAGGTGAAGTGTGGGTCTCCTTTTCCTCAGGGTGGTTGGCCATCAGCCCACAAGGGCAAAGGGGGAAGCAGCAACAAACAGTGTTCAGAGAACCATGAGCATGAGGGATAGAACTTCCACCAGTCAGCTTCAGAGAGACAGCTCATTTTATTGTTCCAGAACCCTTAGGATTATGTGTGGGAAGGGCTGATTGGTCATAACAAACAGAGAAGAGCAACCCTCGCTGAGGGAGTCCTCCATTTTGCTAGGAGCTCAAAGAGGTCTCCGGACATGGTGGGGGTGCTTTTGATTCTGGTCAGCAGCAGAAAACTCATTTTGTCCCAGTCTGCATTCTGCTTGGAGCTGCCACCTATAATTTCCTGAAGCTAAGCTGCAGCCCCCCCAATCTCTCACACAGATGTAAACCAAAAGTATTTCACCCCTAATGATTGGTTGGCCCAGAGCTGGTTCAAACCACCAAACCCCAGCACTCCTGAAAAATGTGTGACCATGGAAAGTCTCTAACTGCTTCTCCCTGTATTACGTTATGATTGGGTGGGGCTCTGGAGCTGTCTCTTTGTGGTTTTCACCTTTAAAATTGTCTGCTGCCCCTGCCTCAGGGATGAGGTTTGGAAGCCTGAACCATGCAGCCTCCCTGATAGCAGTTTTTTGGTTGTTTTTTTTTTTTAAATACATTTTTGGCTTGCTTGAACCTAGTCTTTTGTGTTTTGCAGTGGATTATTCCAGATTCTTGGACAATATCACTGCAACCTTAATAGCAGGATGCTTCAACAGTGAAGGCTTCTCCTTTCGCCTAACCATTTCCCCCACCTTCTGGTTTTGGAGCTAGGCTCTCACTATATGTTCCTGACAGACCTGATACTCTCAATGTAGAACAGACTACTCTCAAATTCATAGACAGCTACATAATCAGACCTCTCAGGAGCAGAGATAGATAGATAGATAGATAGATAGATAGATAGATAGATAGATGGATAGATAGATAGATAGATGATAGATAGATGAGAGAATCTAGAGAGTCCATCACTAAAGACTCCTCGTCTATAACATAAGATAGTAAAGATTCAAGAATTTAGACCAGAAGCATATACAATGGTAATTGGCACTCAGCAAACACTGCCATCATTAATCGTTGTTTTATGAAATCATCCTTGTAATAAGTAAATTTATCAAACACTTTGCTAGACAAAAAGAAATACATTGTGAAGAAAATAAGCATTGTTTTTCTCCTTGTGAAGTACAGAGTTTTGTAAGAGGGGAAAAATGTGAAATGCTTGATATGAAATCATATAAATTAAATAAATGTATGGGCTTGGAGGAAGTGCACACATTTGGGTGGATGGAATAGTGTCTGCAAAAATATTACTGAAACCTGGATCAAATGAATGGAGTCAGAGTGTTTTAAGTGAAAATACAAGCACCCAAAGAGAGTCCTGTATTCTCGGTACCCCTGCCAGACCTTCACGGCTTCAGTGTTCTAAAAGTGCTGAGCTGATGAGGACTGATGGGAGAGGACCTGAGGATACAGACAGGAGAATAAGGTCTCATAGATCAGCAAGTGGAGGCAGAGTTTTTGCTTCAATCTAGGAAGCTATTGTGATGGGCTTGACCAGAGGTCGTGGCGGTCTAGACTGCAGTGATAGCAACGACGCTGAAGAAGCATGGTGACTTCAAAATAGGTTTTGGAAGAAAAGCTCTCAGTATTTACAATGGATCCTCTGTGAAGGAAGGAGTAATGCTGGGAATTAAGACTGACATTTGGTTTTCTGGCTTGAACAAAGGAGCAAAACAAGGATCTGTTCAGACAGGAACGCACTGTGGAAAAAAACAATTAAGAGAGAGCACACAGGACGCCTGGGAGGGCAGCAGGAGAGGGAGAAAGAAAGGAGTGGTTAGGAAAGAAAGAAAGAAAGAAAGAAAGAAAGAAAGAAAGAAAGAAAGAAAGAAAGAAAGAAAGAAAGAAAGAGGGAGGGAGGGAGGGAGGGAGGGAGGNAAGAAAGAAAGAAAGAAAGAAAGAAAGAAAGAAAGAAAGAAAGAAAGAAAGAAAGAGGGACTGTCGTGTTCTCCACAACACTGTGGGAGAGAGAAAAAAGAGTTTGCAAAGCACAGAAACTTAGAAGTACAGGACGATGTTTCAGCGCGTCTCCATCGGGATTATGTCTGAAATACCATGTGTAGACCCGTGGTCGAGCTGCCGCAGTGACTGCTGAGGCACCAGCAAATGTTATTACAGCAGCATATCCATTCTTTGCAAAGCTAGAGGTCTGTCGGCTTTCCCATTATAAACTCCAATTTTCAGGGGCTTATAACTTGGCTATTTTAAAATTACTTCACACTGAAACTTGCAGGAAATAAAACATTTTTTTAAAAAAATAGATTTAATGCATTTTTGTCAAGATCTAGTTAAATATCGCCTAATTTTTTCTGAATACATTGTGAAAAAATAAACATGGTTTATTAGTTCCTCTTAGGTAATCTATGGTGAGACAAATGTTTAATTAAAAATACTTTCTTTTAAAGTTTCTGAAAACAATTACACTGATAACAATGTCCCAGTTCATGTGCAGACTAGACATGAGGAATCACAAGCTCTGGGCTGCAACATTAATAGTTCATGAAACTTGAAATACGCATCGCTGTTTTGGATGAATTTCTTACCCATAAAACTTTCTGTAAATTGGTTACATTTGTGAGAAATAATAACATGTTCAATATCACTTTACAGACAGATATTTTATGGCTTTACTGGACAAAATTCAACTTCAACATTATTGTTGTTCAATTAATAATAAAACACCTTGAGCTTGGCCTGCAATACTTTGATTTCCTTTGAGACAAGGTCTCATGTAGCCCAGGCTGGCCTTTACCTCACTATGTATCTGCACATGACCCTGATCTTCTCTTCCCCCTGCCTGTACCTACCAAGTATTGAGATCACAGGCAATGCAACACCATGTTTCCTTTTGGTAATCGAATTAATTGGTCAATAGGTGAGTGCCAAATTCGCCTAAGGCGTTCAATAAAATCAGTTTAGATAGGGCTAATAATTTGACCCTCAGGTTTTATCCAAAGGTCTGCATGATAAAATCCTGCCGCCCAGAATGGTGCTGTTGGGAGACTGTAGAAATTTCTTTCTTTTAAATTTATTTTATGCACATAGGCCTTTTGTTTTCTTGTAAATCTGGGCACCATGGGGATGCTAAGGCCAGAAGAGGGTGTCAGATTTCCTAGGAGTTGATTTACATACAGTTGTCTGCTGCCCTGTAGGTTCTGGGAGTTAAACCAGGGTCCTCTGTCAGAGTAGCAAGTGCTCTTAATTGCTGAACCATTTCTCCAGCCCTACTATAAAACTCTTAAGAGGAGAGGTAACCTCCTCCCACAGGGAGGTGTTTAGGTCACTGAGAGCATAATCTTGAAGGTTAGATGGAAAATCAGACCCTTCCTTTTCCTTTTTTTTAGTTATTTTTTCACATCCCGGCCACGAGGTGAGAAAATTTGCTTTGCCATAAGCTGTTGCCATGATATAGCAAAGCGCCCCAAAGCAAGAGGGACAAATGGTCATGGACCAAATTCTCAACCTTGCGTCAAAATCAGTCCTTCCTCGTGGTAAGTTGATTATCTCAGTTCTTTCTCCTATGAACAGAAGCTGACTAATGCAGCCAGGAAATCTGACTAAAGTTACAAAACCACCCTCTTCCCTTGTGAGGAACACGGAGAAACACGGAAAATGCTACGGAATAAAAACAATCGAGTATTTCATGCCAGCGAAAATGGGGGATGCACCGATGAATAAGAAATGTGCTCTTCTCTTTATCCAGTAACTGGCAGAAGCAGATGTAGAGATCTACAACCAGGAGTCCGGCTAAAGAAAGGGAGGAGGGATTGTATGAGCCAGCAGCATCAAGGTCATGACAGGGGAACCCACGAAGTAGGCTGACCTAAGCGCTGGGAGCTCACTGACTCTGGACCCAACAGTGAGGGACTGCTGGGGCCAACCTAGGCCCTCTGCTTGTGTGTGACAGTTGTGTAGCTTGGTCTGTTTGTGGTGGGTACTTCTAGCAGTGAGAGCAGGACCGCTCCCTGGTACTTGAGCTGAAGTTTGGAAACTCAGTCCCCAAACTGGATTGCCTTACCCAGCCTTGCTGCGTGGGGAGGAGTTTGGTCCTCTCTCAACTTGATGTGGCATGCTATGTTGACTCCCGTGAAAGGCTTGCCCCTTTCTGAATGAGGAAGGTGGAAGGGGTGGGGGTATAGAACGGAGGTAGGGGGAGAGGAGAGGAGAGAGGGAAAACTGGTAAGTAAAATAAATTAAAAAAAATTCAAAAAAAGAGAAATGTGCTTTTCCTTGAACAGATGATAAAACCTAAGAAGATAGGAGCACACAAGGCCCAGGATTAGAGGAGATATGGGGGAGTTCGAGACTGAGAAAGGTGGCATTAAGCAAGATCCCCATGTTGTACAGGGAGGAGAAGAAAAGCAGATGGTAATGTAGCCAGACTAGAGAAGGCAGCAATGACACAGCAAGGAAACAGGGAATTGCGTGACATTTATTGCGGTGACATCATCATCGTGTTTAGGAATTGAGTCACAGTTTGCTCTACAGATGACACTGTCTGGGCCTTTCTCAAGTGTTCCTTAGAAGAGTACATGCTGTGTGTGTGTGTGTGTGCGCGCGCGCGCGCGCGCACGCATACACCTTTTACGCACGTGCATATTTGACTAATAGAGTTAAATTAGTTGGTTGGAAGGCAAACTCTCCTGAATTGGCTCCTTATTAAGTGAATTGAGCTCAAGGACGCAACATCCCTGTTGGGAGGAATTGTTCATAGATGCTTCTCTGTAGTGATAAAAGCATTTCAGTCTAATATCATAAGCAAAGCAACTGGCAATAAAAATGTAATTTTAAAGACAAGTGCTGCACTGGTAATATAAGCTAAGTGACTTTTTATACAAATTGTCTCTCTCCTCTTATTTGGGTTAATTCATTCTTGATTATAATCAGATTGAAGGAAACCTCCATATACAACTGTAGCCAGAAATAGTCTCTAAGATCATGCCCAGCTTACATGGGTTCCAGGGAATCCAAGCACTTTTCTTTAAGTTTGTGTGGTGAGCTCTTCATCTGCTGAGGCATTTGCCAGTCCCACATATATAATTTCTTTGAAAATTGTTTTTAAAAATTATTATTATGTAGTGTGTACAATATGTGAGTATGGTGTATGTGTGGTACATGTGTGTGGTGTCTTGTGTGCTGTGATGATGTGGGTTGTTCTTTTGTACATGTGTTGTTTTTATTGGTTTATGAACAAAGAAGCTGCAAAAAGTTAGCTAGCAATACACTTAAATGATTGGTCAAGCAGTATTATAATTAACACAGTTTTCTGTGTGTTTATTTCAGGCCTGGGTGGTCAGAAAATGAATGAGCAGCTCCGCCTACACTGTGTGTTTAGTGTTTGGTGTGTGTGTGTGTGTGTGTGTTGTTGTTGTGTGAGTGTATTGTGTGTGTGGTACATGAGTATGTGTGGTGTGTCAGAGAGAGACTGGGGTGAGGGCTAGGGTGAGGGGGTGAACACCAGTGTGTATGTAGAGGTCTAAGGACAGCTTTTGGAAGTTGTTTTCTCCTTCCTCTGTGGTTCCAGGGATCAGACTCTGGAAATGCTTTTACCTGCTGAACCATATTGCTCACGTCTCCCTGACTTCTCTCACGTGCAGCATTCTGCTTTCTCCTTTTTATTGGTTATTAAAACTTATGTTTCTGAAATGCTGAGATATTTTGTAAAGAACATGATTCAACTTATAATAAAAAGGGAAACCTGATGGTGGCCAATAAATACATTTTATAGTTTCATATTGAAAACAAAAGAATCTTTACTTCAAAGTGTTATTGTTTTTCAGGTATATTTACTATTTCAGTCCTAAATTGTGGCGTAAAAGATAATTTGAGAATATTGCTCTTATACTTGACAAGGGTGCTTTTAAAATTATTCTTATTAATTCTTCAAGAATTAATTACAATGTATTTTAATCATATTCACTCTTGGCTCCTCTCCCAGCTCCTCCTGGTGCCACCTCCGTTTTTCCCAGACTTAGGCTCCCTCTTTAACTGCCCTTATTTTATTTTTAATTAAAATATAACTTACCAGCATAATGTTGAACTATATTCTAAATACTTATCCTTATGCTCACAAATAACTCACACCCTAAAGAAAGCCTTTTCGCCATAGATGGAGATGATTGCAGAAGGTCACAACTGGTCAGTGTGCCCAGAGAAACTGACAGTGGGGCGCCTAGCCCTAACAGATACACATACAATTCAACTCTTACACTCACCCACACTCTTTTTTTTTCCCCCCACACTCTTTTTAGTAACACAGTGAGTCAAGTTTGTCTTGCTTGAATGTTGTTGTGTTATACTCCTGGATATTGGGCCATGTACTGGTTGGCTTCCTAGAGGTCCCTGACTCTCACCAGAAGACATCAGTGTCAATAGCTCCTCAGGGATACGGGCTTGTGGGAAATTCAATCCTAATCATAAAAGATTTTTTTTTAAAAATAGATTAAAAACATTGTGCATAATAAAATATATATTCTTTCTGAATGACCAAAAATAACACAAAATATTAAAATTAAGTGAAGACCATATAGCAGAGATGACGGACAGCTCCTAGAAGGGTTCTTTCTTTTTCTAAGAGCTGTCCATCCAGGACAGACTACAAAGCTACAGAGAAACCCTGCCTTGAAAAACAAAACCAACAACAAAGAACATTGTATAGTAGGAGCATGGCAGGCAGGCAGCCATGATGCTGGAGTTGTAGGTCAAAGCTTATATTCTGATCCGCGGATGGAAGCAGAATACACACTGGATGTGGCATGAATGTGCTGAAACCTCAAAGCCCACCCCCAATGACACACCTCTTCAAACAAGCTCGCAACTCCTAATCCTTCCCAAACAGGTCCACCAGCTGGGAAAGAAATACCCAAACATATGAGCCTATCGGGTCCTTCTCATTCCAACCGCAGCAATGACATTGGGAAACAAACGAGTATAACTAAAGGGGATATGATTTCTTGGAGCTTTTTAGAAAGCAAACAGCCAGGATTCACAAAGTTTGAAGATGAGCAAATGCTTAGGAAAAGCTAGCTTAGTGATACGGAACCTCAACAGTGCATGAGATGGGGTGGTTTGAAGAAGAATGGCTTCCACAGCCTCATCTGTTTAAACACTTGGTTCCGAGTTTGTGGACTGGTGGCAACGGTTAGGAGGTGTGGCCTTGGTGGAGAAGGTATGTCCCTGTTGGAGGAGGAGCATCACTGAGGGTGGGATTTGAGGTTTCAAAAGTCCAGGCCAAGCCCAATGTCTCTCTCTGCCGGCTCCTTTTCCAGGACACTGTCTCTGTCTGCCTGCCTGCCTGCCTGCTGCCATGGTGATGACGGACCAATCTTCTTACACTGTCAGCAAACCCCTTAGCAAAATGATTTCGCTTTGGATTGACTTGGTTTTGGTGTCTCTTCACAGCAATAGTAGCCCTAACTAACTTACTAATGAGTTAACAGCAACATGTGTTCACTAATTTCCTAAATGAAAAAGAGGACTGTGTTCTCTGTATTTGAAAAGAGTCAATTCCAAAATAAAGAAATGAACTAATTTCAGGAGATAATAGCTCTTGTTACTTAAAAAAGGGAAATGGTGAGATGGTAAGTAAATTTGGAGTTGGAGAACATAGTAGCACATTGTTTTATAAAATTCAGAAATAAATTCTAAAAATATTAAGTATATGGTACATTTTATATATGATTACACATAAGATTTCTATTAGTATAATATAGACAGTTAAAGTCCAAATTCATAGATTCTTTATGTCCAGATTGAAATCTATATTACATTCAAATGGTGATGACATTTGACATCTTCCTATCATAGTAGGATTGTCAAGATAATATGTCTGGGAACCATCAGCTTTTAACGGTACACTAATAAAATTACAGCACAAAGTTGGGTATGGTGATGTATACCTCCAGTCTTAGCACTTGTGGATGCAGAGGCAGGAGGATCTCTGTGAGTTCAAAGCCAGCCTGGTCTACATATTTCCAGGCTAGTCAGAGAGACACAGTAAGCCTTAGTCCCAAAACAAAACACAACTAAACAAAAACAAGAAATAAAGTTATAGGACTCCATAAGATGCTCTAGGGGAAGATAGAAAAAGGAGGGCAAATGTAATTTGTGATAGCAAGGATCACAAAAATTCTACCAATAGAAACATAATTTAATATGCATATTATCAATTGCCATATTTCTTTCAGTTAGAATAAGCATGTATATGTATTGGTGGTTTTTGATATTTAGTATAAGTATCTTTACTTGAATATAATATATATATGCACACATATAGTAGAAGAAAAACTCTGAATTATATATAATGGAGGATTGTAAATGTTTTTCTCTAAAATTTTAAATATATTTTACTTTATTACTGTAGCTTCAAAAAATCATATGCTATTTTGGGGAGATGGTTCAGTGAAAAAAACATAAAAACATGCAGTAGATAATGTTTTACAATTATGGGGTCCTGAGACTGTGTCTTCAGACACCATATGGAAAGGTATAACAACTGCCTACATGGGAGATGGAGGGTCCTTCGAGCAAGTTGGCTAGCTAGACTAGCTTGAATTGCTAGTTTGAGGTTCAGGAAGAGACTTCTGCCTGAATAAAATAAAATTGGAGAGCTAATGAAGAAAAAACAACATCATTTTTGAGCTCTCCACAAACACATGCATGGAAGTGTGAGCACACATATGTGCACAAAATGCACACCACACATGCATTCAAAAATTAGATTAAAAATTAAATATATAACAAAACTTAGCACAGACAAAATTTGGTATAAATAGTGAGAATGAATCAAAGCTTAAAAAAATGATGCTCCATTAACAATGCTAGCGCATACATTATTTCTGAATAATGTCGTTTAACATCCTGAAAGTACTGTTTCCTGGGATGGTAGAGTTCTAATATATTTGTGGGGCCAATTTTACTTTGTTGAGCAGAATTCAACGATTTTATCTGTATGAGAACTTACCATGTTTTTCTTAGACCTACCATGGAATGAATTTATCAGAATGCTCAGACTGTAAAATCACCTTGGCTGAGGATCCAAGGAAAGACAGCTGACGATTTAATTCTATTACAAACAGCACATATCCTGGTGGTTTCTAATTCCACCTTGTATTCAAATCCCTTTGTTGTAATTGCTGTCATTCCCTCCTTGTTTTCCTCTAATTATTCTGACTAGAGAAAATTTTCAATTAAGCATGGACTGTGTGTTTAATCTTAGGATTTCCCAAATCCTTGTTTTAAAATTCTATCTTTTACTAAAAGATAGACGTTATGGTAAACTAAAAAGTTCCCACTAAAATAGGCAGATTGATATTTTTATAAAATTTTTGATGAAAAGTCTACCATTAATACATATACAGCAACAGTTTCTTTTTAACCATTTGTGGATCTTAAACCTTTCTCCATCAACATGTATAACTTGAAGTAAAATATCTATAACTTGTTCTTATAATATTATAATTACTATGCTAATATATATTATTCCAATGTGTATAATCTAGGATAAATCTTGTGTTTAAATTGAAGCTTGGTAATTACACTACTCTGTATCCCCCCATTGTTAATTTGCACATAGAACTTGAAAGGTTTCATTGATAAGACCGAGTATTTCTGATAAACAGGAGTCCTCAAATAGACCTAGGAAATAAGCTAAAAAAGAGGGCTTACAACTTCTAGGTCAGTTTGGACTACATAGTGTAATGATATCGGAGTTCAAATAAAATAAATTTGAATTTATTTATGACAGATTGTTGTATATATAAACAACAATAGGCCACAAATCTAAGCAAATAGATAAAATAGACAAATAAATAGATATTTTCAGAAAAATCCTAAGGTATCAGTGATTGGGGGGAAGGTGTGTAATGGGGATACCAATCTTAGCTTTAAGCTTCGCTGGTCCCAAGATGTTTTCACGTTACTGGAAAATTGCTGTTGTCTTCTATTCACCTGCCCCTGAATTCAGGCGTCTGTACTCAACCATTTGCTGCATCGCTCAGAAATTGTATTCCTCCTTCCTTGTTCTCTTTTCTGGAACACGTTGAAGCAAATGAATTCACACAGAAGCGTATGACGTTATAGACACCCGCAGCTGGCTTTCCACTCTACTGCCCTTCAAGAGACTTGGCACTGAAAAGCTAGCTCCACAAACCCAATATAATTTCAAGATACTTTAATTTTTGAAAATTGACAAAATCCAGAATATTTTGGTACAATGTATATTTATATAAAAATAAATAAGCTAAAATTTGCTGGTCATTAGAGACATCAGCAGATAATGTGGGAGCTGTTTGATTCAGGTGTGAACATCCTTGCCTTAGGGTTTCTATTGTTGTGAAAAGACATTATGACCACAGCAACCCTTTATATATACACACACATTTTTTATTGAGCTCTATGTTTTTCTCTGCTCCCCTCCCTGCCTCTCCCCTCATCCCTTCAGCCCTCCCCCAAGGTCCCCATGCTCCCAATTTACTCAGGAGATCTTGTCTTTTTCTACTTTCTACTTCCCATGTAGATTATATCTATGTAAGTCTCTCTTAATATCCTCATTGTTGTCTAAATTCTCTGGGATTATGGTTTGTAGGCTGGCTTTCTTTGCTTTATATTTTAAAACCACCTATGCATGAGTACATGTGATAATTGTCTTTCTGTGTCTGGGTTACCTCACTCAAAATAATGTTTTTCTAGCTCCATCCATTTTCCTGCAAAATTCAAGCTGCTGTTATTTTTTTCTGCTGTGTAGTACTCCATTGTGTAAATGTACCATATTTTCCTTATCCATTCTTCGGTCGAGGGGCATTTAGGTTGTTTACAGGTTCTGGCTATGACAAACAAAGCTGCTATGAACATAGTTGAGCACATGTCCTTGTGGCATGATTGAGCATCCTTTGGATATATACCCAAAAGTAGTATTACTGAGTCTTGAGGAAGGTTGTTTCCTAATTTTCTGAGAAATTGCCACACTGACATCCAAAGGGGTTGTATCAGCTTGCATTCCCACCAGCAATGCAGGAGTGTTCCCCTTACCCCACATTCTCTCCAGCATAAGTTGTCATCAGTGTTTTTGATCTTGGCGATTCTTACAGGTGTAAGATGAAATATCAGAGTTGTTTTGATTTGCATTTCTCTGATGACTAAGGATGTTGAACATATCCTTAAGTGTCTTTCAGTCATTTTAGATTCTTCTGTTGAGAGTTCTCTGTTTAGGTCTGTACCCCATTTTTTTAATTGGATTATGTGATCTTTTGGTGTCCAATTTCTTGAGTTCTTTGTCTATTTTGGAGATCAGACCTCTGTTTGATGTGGGGTTAATGAAGATCTTTTCCCGTTCTGTAGGCTGTTGTTTTGTCTTGTTGACCGTGTCCTTTGCTTTACAGAAGATTTTCAGTTTCAGGAGGTCCCATTTATTAATTGTTTCTCTCAGTGTCTGTGGGACCACAGCAACTCTTATAAAGGAAAACATTTAGTTGAGCTGGTAGCTTACGCTTTCAGTAGTTTAGTTCATCATCATCACAAGGGGAAGCGTGGAGGTTGGGAATATGGCAGTGTGCAGGAAGATATGGTGCTGGAGAAATCTACATCTTGATTGAAAGGAAACATCTCAGTGGGTATGGCTTAAGTATAAGGAGACCTCAAAGCCTGCCTCTACAGTGACACTCTTCCTCCAGCAGTGCACCTACTCCAGCAAGTCCATAACTCCTAATAGTGATGCTCCCTTTGGGGGCATTTTCTTTCAAACCGTCAAAATCACCATTTTTAATAATTTGATGTTAAGAGTTGACAACCACTGATACAGGTGAATGCATCAAGCCTTAGAGGAAGCCACCACATGATAAATCTATAGATTCTTTCCATTGGGTCTCTTTGGCCACATTCTCATCTTAGAACTGCGTATTACTTTTTTCCCCCATCTTTGCGTATTTTGTTCTTAAAGTCTTTCTTAATTTTTCTTCTCAAGCTCTGTTTGCTTGTATTTACTTTAGCATTTGTTAGGAATTTGTCTTTTAAACTATTTTTGGGGGGTGGGGGACTTGTGGTTTTGTTAATGTACTCAGTGACCAAGTTCAATAGGTTTCAGTATCTATCGCTTATCATATTGTTGCAGATCTCCTGTGAAAAAAGTAACAGATGGCTGTGAAAAAAAAATGTGGGTACCAGGAATTAACTCTAGGTCTTCTGCAAAACAGATTCTGGGTTTCCTACAGTTTTTATGATGAAGAATTTAAATATAAAAGGTTCTAAAAGTTTACAGTTCTGTTACTGGTCATGTGCTAATATAAAATACATTTTGTGTTGAATTAAATTAACCCCCCAATATTTTTCCCACAAATACATATATATTATATTTATTATATACAATATAATAAATATATTATATATAGTGATGTAGTCTATTATAGCACATTCTTTTATATATATAGTAATGTAGTATATTATAGCACATTCTTTCTTCCCATAAAACTATTTTGATGCATTTTAGAAAATGTTTAGGAATCTGTACCTGTTATCAGGTCTGGTCTAGGCTTAGGAAAAACAGCTCAACATTTTCCACATCTTCAGAAATTTTAATTCTTTAAAATGTCAACATCTGTAAAACTGGCTAAAAGGATGGTTTTAAACCAGCCACCCCTCCAAATGGAAAACCTCAGACAATCATGTTTGATTGGAAACAAATGTGTAATGCTTAAAGTCGCAGTCAGCAGTCTTGAGGCTGTTCTGGGTGTAGAACTCAGAGGTCCTCTGAAATGTTGGGTCATCTAGGTCATCTGCTCCTATCAGAGATTTTTCAGGGGGTCTTCCTTGGTCAAACCAGATTTTTCTTAAACCAGAATGAATCCACAGCCTCATATTTCCTGTGGAAACAAAAGCTAAACCTCTTCTCCAAAGTAACATATCTTTTGACTTAAATTTTGAAGTCAAGGCATTTTCAAAATACATATATTAGATTAATACAGCAACATTTATAATCAAATGTCTTTTAGCAACTGTTGCTTTTTCCTCAGCTATCAAACTATTCAAAGACAACACAATAGCATACAGTATCCAGATTCACCGTGTATTTTCCATCTTTACATTGCTTTATTTTAGTTTTTTTTTTTTTTTTTTTTTTTTTTTTTTTTTTTTTTTTTTTTTNACAGGGTTTCTCTGCAGCTTTGAAGCCTGTCCTGGAACTAGCTCTGGTAGACCAGGCTGGTCTCCAACCTCCAACTCACAGAGAGAGATCCACCTGCCTCTACCTCCCGAGTGCTGGGACTAAAGGCATGTGCCACCATCGCCTGGCTAATTTTTTTTTTTTTTGAGACAGGGTTGGGTTTCTCTGTGTATCTTTGGCTGTACTGGAACTCACTCTGTTGACCAGGCTCTCCTTGAACTCACAGAGATCCACCTGATTCTGCCTCCCACATGCTGAGATTAAAGGTGTATGCCACCACACCCAACTACTCTTCCTTCCATTCTTTTTAAAAACTTAATCCTTTTTTTTCTCCCAAGTTTACATATATTTTTAAACATACTGTAATCTGTTTAGAGGTTTACTTAATCTGAATCTATCTTTTCTGTATATCTCTCTTTTTTGACCACAGGAGTCTTCCATTTGCTAAGCAATATGGCTAGAACTAAAGCCGTGGCTTCGACAGCTGGACCCACCCCATTCCTTAGCTTTCTGAGAGTCTAGCTTCATGATGGAGGTACTGGCGGGAGCCATGTGTATTGCCACAACTCATGCAGTTTTAAGGTCCTTGCCACCAACAAGAAGCATGTTGTTGGTTAGCCATAAACACCGCTTAAGTGTTTTGTGGCAGGGGCCTCTTAAAAGCGCTGCATCCAGTTACTCCAGAAAGTCTGTTGTTTTCTGCAGTGTTGGGTATCAAATTCTGGGGTTAACCTGGGCTAGTCAAGTATTCAACCACAGTCACTCAAGTCTTCCAATAGTATTTTAAAGCCCCAAAGAACAGACCAGGTTACATCAATTCCAACAAAACATGTAAGCTTTATTACAAGTGAAAGGATAAATCACAAACTGGAGCATGGAAATGATATCATGTAGAGAGCTGGGGAAGATACACAGACACACATGGTTAGATTTGGTTTAGATTTGTTGATTAGTAGCCAAGAAGGATCACGTATTTAGTACACTTTGTCTGTCATGGAACAGACTAATATTCTGGAAAATACTGCCTAATTTGAGAGTATCAGATGGGAAAGTTTTCCAGGCGTTCACAAGCTACCTGTTGATAAAGAGAGGATTTCTTAGCCCTTGAGGAGACTTAAAGGATGAGAGGAGCTGCCTTTCCAAGTTCATTCAGCAGAGTTTGGAGTTAGAAAGGCTTCCTAGGCTTATGGAGGCATGCAAAAAGCTGATGTTACTCTATTGTCCCCACCGCATCCTAGATCTTTGAGAGGAGGATATACTTATTTATTACGGTGCTTAAGTACTATGTAGTTGTTAATAATAAAGAGAAACACACATAGATGAGCAAGTGGATGGCGTGGGGGCCTGTGCTGTAAATGCCCCCTAGGAGCCATCTCTCCCATGTCCTGGGTAGTGTAAATTGTGGGCTGGCAGCTGTTTGAAGCAGACCCTTCACATCTGCCTTCTTGAACTCTTATGCCATTTTTTGTATCTCCTTTAGATCTATCAGCTGCCCCACTGCCAAAATGACAAGTTCACTTGCCTTTGCCACTGTCATGGATTCAATTTTCTGAAGACCCCAGAGCATCTGTCAGTTTTGATTAACTATTTGGGAACTAGAAATAGGGGCTTTCCAATGAGTGCCTATTGTCAAACTGAGGGAGATATACACTGAAGATGGTTTTTCCAGGCAGATCTAGGGTCACCTGTGAGACTCCCTAGTACTAAAAACTTTTTTTTTTCTTATCATCAATAATTAAACCTTTGGTACCATTCAGGTGGTCTGTAGTGTTCTGTTCTCAACTGAAGTATGCAGGACTAACATAATGAAAGTTAAATTTTGTTTATGTTGAGGAAGTCAAAGAATTGTGCCAAGATCTAACAGCCAAAAATTAGGTGTGTGCTGGGCACAGCAGTAGAGTTGTTAACTCCAGTCTCTGCAAGGTGGAGGCAGGATCATCAGAAGTCCAAGGTCATTCTAGCTACAGCGTGAGTTCCAGGACAGTGTTGCATTACACGTGATCCCATCTCACAAAGCAAGCAAAAAAAGAATTTTATATATATGTAACTTTAGGCAAATCGGTATCTATAGAAACCTTTTTACTTAATGTGTAGATAACATTCATCCTTCTTGGTACTCAACCATCCTACCATGGCTTTTAGTTTCTCTAGTGGTCGTGATCTATTAGAGGGCAGTGGTTATTGTACTTTTAGCAACTATGTTCATTGGCTTGATGACAAAAAAAAAAAAAAAAAAAAAAAAAAAAAAAAAAACCTACAGGGCTAAGTTATTGCAAGCTGTGAGGGAGGGGACCCTGACCGTGATGCTCTCTCTTGGGTCTGGTATTCCAGGCGTGGAGCCCTAAGGGCTCCCCACATTACCAGTCCCAATCCACAGAACACACCACACAGTGCCTGGGTGTCACACAACTCAGGCTTTCAGCCCTCCTAAAGGCCGTGCTCGGTTGGACCCTTTGGTACTCAGTGACATACACTGTTCCTCTGGTATAGCCATGCTGATATTGTCACAGTGCCTGGAAAAGAAAAAGAAAATGAGTGTTTATTCTGCAGCACGTTTTGTATGCAGCCTCAGACTGCTCCAAGTTTTTTACACAACTCAGCACCATGGTGCTGAGAGCCTACTTCTAGGCTACCTATATTAATTACTCGGATACCCACTTGTTTGTGGTTATCTCTAGTTTGCAGGAGTGCTTTGAAAGGAAAAAACGCCAGTGTTTGCCATGGAATGGGCGTAGGGGGCAGAGTGGGAGAGGTGCCTGAAGACACAGAGTGTGCAGGATTTTCTGGCTTCAGCGAAGTGGTTCTTAAGCACTCCACTGTGCTTCCTTCCTATCTTTAGTGTCTCCTTCAGCTCCTGAGTTTGTCTAACTTGTTTTTCTTTTGAAAAAAATGTAAGTAGAATTTTGAAACTTACTTTGCCCAATCAGGAAAATCTAGCTAGGCTTTTCTCACACCCTCCCAAGTTTCAACTGGATTTTTTTTGTTGTTGTTGTTGAATATAGTGTTTGTATTTACAAAGTATGCAGAAAAGAGGGATTCCACATAAGACTTTTAAATATGAAGGAAATTGTTATGGAAAGGTCAAACAAAACCACCAGCAATCACTCTGGGTGAAAGCTCGATTACAAACATAGAAGACCCCAAAGGAACTCATTTGTAAAGCTCTAAACCGAGCCCTCCTAGGATGCTAAGTATTCTAACATCAAAATGTGGAGATTTTACTGGGGTGCTTGACTGTTTCATAAAACTGAGTTTTGAATTTGTACGTTTCCCTTCAAAACAGAGCTCAGAAAATTAGCTTTAATACTTCAGCAATTTAATACACAGCGAATAAAAAAAGCCAAAAACAGAAGCACAGTTATAAAAATTAAAATTGAAGAGTACTCAAGATGACCAGTTTTCAGAGCTGTTTTCTGTCAAACCTACCAAAGCTAGATCTCAAAAGCACGCTGGTCATGATCTGGATGGTCCTCAAGCTGTGTTCTGCACGAGCTGTCAGGTAAGGACTGACACCAGTAATTGAGCAGCATCACCACAAACTCACAGGGGTACACAAAACGTCTAAAGACCTCAACTATAAAAAGCGAGAATGCCACTTTATTTGCCACAGAAACGAGGGAAGAAACGTCGGTGAAATAAATTGGATAACATGACTCACACTTCATTATAAGCGATTTCCCCAAATTCACAACGTTCACATTTGGCTGAGCTAAAAAGAACTGAAGAAAGGAGCCTGTAAGAAGGACGCTTATGTTCCTTCCTAGTGAGTTTAAACAACGCACAAGAAGTAAAGAATACGCCCCTGGGCTAGGTTCAGCAATCCTCTGTCAGCCTGCTTTACAAAAATCATATTTCTTATAAAATATATATGAAATTTTCCTGGCTCAGTCTTAAATGTAAAAATAAGGATATTCAAGCCATACTATTTCACTTTCAGTCTTTTTCTCTTGTTACTTTAGAATTGCTGTACAATCAGTCATTTTACTAAGATTATTGTAATGAAAATAGGGTTATTAAAAGTAGTTCCCGCGTGCCCCAGATCCTTACTAACAGATCACTTTCACTTAGAACATAAACACAGGCACCTAGGACTTGGAGAGAATTCAGAGACTGAAAAAGCTCTAAAAATCATACTTGAAATTTCTGAAATCTAATCGAACTATTTTGTCCTTTTTCCCAGTTTCATATTGAGAGATGAAGTGTCAGATGGATAAAAATCACATATTATCTTCCCCCCCCCGCCCCGCCCCCGCCGTGAAACAAAAGGAACAGAAATACAAGTTTGGTACTACATGCTTTCCAGGTTTAAAAGCTCATGAATAGGCACACTGCACCAGGCCTTGGTCCGGGAGGCTCACTTTTTAAATAAACACTGCCAGAAGAATGTCCTCAACTGAAGACTGAAGTCACTCTCCCTTCCCCGGAAACGGTGAGGTAAAGGGGGCAAATATGTCCCCTACTTGCACAGGAGATCTCCTTTTCTCTTCCGACCTTCCGAAGAAGGTGGATGGGAGAAAAGGCAGCGCTCAGTCCTCCATAGCAAAGTCTTTGGTCTTTTCCTCCTGGTCCCCCACTTTGTAGCGCAGAAGCACTCGCAGACGTCGGGGGTTGTCCCGGGAGGGCAGCAGAGTGATCTCGCCTGAAATGTCCGTGTCTTGTTCCACCGGCACCGGCTCATTCAGATAGAGGAGCGCCTGCTTCCAGTGAGTGGCTGGGTGAAAAGGCGAGGTAGACAGCACCAGGGGCTTCTCCGAGTCCCCTCCAGGGAAGGTCACCTGGAACCAGACGGCAAAACCGTGCAGAGGCGCCGAGCCGTAGCAGCTGCAGCGGAAGCGCCCGCCCACACCAGTCTCCAGCTCCTGCTCCAGGCCGGAGCGGGCCAGATCAAGCTGGGCAAAGCGCTGCGGCCGGGCCAGCACGTCCTCGCCGGACAGCCCCTGCACCACGATCTCCGAGTGGCCCATCAGGCAGCGCGTGGCGAAGCTTTCCAGGCAGCTCATGTCCACGCCGTAGTGCTGCTTCACCTGGCTCCAGAACCCCAGACGCCATTCCAGCATCTGGTCGCTAATCGGGGCCACGAAAAGCTCCGCGGAAGCTGGCAGGAGGAGACCGCCCTCCTTGAGCCATTTGGTCCGCGCGTGGAGCACGGAGCTCAGCATGGACTCGTGCAGAAGTCCGTAGCCCATCCATTCGCTCACGATGGCGTCCACCTGCTCCGGCAGCTCCACCGTCTCCACGGGGCCCGGCAGGACGTGCACGCGGTCTTCCAACCCGTTGAGCCGCACTACCTCCCGGGCCTGTTGCCAGATGGCGCTGGCCTCCACCGCGTACACGCGCCGGGCACCGGCCTGGGCGCAGAAGATGCTCAGAATGCCGGTGCCCGCGCCCACGTCCAGCACGGTCTTGCCTCGCAGCGAGGCCCAGTTCCGCAGGATGCCCAGGCGGTAGGCGTCGGTGCGGACGCGGTCGGCGATCATCTCCTCGTGGACCGAGACGTCGGAGTAGCACTCGTAGTACAGCTGGTCTCGCTCGCGCTTAGTCCTCCGGGGTCGTGGCGGGGCTGCCTCCTGCTCCCCGCCATCTTCCTCCTCAGCTCCCTCCCTTCCGGCGCCGCCGCCCCCCGACTCAAGCTTTCTTTTCTTGATCAGCGACATCTTGGCCGCGGCAGCCGGCCCCCAGCAGGCGTTGCGCGGTGGGGCGAGCGGATCGGAGTCCCGGGGGCTGCTGGGATTTGTAGTCCCCGCTGGTCATCCCGCCTCTTGCGGGGCGGAGACTCGCCAAGAGTCTCCTTGGACTGCAGGGAGTCTACTTCTCTGACCCCTTTACAGACTCTCTACGTCCACTCTGTTATTCCAGGATTCTTTCAGTTCTTGCTCTTTCCTCTCGTCTCCCAGTCTCTTTCGATTTTAACTATTCTTGCAGCGGACACACCCACTTACAAACTATGTGTCTCTGCTTCCCGCATTGGATCCCCACCACTACTGAATTACGGTGGCACAATTTACATCCCTTTCCTGACACTTGTACCTCATCAAGCTCTCTGCCCTAACTGGAGTAAGGATACAAAGAATGTGTAAGCGGGGCAAAGTGAAAACCTAACAATACCAGACCTCGGCTCTGAGTCCAAAGTGATCCCCAATGGGCTGAAATAGCCAGGCCAAGTAGTAGAACTGCTGTGGCAATAAAATGCCCAATCACCCATCACTGTGTTTCTGGAGAATGGCTTCTTTGACTTAAGTTCTATTCTGAAAATTCTATGCTTCAAACTAAAGAGCAATTAACAGCAGTCATGTGATACTCTCAAATCCTTACCATTGAGTGCATCAGGTAATCAGTATATGTAAACACATACAGACACACACATAAATTTATGTATGTATGCATAAATATTTGCTTGGAGAAATGAGGGAATTATATTGTGGCTACCCTTCCAATGCAATTCACTTGTTTGTTTGTTTTTCGAGACAGGGTTTCTCTGTGGCTTTGGAACCTGTCCTGGAACTAGCTCTTGTAGCAAGGTTGGCCTTGAACTCACAGATTTCCGCTTGCTGCTGCCTCCTGAGTGCGGGGATTAAAGGCGTGTGCCACCACTGCCTAGCTGCAATTCACTTTTTAAATGCTGATATGTCTCCTTGTAAAGATATTTTAATTTTTTTCCTGTCAATCAAGCAGGAGTTATTAATCTCTTTTCATTGTCCATAACAGAAATATGATAATTTAAAAATGTGTGCTTTTGGAGCTGGAGAGATGGCTCAGTGATTTAGATCACTGGCTGCTCTTCGTGAAGATCTGGGATAGACTAAGGTGTAACCAAGTGGCTTTAACCCCAGCCCCAGGGGACCTGTTGCCCTCTTCTGACCTCCAGGAGCACCAAGTAGGAGCGGTGCACAGACAAACATGCAGACAAAATACACATACCTATAAAATCCATAAGTTAAAAGGTTTTAAATGACTAAATTCTTCCTTAACAAGAATAATATTTTTCCAAGTTTAAAAACTGATCCCACAAAAGAGAATGGGCTTTTACTTTTCTGTGTTAAAAAACTTTTGCACCCACACTAAACTTCGTGGTGATAGAATTCCTTCACCCTTTCTCTGTATGAATGTCATTAATGAAATAGGTTTATTGATGTGAAATCCTCAGCTGTTCTTCTAAACTCAGGACTCTCAGTCCAGGTGGTTCATTAGAATCCCCCAAGGAACTCTATCGAAACACCTATAACAGGGTCTACCTCGACCAATTACGTGAGAATCACTCAGGGGAATGGGGGCATCTAGTTTTTAAAGCTCCCCAGGGAATCCTGATGTGAAAGCTGGTCATTATTGCCATTTTTGATTTAATTATCTTAGTTAAATCTTATGTCATTATTTTCAATAGTCAGGGCTCAGCATCTTACAATGGAAAAATCCTTAAAGCGGGTACTCTGCCTTTTTACCTTGGCTTATTATCTTATTTGAACAGATAATGCCCAGAATAGGACATGAGCTTAGTGATAAATGTGAGACTTTTGTAGCACACATGAGGCTCTCACTTAGCGTATACTTCTCCCACGCTGTCCTCAAGTTATCTTTTCCCCTTTTGCACGTGTTAAGTGTTTGTTTTTATAAAAGTTCTGTAAGCCTGGCGGTGGTGGTGCGTGCCTTTAATCCCAGCACTCGGGAGGCAGAGGCAGGTGGATCTCTGTGAGTTCAAGGCCAACATGGTCTATGGAGCTAGTTCCAGGACAGGCTCCAAAAGCTACAGAAAAACCCTGTCTTGCAAAACCAAAAAAAAAGTTATTTAATTAATTAAATACATGAAGTTTTTATGTATGTGTGCATACACAGAAGTGCCGTGGTGTGCTTGTGGAGGCCAAAGGACGGCCGAGAAGTTGGCGCTTTCCTTACCATGTGTTGCTTGTCCAGTCTCCAGGTTTGGCTCTAAGAGTTTTTCATACTGAACCATCTCCCTAACTCAGAATGTGTTTATTATTAACCCAAGTTTTAATTCATGTGTTTGTGATTTCTTATAAAAATATTCTAAACAAAATTTTGTTGGTTCATTTTCTTTTCTCCATTTTTCTTTTTTATTTAGAAAAATCCAACTCCACTGAAGATGAGGGAGTCTTTCTAGCCTGGCAATCAGTCTCTGAAGGAATTCCATTGTAGCCAGCCACACCCCTAACTGATCCATTCTTCACTTAGCTTGCACAAACGAGCTTTACAAAAATCCATAAGATCACATCACTTGAGGGGGTGCAGTGGCATTTTGTTTGTATTTTAATAAACAAAGCTTGCCTGAAGATCTGAGAGTAAAACAGGCCCACTGGCCAGCCATACAGATCAGGCAATGGTGAAAATACCTTTAATCCCAGTAGCCACACTAGTTTGCCACAGAAACTGGGCAGTACACACCTTTAATCCCAGAACTAGAAAGTATTAAAAAAAAAATGGAAGGAGACAGCTCTCACACAGTTCTCTCCTGGATCTCACATATGCACTTAGGTGTGGCCAAAGTCTAGAAAAGAATCCCTCTTCATCACTTCACAGCAGTGGCCTGACTGCAATGGCCTTCTTTGTCTAACATTTTCCAATCTAAGATGCTGGTGTTTACCTTCATAGCTTTTGTTTTAACTATTTATAATTAATTAACTTGTTTTCTAAGCAAGATAAATTCTGTATGATTTAGACTTCTGTTGCAGTTTCTAGCAGAGAACAAGGACACCTGGGAATGATTCAGTGAGTGATCTTGACTGGTCTGTTGTGGATAAACAATCATATCTTCATCTAGTCAAAGAACCCAAGTTTTGTTAAGCATGACAATATCCCGTTGGAACACTCAGAAAAAGTCAGCATAGATTAAATTCAAGATTTTCTCAGAAATGACAATAGTTTCATTTCCCCTTCTCTTGTAGGTAGATTGATGATGAGGCCACAAATACAAAGCATAGGGAGGAAAAGACCTGTGACACTCCCTTTGCTACCTCTTGGCTTGCCATAGAGAGGGAATTCATTGCTTGTCCTACCACATGGAGCAGTTTGGAGTGGGAAGGGGATCCAGATCACAGCTGCCTCAGCACTGAGATGAAGGTCAGTAGGAACTCTTACAGGGTTTCCTTTGTAGCGGGATACCCTCACATCCATCTAGTGACAAAACCCAATGAATGTTTATCAGACAAATGGACCTTGAAGCAATGCATTTTGACTAGCAATTAAATATAGATAAGATAGATTAGAAAATATTAAAACTATGAAATGATAAAAGCTACCTATTATTTCATAAAAATTGGCTTTAGTTGAGTATATGATAATGTATTCCTTGCTTTATATTAAAGTTAAAGACTTTAACATTGACAGTTTACCATTGCCCTTTGACCTTTGAAATTTAATATGGCCACATTTACTCTTTGGGGTTGTGTGAGGACTAATCTTGGTTAACAACTTGACTCTATCTGGAATTGATTAAAACCCAAGCATCTGAGCACACCCATGAGGGGTATTTCTAAATTTGATTGTTGAGAAGACTTACCCTTAATCTGGACCATTTCAGGTTGGAAGGCCCACCGTAAAATCCAGGCCAAACATGGTGCCAGCCCACATAAAGGGCATGGAAAATAGAATGTTTTGCTGTTTGCATACTTGTTCTCCTCTGGATAGCAAGTTCATCTATCCTGTTGCTAAAGAATCCATTCATTGACATTAGAATCTACTTCTCTAGGGCTTCTACATAGACCAAAAACCAGTTGAGACATCCTGCCTTGTGGCCTGAACAACTGCTGAATTTTAGCCTTGGGCCACTCTAATAAATTGTGTGTGTGTGTGTGTGTGTGTGTGTGTGTGTGTGTGTGTGTATGAGTGCATTTCTCTCTCTCTCTCTCTCTCTCTCTCTCTCTCTCTCTCTCTCTCTGTGAATTCTATCAGTTATGTTCTTTTAGAGAACCCTGACTAATATGCATTGCTATTCAATTATCTCCACTTAATAGTTTTAGAAAGCTGAGCAGTGGTGGCACATGCCTTTAATCCCAGCACTCAGGGAGGCAGAGACAGGCAGATATATCTGTGAGTTCAAGGCCAGCCTGGTCTACAGAGTGAGTTCTAGGACAGCCAGAGATACACAGAGAAACCCTTTCTTGAAATGCCTCCCGAAGTAGTAGATGATACTCAAACATTATGTTTTAGTAGGGTGTTCAGTTGTTCTGAAGTTCTAGAGAGTTTTCCATAACACAGCAGAATGATTTGCATGTTTTTCCCATGTCATAGTGTAGCCATCTGGATATCAAGAATTTGCATTTTCACTTTTATGTTGAGAACCTTAATACATTGGGAATCCCAGCCAATCCCACAGTTCAGATTGTTGATTCTGGAATCACAGGATCATTGGTGTTTTTTTTTTTTTTAATATGACAATCAAAGTCTTGATTGAACTTTGACATCACACAATTAATGGGTTTGTTCAGTCATCCTGGATGTAAATTCTGCATTAAATATTATTCTAAAATCAGAAAACATCCCAATAAACAAAAAGAGAGAAACCCTTACCGCTGCTGGAGGAGCTTGTATTCTATTCTGAATGTTCATAAGCAAATTAGTATGCCACTTGCGTGTCAGCTGTCTCTCCCGTACTAATGAGTATTCCTTATTTCTCCCTTATAAGGATCTATAATTTAAAATGTATTTTAGAACCTACCAGAGGTTGGAGATATTTTTTTTCCAGTATTTCAAGAATTTATTGTAATTCTCAGAGTGTGTGCTGAAGAAGGGTTAAAGAGCACTGACATGAAAAATGTTATAAACATCAATTTGTTATGAATATTCATTAAGTGATGTAGTTCCTGCCACTCTGCAGTTACTACAAAGCTGCCAGCATCAAAAGAGGCACTTCTGTCGAGAAAAAGAAAATCCTTTGTAGAAATAACAATAAAAGGTGGTGATTTTTGTGTTTGAATAAGAATGTCAAACATAAAAACCTAAGTATATATTGTATTCTTGGTGTATATAATGTCTTTTAGAGCCATGGTGTTTTGGCCCAGCTATTAAACTCAGAACTAAATAGATGAATGACCACATTCCATGATGTTATTATGAGTGGATGTGATTCATTTCTTAAAAAAAATAAATTTTATTTAGGTAGCAGCAATAGGGATATTACGGACTTTCCCCACATTATCAGTTCAGTTTCAATTTATTGATCTCTTAGAGTGTAGAGTACAGCATCTTATCAATTTCAAGTATCCACATTGGATAGGATATTCTTACCGTTTCTATTGAAATTCGGACCAGCAAAATGAGCACAGTAGGAACACGGGGGTGTGCTTTGCAACATGGGAAGAAGCAAATGCCTCTGCCTGCATGAAATGAGCAATGTACTCAAGAGCCCTAGGCATAATAAGGATGAGGCAGCTTAATGAAAATCAGGTCTTAGGACTAATAAATATCACTTAATGAGATCTCACTCTCTCTTGTGAAAAATCTTTACTCTGAAAGGAAATAGTCATTCCATTCTATCAGATGTATATATTCTTACTGTATTATAGTTTGTTGCTGAGTGCGTTTAAAGTCATGGTTCAGATGGGATACAGTGATAGAGCGCTTGCGTATGAAAAACAAAGCAGAGTTCTACCCACAGCCCTGGAGAGAAAAGAAATGGGAAGTGTAGCAAGGATGAAACAATGGTTCTCAATGTATAGTGGCGCCACACACTTTTGGCTTAGAGTCTCAGGAATGGGATTCGTCAGTCAACACACATCTCAGGTGGTATAATACAAATTCAACTTTGAGAACCACTAACCAATTTGAATAGGACCAGAAGTGGCACTGTGTGGAAGTTTACTACAAATTTAGAAGCCACCACTGCCATCACCAACTGCAATGCCAAAACCATACATAGAGGTAAGAGTTGAGACACAGAATGGTTTTGCTCCTCTAGAAGATTGTAATCAAATGATTTCTGTAGCAGTTAATTTCCTCCTACTCTCAAGAGTTTAGTTCTTTGACGTTGTGTATCTGAGGGTCCCCTTTCATTTTTTTTTTTTCTTGTTTTGTTTTTTGAGAAAGGATTTCTCTGTAGCTTTGGAGCCTGTCCTGAAACTAGCTCTTGTAGACTAGGCTGGCCTCGATCTCACAGATATCCGCCTGCCTCCACCTCCCGAGTGCTGGGATTAAAGGTGTGCACCACCACCACCTGGCTCCCCTTTCATTTTTAATGTCAGATGGGGACATATTTCATAATCAGTGTTCTGCTGTGACTTTCTCATCATGTGATACTCTACCAGGCTTTTTCAGAATGACTAGCTTATATTTTCGAGGTCACTCTAGAGAGACTTATTGATCTCAGGAGAAAGTTCTAGTTCAAGTTGGCCTTACCCTATCTATGGATAATTTCACTTTTGAGGAATTCAAAAGCAACTGAGTTAGGACCTTAATTAACTATGTAAAATAAAGGTTTATCTGGAGAAAATGGCTCAGGTTAAAAGGACTGAAGGTTTGTTCCCATTGAAGGTGTTAAACACAACACACAATAAAGTGTGTTGAAGAAGTTTGAATGTAGCTCATGGCATGTGGAAGTGACTCAATCAAATGCACGAAAATCAAACTAAGTTTTGAACAAGTTATGCAGTACTTTGGACCATAAAATTATTATGCAACTAAATGCTCAGGTTCCTCTCTCATCTTTGAATTTCTGAACCCTGTTCATATGGAAAGCATTTCCCCAGTAAGGGACTACTTTTTCAGCTTGAGTCCCGGAAGAGACGATTCCTGGAAGGAGATTGAGTGAAGGCTAAATTAAACCAGGAGAACATAACAGGCCAAACCTCTCATGAAGAAAGGAGCAGAAAGCTGGTCATTGCTTGAGCACAGAGATGTTGAGGAGGTTACCATAGCAAAAACAAAGCTGATTAATACAAGGCCACATGCACAATGAATTATTAGAGAGCCATGACCAGATCCAGACAAAATATTGTCAGCATCAGTGTCTTTGTTTTTTTTTTTTTTTTTTTTTTCAGTCCTAATCTCTTCATTTTTTTCCCCAGAGGTAAGCACCTCAGGACTAGCACAAAAGAATCAGCGACCTGGTTTATGAACTTTACATACATAGTGTGTTCCCCTGGGTCCCGTTTCTTTTTCTGAACATTATAATTGTGTGGTTTATCCATGTGATTATGTAAAGTAATAACTTCCACTTATAGTGCTTTGTTTTATTATACAGTGTGAAAACGCCAGCTTAATTAACTGTGTTTCTGCTGCACAGATTCTCTTAGTTGGGAGCAATTGTTCCTGCCAGGAATTTCTTTTCTGTTTTTTTTTTTTTTTTCTGTATAGTTCTTTTAACTTTAAACATTTGTTAATATATTTGTAAAAAACTTAAATTCTGTCACCATACTATATATTGTGTATTCTCTCTGTGTGAAGCATTGCATATTTTTTTTTTATGTACAAAATTCACTCCCAAGTATTCACTGAATACCTGATACTATGTAGCCTTCAAAAGAACAAGAGTTGACATGATGGATAAAAATCCCTGCTCCTATGGAGCTGGTATTTTCTGAGAATTCTATCAGTAACTTTTCTGTTGCGGTAATGGAAGACCATGAGCAAGGCAACTTGTAGGCAGCTCTAGAGGAAAAGTTCACTCTGGTGGGGAAGACATAGGAACAGGAAGAGCAGTGAGGAGCCCCCCCCCCAAAAAAATGTGAGCCTATTTGTACCTTGTCTGAAGGTCAGAGAGTTTTAACTTGCTCAAAATTGTTGACAAGAAGTGTGGCTACAGCCAGCCGGGCTGTGGTGGTGCACGCCTTTAATCCCAGCACACGGGAGGCAGAGGCAGGTGGGTCTCTGTGAGTTTGAGGTCAGCCTGGTCTACAAGAGCTAGTTCCAGGACAGGAACCAAAAGCTACAGAGAAACCCTGTCTCGAAAATTAAAAAAAAAAAAAAAGAAAGAAAAGAAAAAAAGAAGTGTGGCTACAGACCCTGACCCCTGTGGTTACTTGGTGTTTTGTCCATTAAAATGGACCATACAGTTAGATCCACTCCACCCTGACCAAAGGTCAGAGAACTCAAGCACACTTCTGCTTCTTCTTTTGAATTAGGTTTGACCTGGGGAGTGGTTTCCCTCAGAATCCTTGGTCTAGGGTGAATTTATTGCCAAAACAACAGAATGTTTTTCTTAGGAATTAATCACCTGATGTCTAAAGTATTGAAACAAGTAACTGTTCGAGTAGTCCTTTGTATCATCCTAAAGCAGTCTTTTGTGTTCTTCCCCCTGTTGTATTGGGGTAAAAAGTATATGGAAAATTAAACGTGGGCAACTTCAGTATTCACGGGAACACCCTGTGGTACTATCTTATGGTTCTATTTTATTATTTTCACTCGCATCTTTGTTCTCTTCACTTATTTTTTTAATCCTCATGCCCCTACCATGGTAAGTGGTATCCTTGTCGAAGCTAGTCTCCAACAGAGCAGGAAGCTGGCAGAATGTGAGAAAGGTGTGACCTTAGACTAAAAACTCTTAAAGTCTAACCCAATGTTATATTTTTTCCAGCAAGGCTGCACCATCTACAGGTTCCACAAGCTCAGAAAGCACAACCAACTGGGCTCAAGTGTTCAAAACCATGTCTATGGGGGCATTTCTCATTTAAACCACTACAGGAATAATCGTGATCTAATCAGAGTTATTTTCAAATATAGAACTAGTTAAGTATATGCATGGATCCAGCTTGTTGTGGTTTGATTACTGGTTTTCAACTTCAGGATAGTGATAATGTACTAAATAACTCCTCAATAGTGTTGGGCCCTAAAGCCCCACCAAGGAGGAGGTCGCCCCAAGAGACACTCACAGCACGGTTGATGCAATAGCAAGAGGAATTTTTATTCTGCCACGGCAGAGGTCCCTCAGCCTCGAGAGGAGAAGGACCCTGCTTTGTCTATTACAAGCTCTTTTAAAGGAAAAAACCACAAATTCAGGGAGGGGGTAGTACAGAATCAAAGGGAAAGTCCAAAAATCATTTGTCAACTGTTTTGACTAGTTCATACAATGGTCAGCTAACTCTACTTGATCAATGTTATGGCGGTTACAAGGAGGAACACCTGCAGGTCGTCTCACCCCAGTTCCAGGGTCCGGGTCTATTGGAGAAAGACTACAATGGGGATGGAAAGTACTCAAAGCTCCCGTGCACGCGTGGCTGGTTACTAGGGACCTGGTTCCCAGGAAGGGGGGTGCAGTAGTGCTAAGGTGCCTCCTAATGCTAGAGGCCTGGTTCCCAGGATGGGGGGTGCAGTAGTGCTAAGGTGTCTCAAAGTCTTTCATTTCCCCCCTTTGATTTGGTCGAATCTCAATCTTGAGATTCTCAGGGATTATCCCTAAGGGCATGATATTGCTGGGTCAACACCAAAGCTTGAGTAATGCTAAGTCGCTCACGAATGAACATCAGGAGTCGATTGAGGATGCAGGGCCCAAAGGTTAGGATGAGTAATAGAATGATCAAGGGACCAGTGATGGTGGAAATGAGTGTCGTGAACCAGGGGGAGCGGTTAAACCAGCCTTCAAACCAATTTTGATGTGCCTCTCTCTCTCTCTGTCTCTTGTCTAACCTCTCTCTGAGCTTAGCCATCGAATCTTTAATTACCCCAGAGTGGTCTACGTAGAAACAACATTGTTCCTTTAGGGCAGCACAGAGTCCTCCTTCTTGAAGAAATAGCAAGTCTAACCCGCGCCTATTTTGTAACACTACCTCGGAAAGAGAGATTATTGAATCTGCAAGCTTGGTGATAGATTGTTCTAGGGCCCTTAAGTCCTGGTCAATAGCTGCTCTTAATTCCTCAAAATGTTGGGGAATTTTGGAACTCTGCACTAGAGCAGTAGTACCGGTGCCAACACCAGCTGCCACCCCAAGGCCCAAGATCACTGCTAGAGTCATAGAGATGGGCTCTCGCCGATAACGGCTCGAGTGCCTGTCAAATTCATCCTCAAATGTGTTAGCAGGATAATAAATGACCCTTGGAACTAGTCGAACAAGCACACAGTAATCTTTGGTACCATCAAAAACTGATGTTGCCACGCAAGGCGTCAGGCCTGTACTACAAGCCCACCATTTATCTGAATCGGGGATCAGGTATCCAGTTTTAGCAGTTTTAGGGCTCTTAAGGGTCTCATTACATAAATGTTTGTAAGCAGCCGGTGGATTTCCCAAGCATGTCCCTGCACCAGTAACCTCTGTAAGAGTTAGTCTATGACTAACTCCCCAAGCGCAGCCCTCCTGGCTAGTTGTGTTATTGAAACCCCCAGATATTGCAATCCCTTCATAGTATGGGGGTCCTGCTGATAGGCATAGCCAGCAAGATTCTGTCATATTGGGGTCAGTACTATTCAGCAAAGAAAAAGCTCCCACTATTAGATTAAACAATCGCTGGCCTGTATTAGAGAGTGCCAGCGGTGAAGCAGGGGTAGCAGGAAGATTTTTAGGACTTGAAGGGGGACCCAAGGCCCTGGCAAGGGGGGGGGACCTCAGCCAGGGCTAGCTGTCCCTGGTCAGGCAATACCGGGTTGGGCCCTAGTGCCATGGTCATGGGAGGTGTTATAACAATTCTTAGGGTGAACAGAATTCCTATGTCTTCCCCTCCTGGATTATACAACCGTAAACCCCATATATTGCCTGTTAACCAACTAACCTTTTTTCCCTTCTCCGTGAAGGTGATTGTGATTTCAGATTCCCCTGATGTGGTACGAGTGAAAGTGACTAAGTCTTCTTTGCTAGCCCCCAACCAGGAGGTACTGACACTGGTTTCACATCCCCAGGCAGCACAATAAAATACTTCAGCCCCCCCACATTGCCAAGTTCGTCTTCCCCCAGGACAAATATACCATTCAGAATATCTGCATGTAGGATAAGAGTTCTCGGGAGTTCGTTCAGTATCTCCCCAAGAGTCTTTTGCTAGGGCACATAGGTCAAACTTTAGCTGGGGGAACCAGGTACCTAGGGGATGAACTCCAGTGGCTAGCCTCAAGACTTGCCCAGTCTCAAAGTTAGTCAGAGTCCAAGTTAAGTTCTGAGGTGTATGGGGGTTCTTAGCACTATATGTGGAGGGAAACACCAGGGCAAAGAACAGCAAGCTTGACAGGATCAGGCTTCCTTGACTAGTCTCAGTTTTAGAGGATTTTGGGTACGCTGAAGCTTCCATTTGGAAAGTTCTGGGTCGTCCTGTGGAGGTGCCGGCTTGACGTGAGACGCGTGGATCCAGGCTGCAATACCGTCCACTTTGAGGGCAGTAGGTGTCGTAAGAAGCACGGTGTAGGGTCCCTTCCAGCGAGGTTCAAGGTTCTGGGACCGATGTCTCCGCACGTACACAGAATCGCCAACCTGGAACGGGTGCGAGATCTCCGGATGCCCAGGCTGGTAGGCAGCAGCTAGGGGTCTCCACACTTGGGCCTGGACGATCTGAAGTGCTTTTAGCCGCGCCTGCAAATCAGGTTTGTGAGTAGCGGGGTCAGGAGGGGCCCTAAAGGAGGCCAATGGGGGAGGCCCCCCATATAGGATCTCATAGGGAGTAAGTCCAAGCCGAGAAGGGGTGTTCCGCACCCGGAACAGGGCTAGGGGAAGGAGCTGTACCCAGTCTCTAACGCCAGATTCCAAAGCTAATTTGGATAAAGTCTCCTTTATGGTTCTATTCATCCTTTCTACCTGTCCTGAACTCTGGGGTCTGTATGCACAATGTAATTTCCAATTAATCCCCAGTGTCTTGGCCATACCCTGACTTACCTGGGAGACAAAGGCTGGGCCGTTGTCAGACCCGATTACCTTAGGCAGGCCAAACCGAGGAAAAATATCTTCTAGTATCTTCTTCACCACCATTTGAGCCGTTTCTCGTTTGGTGGGGAAAGCTTCAGTCCAACCGGAGAAGGTGTCTATAAAAACTAGGAGATATTTATTACCATATTTTCCTGGCCTTATTTCAGTAAAATCCACTTCCCAATGAGTACCAGGTCGGTCTCCCCTTATTCTTATGCCCTCTGGGGCACTTTGCCGTTTTGCGTTTACCTTGGCACAGGGGACACAAGTTGATGTCACTTGCTGTATGAGTGAGTTAAGACCTGGAATATAAAAATCTGTCTTTTTTATAAGAGATTTAATCTTTTTATGTCCTAAATGAGTCCATCGATGCATTTGAGTGACCAGTTCAAAAGCATCTTTCTTGGGCAACATGGTTTTGCCCTGATATTTCCAAGCTTTTTGTTGTTCATCAAAGTCTGCATTAAGTTTCTGAATAGTCTCTAGATCCTGGGTTGAATATTGGAAATGATCTTCTGTGGAGGGTGGTGCCTCTGCCAAGGATAATATTTCTGAGTTAAGCGCAGCCTTTTTAGCCATCTCATCTGCCATCTGATTTCCTTTGGCAATAGGATCATTGCCCTTCTGATGTCCTGGGCAATGAATAATGCTCACCTTCTTGGGTAAGAAGAGGGCCTTTAATAGTCCCAGGATTTCAGTCTTATTTTTAATTTCTTTTCCAGCAGAAGTTAGCAGTCCTCTTCTTTTATAAATTTCCCCATGGACATGGGCCGTTGCAAATGCATAACGGCTGTCTGTATATATGTTTACTTTTTGTCCCTTTGCTAGTTCTAAAGCCTTAGTCAGGGCTATTAATTCTGCCTTCTGGGCAGAGGTTCCTGGGGGCAATGCCTGTGCCCATATGGTATTTTGTCCATCCACCACCGCCGCCCCCGCCTTTCGCTCACCTTCTTTAAAGAAGCTGCTGCCGTCTGTGAACCAGGTATAATCTGCATCAGGGAGCCGGCAATCAGTCAAATCCTCCCTGGTCCCGTGGTATTCTGCCAATATCTGATGACAGTCATGAGGTACCCAAACAGTGGGTTCCGAATTGGGGAGCAAGGTAGCGGGGTTCAGTAACGTCGCATTTCCAAATGTGATACGTTCAGGGTTGAGCAATAACGACTGGTAGTGGGTTATACGGGCATTCGAGAGCCATCTATCAGGGGGTTGACGAATTATAGTCTCTAAAGCATGAGGTGCTATTATAGTCAGCGGTTGGCCCAGAGTCAATTTGTCTGCATCTTTGACCAGGGTAGCTACAGCTGCTACCATACGGAGGCAAGGGGGCCATCCTGTCACCACATTGTCCATCTTTTTGGAGATGTAAGCCACTGGTTTTTTCCAGGGTCCCAGTTTCTGAGTCAGCACCCCTTTTGCTACTCCCTTGTTCTCATCTACGTATAAGGTGAATGGTTTGGTGACATCAGGGAGACTCAAAGCAGGGGCCGAAAGGAGGGCCCTTTTTATTTTATCAAAAGCCCGTTGTTGGTCCTCTCCCCAGAAGAAAGGGACGTTGGCTTTGGTAAGCGGATACAGTGGGGCGGCCATTTCAGCGAAACCCGGTATCCATAACCTACAGAAACCGGCAGTTCCCAGAAACTCTCGGACCTCTCGCGCCCCTTTGGGAGGGGGAATTTGTGCCACGGCCTGCTTCCGACTGTCTGTTAACCATCTCTGTCCACCCTCCAAGAGGTACCCCAGGTAGGCTACTTGCTTCTTGCAGATCTGTGCCTTTTTAGCAGATGCCCTGTAGCCCAGTTCACCTAATCTGGTGAGTAGGGCTCGAGTCCCTCTGAGGCATTTTTGCTCAGTCTCTGCGGCCAGCAGGAGGTCATCTACATATTGGAGTAAGATTACCTCTGGATTGGCGGTGCGAAAACTGGCCAGATCCTGGTGTAGGGCCTCATCAAATAGAGTTGGAGAATTCTTGAATCCCTGGGGTAGTCTCGTCCAGGTGAGCTGCCCAGAAACTCCTGAATCAGGATCTTTCCATTCAAAGGCAAACAATGGCTGGCTCTGAGGGCTAAGTCTCAGACAGAAAAAAGCATCTTTTAAATCAAGTACTGAGTACCATACATGGGTCGGAGGCAGGGTACTTAAGAGATTATAAGGATTGGGCACCGTAGGATGAATGTCTAGAGTGCGGCGATTAACTTCCCTTAAGTCTTGGACTGGTCTGTAGTCCCCTGTGCCTGGCTTCTTTACTGGGAGAAGAGGTGTGTTCCAGGGGGAATGGCAGGCCTTTAAGATGCCCAATGTTAAAAGTCTCTGAATGTGGGGCCTGATTCCTTCTCGGGCCTCGCGGCTCATGGGGTATTGTCTTATGGAAACTGGAGTGGCTGATGGTTTTAACTCTATTATCAAAGGAGGTTGATTGCTTGCCAGCCCCATACCTGCGGTTTCCGCCCAGGCCTGGGGGAAATCACGGAGCCATTTGTTATCGATGGGCAGCTCCGGGGGAGGAGGCAGTTCAAACAGTCTGTGTTCGTCCTCCAATCTTAAAGTTAGAATTTGAAGAGCCTGGCCAGTATTGTCAGTAACTGAGGCCCCATTTTCTGAGAAGTGAATTTGTGCCCCAACTTTGGACAGGAGGTCTCTGCCCAGCAATGGGTAGGGGCATTCTGGCACCATGAGGAAGGAATGAGTCACTTGACCAGTGTTTAAATTAACTTTTCTTTCTGTGGTCCATCGGTATATTTTTCCCCCGGTGGCCCCCTGAACCCAAGAGGTTTTTGAACTCAAAGGTCCATTTGCTTGTGTGAGGACCGAATGCTGGGCTCCAGTATCTACCAAAAATGTGGTAGGGTGCCCCCCCACTAGAAGGGTTACCCGGGGCTCAGGGGGGGGCTCTGAGCCCTGACTGTCCTAATCACTGTCTTCCAGGGCTAGGACAGGAACTGGCTTTTTCTTGGGTTCAGCTGGACGTTTTGGGCAGTCCTTGATCCAATGTCCTCTTTCTTTGCAATAGGCACATTGATCTCGGTCCACTCGTGGCCGCCTTTTGTCTCCCCTATCCTTGTCCTGGCGCTTCTTAGGTTGCTCTATACTGCGTACTGTTGTGGCCAAGATCTTACTTAACTCACGACTACGCTTTTTATCTCGTTTGTCCTCTCTCTCTTCCTGTTCCTTGCGCCTTCTTTCTTCCTTTTCCTCTGGTGTCTCTCTTTTGTTAAAAATTCTCTCTGCCTCCTTTACTAAATCTTGGAGGGAGTAACCCTGCAGTCCCTCCATCCTCTGCAGCTTGCTACGAATATCAGGTGCTGACTGGCTTATAAAAGACATTATTATATCAGCCTGGCGATCCGCTGCCATGGGATCAAAAGGGGTGTACATTCTGTACCCCTCCAATAGCCTTTCTAGAAATCCTGCAGGTGTTTCCTCAGGCCCCTGTATTATTGCTCTTACCTTAGCCAAATTAGTGGGCCGTCTGCCAGCCCCTTGGAGACCCGCTAACAGAATCTGACGGTAGAGACGAAGTCGCTCCCTACCAGCTGGAGTATTGAAGTCCCAATTGGGTCGGGTCAAAGGGAAGGCATCCTCTATCTCATTTGGCAACTGGGTTGGCCTTCCGTCAGCTCCCAGGACATTCTTCCGAGCTTCAAGGAAAACACGCTGTTTCTCCTCTGTAGTGAGAAGTATCTGCAAAAGCTGTTGGCAATCATCCCAAGTGGGCTGGTGAGTAATCAGAACAGATTCTATAAGGGCAGTAAGGGCCTGGGGGTCCTGGGAAAAGGAGGGGTTATGAAGTTTCCAGTTATAAAGATCAGAGGCTGAAAAAGGCCAGTATTGAAATTGGTCAGCCATTGAGCGGAGGGGTAGTGCCTGGGAAGTCCACCTTTCCCTTGCAGATGTCCCTCTGCGGAGCCGCAGCCGGCCTGCTGGCTGCGAGTTAGGCCCCCCCTCAGCAGTATCAGTCGTGTCAGGGCTAGGGGGCCTGTCAGGGTCTATATCAGGTTCAGCAGGTTCCCCAGGAACAGGCGCGAGGGGGGCTGCCTCGGCCTGGGGCAGAAGAGGCCGGGGATAAGGAGGAGGAGGGTCAAAAAGCAGGAGGTCTGACTGATTGTCAGAGAGGATTGGTGGTGTCTGGGTCTGGGACTTCTGTTTCGGTCGCTCCTGCATGGGGAAGAGAGAGGACAACGGGTCCAGGGGAGGGGCAGTTGGGGTTGCTGCCGCCCTCGGAGTCAAAGGGGTGGTGGAGGGCCAGGGAGCTGGTACTGGGTTTCCGGCTCCCGCAGGCAGGACAAATGGTTTGACCCAGGGCGGAGGGTCTCTGGACAAGCTCTCCCAAGTTACGATGTAAGGAACTTGATCAGGATGGCCCTGCTGGCCAGGCTGAAAGACTCTTGTCTTAACCTGCAAAATAATATTCAGATTAAATGTTCCGTCCTGTGGCCAGCCCACTCCGAAAGTGGGCCATTCCACGGAACAGAACGCTTGCCAGCGTTTCTTTCGGATTACCATAGACTGGTTGTGAGCTCTGTCCTCAACCTCTTTCCAGTGGTCTAAAGTCAAAGTTAAGGGGGTGGTTATTTGTTGTCCCATTGTACTAGATTCCAACTCAAAAACAAACACAAAGACAAAAACAACAATACAAAATGACAGACACAGACTCAAGACCGAGAGCCGCGCGGCAACAGACTGATGTAAAACTGATATTACAAACCTGGAAGGGAGTGGGCGATAAGAACCACACTCTCTAGAAACTAAGATGACCTGGTCGCTCCTAGTTTCACAAATTGCCTGTGAAGCGTCCTCCACGGCTGGGCCAGGGAGTGTTCCCGGACACGTCTGTCCCACTGCCTGGTCCCTTTCAAATACTAGCCCTGCGCAGGTACAATGTTCCTCCAAATCCCTGATGATCATAAACATAAGGCACAATAACAGAAATAGACGAACATAAAACATTCAGACAAGCGCGCTCTTACCTCCAACCGGGTCAGGAATGGGTCTGAGGGCGACCAGCACTTCCCGGCCAACGCACCAAATGTTGGGCCCTAAAGCCCCACCAAGGAGGAGGTCGCCCCAAGAGACACTCACAGCACGGTTGATGCAATAGCAAGAGGAATTTTTATTCTGCCACGGCAGAGGTCCCTCAGCCTCGAGAGGAGAAGGACCCTGCTTTGTCTATTACAAGCTCTTTTAAAGGAAAAAACCACAAATTCAGGGAGGGGGTAGTACAGAATCAAAGGGAAAGTCCAAAAATCATTTGTCAACTGTTTTGACTAGTTCATACAATGGTCAGCTAACTCTACTTGATCAATGTTATGGCGGTTACAAGGAGGAACACCTGCAGGTCGTCTCACCCCAGTTCCAGGGTCCGGGTCTATTGGAGAAAGACTACAATGGGGATGGAAAGTACTCAAAGCTCCCGTGCACGCGTGGCTGGTTACTAGGGACCTGGTTCCCAGGAAGGGGGGTGCAGTAGTGCTAAGGTGCCTCCTAATGCTAGAGGCCTGGTTCCCAGGATGGGGGGTGCAGTAGTGCTAAGGTGTCTCAAAGTCTTTCAATAGAAACTGTACTAAAACTCTGGATTTTGCCCTTTTTCTGGGCTGTAATGTACAGTATGATGCTCTCCTGAGATGCTGGGTAATGGCAGTTATCTCTAGCACTTAGTGGGCCACATGATCACAAAAGTAAACAGCAACTCTCTGTTGTAAAATGTTCAAAAGCTGTGCTGGTCAGTATCTTAAATGTTTTAAATGCTTGTTTGAATTATGATGCTTTTCACTTATGGATTTTCCTAGGATATAACCTTAGTTTAAGTCAAAAGAGAATCTGAACATAAAGGAGTTTACTAGGACATTTGACTCACATGATTATAGATGCTGAGAAGTCCTATCACAAGTTAGTCCCAAGAATTGAGAAACAGTAGGTTCACAAACCAGGCAAGTTGATAGTTTCATTCTCAGTTTGAAATAAAAGGTTGAGGACTGAGGGAATTGATAACATAAGCCCTGGAGTCCTGAGGTCAGAGAATTTAGGATCTGTTGCCCAAAGACAAGAGGAATAATGGGTCCCAGCTCCAGGAGAGAGAAAACAAATCACTTCTCTCTTTGATTCTGTCTGTGTCCCTGGATGATTGGATGACATCTGCCCATGCTGTGGGTGATCTATCTCACCAAGTCCGCTAACTCACAAAGCCAATCCTCTGGGAAACATCATCAGGGACACAACCATAAATAATGCATTTCTGGCTCTCTGGGTACATCTTAATGCAGCTAAGTTCACGCCTAAATCCTCTCCCAAGGCTTTTCTGAGTACCCATTTTGTACTCCACTCGCCTTCCAAAAGCATCTCAGTTATTTCGACAATTTATTTAGTGCAATGACCCCCATGTGTTGTTCCTACAGGGGTCTGAGCTATTCATAACCCTGCCTGAATTGAACTGTTATGATTTCATTGACGGACTACAATCACAGAGCGTGTTAATCTTGAACGATACCTTCATAAATCTGCAATTTTTGGTGGCACAGGAGTCCGTTTTTTCCATGGTGATTTCCTATGAGTGTGCCACCCCACAGTGCTGTGCTCCTTTTCCATGTGGCTCAGGGGCTCTGTGGTGAGATAGCAGTTCTTAACTTCTGGATCAGTGGGGTCATTCTTGTTTTCTCTGATAACTATATTCCTGTCCAAGAAAGAACATTTCGGTCTACAGGGATTGAGCCCGCAGGCAATCAGTGAGGGATTAGTTTAGTTAAATTAATTGCTGTAGGAAGTGACGTTGACCTTCCCTAGGTAGTGAGTCTGGAACCGTATTTGAGTGGAGAAAGGAAGCTGAGAAAACAAGCAAGTAGTAAGTATTTCTCTGGAAATTGAGGATAATTCTTTGACAGGGCCCATAAGCGTGGGTTCATTCTGTCTTGACTAAAGGTCCTAGAGTTGGAACTTACTTCTGTTCCTTCAAGGTTATTGTCTGTTTCTACCACAAACAAAAGTCCCACCTGGATTTAGACCAGAGAGTTCTGCTCTGTCAAGGTTATTGTCAACAGGTGTGGCTTGTATCCAGACTTAGTATTTCAGGAATTAAGAAGTAGATTTGTTTCTACATTCAAACAAAAGTCTAAGAATTCAACTAGGTTTCTACTCCCTGGGAGAGACAACTATGGATTCCAGCCAGGCCATGGTTTCCCTATGGAATGTTTTGATCTAGGGTGTGAGCCTTAACTTTGTCTTGTTCTGGCAACCGAATATTTAAGAATGTAGCTCACACTCCTTTAACTGGTCTGTTCATTTCCTTGTATCATGTTCATGCAGTTTTTTTTTTTAAATCTTATTTCTATCTTTTGGGGTTGGGGTATTTAAACAAATAAAAATTTAAATGCTTGCAATTTCAGTATTCCCTGGAACTCCCTCCCAATAGTATCCGGTGTTTCTGTTTTATTATTTTCACTTGCGTCTTCATTCTCTTGATTTATTTTTCTTATCTTCTTGCCCCTACCCTGGTAAGTGGCATCCTTGTCGAAGTTGCTCTCTGATAATTCATGTACTATGAAAATACCTTCTCATTCAGTCTTGCAGATATTTAGTGCATATTGGATTTTGTAGCTGCTCGGAAGAAATACTGTTAGTTTTCCAATGAGCACTGTGATGTTTCTATTTAGTTTTCTAATGATGGGCCTTAGGGTATTATTGGATAGTGTAATGACCATAATTAAGAGTTCGATTAATTTTCAGTTTCGTGCATATAAACCCATTGTAAAGTGTTATGATAGTACAATTATTATTGTCATTTGGGCTTTGTCTTTTGTCAGTGTAGGCAACATGAGAAGATACCTGGATGACTGAATCCCCTGCACTGTTATCTCTCACGTACAGAGATCGTACAGAGAATGGGAGGACAAACGGGGTGGTGGTGGCCCACACCTTTAATCCTAGCACTCGGGAGGCAAAGGCAAGTGAATCTCTCTGAGTTCGAGGCCAGCCTGGTCTAAAGAGTGAGTTCCAGGACAGGCTCCAAAGCTACAGAGAAACCCTGTCTCAAAAAAACAAAAACAAAACAAAACAAAAGAATGGGAAGACAATTTGACACCTCTGCCTTCTTATACTCTAAAGTGTGGTTTATAGCCTCAGGTGTGGGTGTTTTTACTGACAGAACTATCTTTTAATCTTCTTTTTACAGGATAAGATTGATGTATTTTTTTTTTAAGTGAATACACCACTGGCTTTATATCTTTGTCTTAGGCTTTGGAATTGGGTTAAAGCTTTTGTGGCATATTATTTACTATTCAACTACATTTAAGAAAAACAGTGGACACCCTGAAATTAATAACTGCAGGAGTGTAAATTTGATAGTCTTCATACGCAGCTAGAGAAATGGCTCATTCTATTAACATAAAAGTGATACTGTTTAAGTGCTATATAATGAACAAAAGTAACAAGGCAGGCTAACAGAATTTTAGCCTTTAAGTGAAGAGAAAAGACAGAAAATGGTTAGAAGGCATGGTTAACAGTGCAAAGCATATCCTATAAGCCCTTATTTCAGTGTCAACTCTTAGCAAAGGCAGGTGAGCCTGAATATCTATTTGATTAACTAGCTTTAAGTTGTAAAATGAGCTTTTATAGGCTTTGGAAAGAATTTCTGGCGAGAGGGATAAGAGGGTAGTTTTTAATGGAGGTAATCCCTTAAGAAATTACTCCTTAGCAGTTAAAAATGTAGAAAAGCAAGATAAACTTGAAGTAAGCCTGAGAAATCCTATTTTATTCATTGCCTTCAGTTTAATACATACATACCTCAGATCTGGATAAAAGCGTGTTCAGCTGTCACCCTGAGAAGGTTTAATCTGTCTGTAGTTTTCTTCACCCCTCTTCTCACAAGACTTTTGATTGATTACTTCCCCACCTGTCACATGATAACAGAATCACTAAGTGGGAGTATTGGGTAGAGCCCTTTCTTGTGAACTAAGATAATAGCTCAGGGGTGAGACTTCATGTGCTTTTTACATGGTGACTGTCAGGCACGACTAGATAGATGCTCAAGCAGCTTGAGAGACAAGGAGCTTGAGAGCAAGCCCGGGACTCTCTCTTGCTGACGTTGAGTCTATAGCTATGGGAAGCGTTGTGGTCACATCAGCCAGTGATTATGATGAATAAAGAAATTTGAGAACTTTATACCACTGACAGTTCAAAATGCCTTTCATGTATAGGTGTGGGTATCTACCTGTGGATACACTATGTGAATATATGCTGCTGTAATTAGCTCAATAAAGAAGGTGATTAGCCAATAGCTGAACAGGATAAGGTTAGGGGGAAGAACCAAACTGAAATGTTGGGAAGAAGAAGGGCAGACTCAGGAGCATCAGAAATAAGATGGGCATGCCATACTGACAAAAGGTACTAAGCCACATGGTAAAGCATAGACAAGAAATATGGGTTAATTTAAATAAAAGAGCTAGCTAGTAAGAAGAATGAGCTATTGGCTGAGCATTTATAATTAATATTGAGTCTCTGTGTCAGTTGGGAAATAGGCAGGAAAGAAAAGTTTACCTACATCTCCTTCAAAATTAAGTTTGTTTCAAAATTAATTTCAATTCATACTGTTTCATACTAATAGTATTTTTTAATTTTCTAAATAACACCCCTGCTTTATAATAAAAACCACAAAACCATAGAAGTGAAAAGGAAATGAGTTTAGATATAACCATTATTAATTTAAAAATATTAAATTAAACTTAGTCATAGTCATATATTATTCTACTTAACAAATTGGACACAGAATTTCATAGTTACTTTGAAAACCTGTTTTTCTTTTAAATAAATACATTTTATTGGTAAATGACATTATTTACTAAATGGTGATTCTATCCTTTTATTTCTGACCTACAAAAACTTTTATTTCTGTTTTTTCCCCCTCTCTGGTGAAGTTGTGTAAGCAGGAGGTTCAGAATGCTGATAGTGGGCTTCGGGGTTACCTGTTCTGGGAACACATCAAATTAGTATGTCAGCATTCACATATGCATCCAGTTTAGTCAGTCCACAATTTTCAGTTCCTACTAATAAACCAGGTGCGATGCTGTGTGTTTATGATGCATAGCCTGTTTTCTGAGCAACTTTACACACTAATATGGGATACAGACAAATACACAAAAACAGTACAGTATGTATGGGCGGCACATGGATGAAAGTGTTCAAATAAGAACAGCGAGTCAGGAAAGACGAATGTAGCAAATAGGAAGCCACTATGTCAGAAATAGAAGTGTGGTCATTGCCAAATAAACCCTGAGGAGAACATCCTCTCTCTCTCTCTCTCTCTCTCTCTCTCTCTCTCTCTCTCTCTCTCTCTCTCTCTCTGTGTGTGTGTCACACACAGAGTCACATATTTTCACAAATGCACCACTCTTTACTGTGTTTTCTTTTTCTGTGAGTGTGTGTGTGAGAGAGATAGAGACCGACAGAGAGAGAGAGGCATGTGTTTGTGCATATTGTATTGTGTGGGTTTTTAATGCACATCTGTACACACATCTAATCCTCTGTCTATCTATCTATCTATCTATCTATCTATCTATCTATCTATCTATCTATCTATCTACTATCTATCTATGTACCTATCTATCTATCTATCTATCATCTATCTACTATGTATGTATGTATGTATGTATGTATGTATGTATGTATGTATCTATCTATCTATCTATCTATCTATCTATCTATCTATCTCTCTATCGATCATCTATCCATCTATCTATCATCTAGAGAGGCCCAATACTGCTGTTAAGGAATCATCTTTCAAAGCTCTTGAACTTGATTCACTGGGGTAGGTTCTCTCCATCAACTGCTGAGCACATAGGTACTCCATGTTCACTCATTTCCACCTTCTGAGGCTGGAATTACAGGCAGGTTGCCAGACCCATCGTGCATCTGTTATTGTATTTTCAAATCAAATAGTGTGATTTTGAAGATCTGTTCTGTTTGTATAGTTTCTATTTCTGTTGAGAAGCTTTTATTTTTTACTTTCCTCTCCACTTTTCAAGGTAGACATTAAACTAAACATCTTTCCCATTTCTTGTCTGAGGGATACAGGCTGAGTTTTCAAGCTCAGTTGAGTGCATGGGATAAGAAGGTAGGAACTAAATGTTTAATGGGGAGAACCATCTAGCTCATCTGCTGACACTGTGGTAGGACCACTCATTCTTTAACATTTCTCCAGATCTTCCCACACTGGCTTTATTTCATCCATACACTGGGAGGAGAGCAGTTGCACACTCCAAGTAGGATTGCTTATTGGCTACCACAATACCCGATTTGCATATTGCTTTTGTGTGGCTGCTGCCAGTTAACATCAGTCAGTTATCATTTGCCTTCTCATTTGCAAATTGTGCTTATTTCTCTTTACTCTTCTGTTCTCTTTGTTCTTGTGACTTTGCACCTTGAAACAAAAGATGAAGCAAACTAAATAAAGTAAGCCCTACGTGGAATGGTTTCAAGGAGAGAAAATGAATGCTTGTATCAAGTCATCTGTTTTGCCTGCAACTCAAGTCTACACCGTTGCAGGACACTGTGCCAAGAGCTGAATTCATAAGGACTCTGGGCTTCAGGCGTTATTATCATTGTATTATCTTTCAGATGAATGAATTTCAAATAGGTCGCTGGCCCAAGAGCTGAAGTGCTTAGACTTTAGCTTCAGAATCTGTAGGCTGGCTCACATAGCGTTTGAGGTTTATGGGGTTAATGATGCTATGAAAATGCATTATCTGTTTCTCTGCATTCATCACAGCCAGTACTGCCTGGAAACTAACCTTGGTGATTTTCACAGTGAGTGGAAATAAAAGGAAAACTCTCCATGGAGTTTGATCCCTGCAGCATGGTCTGTAGATCAGGACTTGCAAGCTCTGCCTGGATTGGGCTGTATTGTGATATAAATTCCTTCTTTTAGGATCCTGAAACACTTGCATTTTGATCTATTTTTGGTATTTTGTTAATTTTAAAATGTGAGCCACCTGCTTACAAAGGAAGAAGGTACTAGAATAGAGAAAAATAAAGTGGTAAATATGGTAAATTTTTATGGGCAAAAGCAGACTTTTAGCAGCGCATTTTAAAACTTTGACAGCTTTTTTGCAAAACAGGTAACATGCTTCCACCTTGTCAGGGAAGGCTCATAGGTAACTAACATTAATATAAGATTTGGGAAAATAGCCAAGTGTGCACCGAATGACTAAATAATTTTGTTCTTGGCCAGTTCTAAATCTGTACTTTCTAAAATATTATTTTCTAAACAAACTAAGTGTAAATTACCATGCTCAGTTTTCTTACGTAGCTTGTGGAATTGATTTCACAAAATTAGTTGTTTACATAAAGCAATGAATAAGATAAGACAGGGTAAAGTAAGATATCTGGGAGAGAATTAGTATTTGTAAAGCTGAGGGTTAAGAATGAGTGGCCAAAAGGTTATTAACTACACCGACCTTAAAATATAAGAGCAGTATGAAATAACTGAAAAAAAAAACCCCACATCCCTTCTAACAAGACGTTCATTAATATGTAAATCCCAGCAAGCAGTTTAACAAAGCTGCTTGTTATAGAGGGAATGTTTATGCTTCCCTCGGATTTATATGATGAAGTCCTGAACCCCAGTGTGATAGGGACCTCATTAGACAGGGGTTGTGCCGAGAAAGTGCAGTTCTCCTGGTTGAACTAGGATCTGTGTGAGAAAAATGAGAGCGAGAAAAGGAAAGGGAGGTGGAGGGAGGGAGGAAGAGGAAAGAGAGGAGGAGGGGTAGAGGTGAGATCATCATTTTATGGGAAGATTCAGTCAACAGTAGGCAAGGCAGAGATGGTGCTTATAACCTGGTCTTTGACTTATGTGAATGGTGTGAACAAGTCATTTTGTGGAACTATGTTACAGGTCCTTGCCCTGAAAATGCACCTCCATATTGTGCTTCGTTTTGTTCCTAACATAGACCACAAAACATGCATTAGTTCCTCTCACCTGGTTCTTCCCTTTTCTTCATTGCAGAATCATCTTATTGATACATGAGCACAGGTGCCTCTCTGCACTGTGCAAAGCTTCCTGTGCTACTTTAATGTTAAGATGGACATTCAGGCTTGCCCCATAGTCTTAATATTCATAAAGTGTGGCATACTTTGAACACATTTTTTTATTTGATATACCTCAAAATGAACAGGACCAGACTATAACCTTTATTGTAACGTATAAGTCCTATTTTCCAAACTCCACAGAGATAGCGTTTGTGTTCTGTTTTCTAAAGCCTGGACGGGATGATAATCAAATGACATTTGTTCTTGTTGATTCTCGCTCAAGCCATTATTTTTCTTATCACACTCTTCTAGAGAAGCCATCCCTGAGTCCATTTAGTCTTATATCCTTCTATTTTCAGCTTGTTAAGTTACCTTTTCTTGATCTTAAATTTAGACAAGTGTCTGCTGCAGATACACAGTGGAGAAATGTGTTTCTGTTGCATCAGTTTACAGCAATTCTAAAAATAGTTCACATTTTGTTGTGCTTTTTGAGTCTGGACTTGTTCCTTCAATACTTTCACAATGGCTTTCTGCTTTTCAGTAAGAAACTCACGTTGGGTACCGTCATGGACATATTCCGGAGCTTGGGGAAACACCACAGGCCCCACTGACAAGAGTTTTCATTTTAGATAATCTCATAAGGACTTAGGTATCACAGCATGAACCCCTTGAAGCCAGCTTGGTCACATACCACATACAGATGTTGGTGTATGGATATACAGGCATACAATTCTATTATTGGTGGTTAAGAACAGTCTAGTTTTGTTAGGATTGCATTGTAGAAAAACATAGGATAGAATGTCAAATGTTGGACCATTGTGATTGTCTCTAAATGCTGTCCCTATTCACTCCCTTTTAAAGGTGGGAACACTGGAGGTGCTGGCCTTGAACTGTTTCTGAAAAGAAATCTTCAGACACTAACTGTAAGTAGGTTTTCCGGGCTGTTCCCATTTTCTTTCTGTTTCTGTCACCTGCTATCTTGATTGTTATTTCAACAATGGTACTGTGTTTCTGCTCTGTGGTCCATTTGCTTTTGGTCTCAGCAGGAAGACTTCCTTTTCACATATCTATTTGCTCCTACTATGTGGAAATTACAGTTAAAGTGCCTCTACATCTGTTTACTCATTCTGAAAGTGACATTGCTTACTGTCAGTGGTTGTTTTTGATGCTAATAGTGCTGTTTGCCTTGTTTTATTTGGAATTCTCACAGGTTTGCAGACCATTTGGTATCCAGTAAATAAGAGTAATACATTTTCTCCAGTTCACATCCCCTTTTAGCAAAACTTCCCTGAATAAAAATGGCAAAGTTTCGTGTTTCTCTATTTTTAAAAATTCTCTCCCCCCTCTTTATTTATTTATTTATTTATTTATTACATTCTGACTGGTTATCCCTCCCTCCTCTCCTCCCAGCCTCTCTCCCCCACCTCTCCTCTGTCCCCCCCATTCATTTCTTTATCTCTATTCAGAAAAGGGCAGGTCTCCCATGGATATAACAAAACATGGCACATTGAGCAACCTCTCCTCATATTTAGGCTGGACAAGGCAACACAGTATGAGGAATATGATTCTAAAAGCCAGCAAAGGAGTCAGGGACAGTCTCAGTTCCCACTGTTAGGAGTCCCATAAGAAGACTAAGAAACCCAACTGTAATACATATGCAGAGGGCCCAGGTCAGTCCCATTTAGGCTGGTTGTTGGTTCATATTGTAGGCAGTACAAACCTCAGGTAGAAGCTTATGTGACTGATTTGGTGTTCCAGTCCCTCCACTGGAAGCCTTGCCTGGTTACAGGAGATGGCCAGTTCAGGTTCTGTATCCCCCATTGCTAAGATCGTAGCTAGGGTCACTCTCATAGATTCTTGGGAGTTTCCCTTGTAGCTTTTAATATTCTTTTGTCATCCTGTGCGTTTGGTGTTTTGATTATTATGTGGTTAGGAAACTTTCTTTTCTGGACCAATCTATTTGGTGTTCTGTAAGCTTCTTGTACCTTTATAGGTATCTCCTTCTTTAGGTTAGGAAACTTTTCTTTTGTGATTTTGTTGACGGTATTTTCTGGACCTTTGAGCTGAGATTCTTCTCCTTCTTCTATTCCTATTCTTCTTAGGTTTGGTCTTTTTATTGTGTCCCATATTTCCAGGGTGTTTTATACAAGGAACTTTTAGATTTAGTGTTTTCTTTGACCACTGTATCAATTTCTTCTAGCATATCTTCTACCTCTCTCTTGCTGTGGGATAATGCTTTTGTACACTGTGAAGATTTGTCACTCACTGGCTTAATAAAACACTGATTGGTCAGTAGTTGACCAGGAAGTATAGGCGGGGCAACCAGACTAAGAGAATTCTGGGAAGAGGAAAGGCTCAGATGCAATTACTAGCCAGTTGCAGAAGAAGCAAGATAAGAATGCCTCACTGGTAAAAGGTACCAAGCCACATGGCTAAGCATAGATCACAATTATTGGTTAATTTAAGTTGTAGTTAGTAATAAGCTCGAGCTAATAGGCCAAACAGTTTTTAAATAATTCATGTAAGTCTCTGTGTGTTTCTTTGGGACTGAATGGCTGGGGAACCAGGTGGGTCAGAAACTTCCTTCTGCATTCTTTTCCATCTATTATATTCTGATGGTGATACTTGCATCTGTAGTTCCTGTTCACTTACCTATATCTTCCATCTCTAGGATTCCCTCACTTTGTGTTTTCTTTCTTGCTCCTATTTCCACTTTCAGGTCTTGGATGGTTTAATTAATTTCCTTCACCTGTTTGTTTGTTTGTTTGTTTTTTCCCCCTGGATTTCTTTAAAGGATTGGTTCATACCCTCTTTAAGAGCCTGTGTCATTTTCACAAGATTGGATATAAGGTAATTTTCATGTGCTTCCGCTGTACTGGGCTTCCTGTAGTAGGATAGGTGGACTCTGGTGGTGCCATATTGCCCTGGATAATATTGTGTTCCTATATTGTGTTCTTATGCTGGTCTCTAGTTATCTGAGTTTGGGGTTATTATCAGCTTAGGTGCATATTTCTGAGTTTATCTTTATTATATGGTTGCTTTCCAGATATTTGCCCCTGGTTTTCTATTTTCTCTCTGATCTTCTGGCCTGACTGGTCTGTGGTTTTGGTGACCAGAATGCCTTCCTGTCCAGTAGAGTGTCTCTACTTGGGTTTTGGTGGCCTACTTGGCCTTTGGGGTTTTGGGTACTTTTGTTTCTGAGATTTTCGGGTTCTAGGAACTGGCATCGTCTCGGGGGTTCCAGTTACCTGGGGTTCCTGGAGTTCATAATACCTGTGTGTCCTCCAGCATAGTGGATGTCGTCTGGAAGTAATTCTGTAGTTGTTAGTTACGGTTTGTTCAGTGCTAGCGTGGCTTCCCCCATCAAACACACAGCTACATGGTGTAACTCCCAGGAGTAACACTATCTCAAATTGCCATCTGCTCTAAGGTAAGTTCATAGTGCAAGGTTAGCTCATCTTCTCTAAAGTGGTCGGCGAATCCTGTCACTGTCAATCTTCTCATTTCAACTGGGCATAGGCTGCCACAGGACATGCTGCTGCCAATAACTAGAGGTGTGATATTGTAAGTAGTAACAATGATGATGACAAAACTGTATTAACTAAGCAATTGTTAATTTTCTGCATCTTACCAAATGCCTGTTCATATGGCCAAGATTTTGATAGTATATGCATCAAAACAGTAAGAAATTATTGTGTTAGTTTTATAGAAGATCATGGTAAGGCTCAGGGAAGTTGAGGAAGTTGCTACTGTCACACAGTAAGTGGAGAACTAGGATATTTTTGAAGCAAGAGACCATTTTGTAGGTAATAAATCCAGTACATCTATTATCCCTCTACTATCATCTATCTATCTATCTATCTATCTATCTATCTATCTATCTATCTATCTATCTATCATCTATCTATCTATCTATCTATCTATCTATCTACCTACCTACCTATCTTCATCACTATCTATCTTGATATTGATTTTGTTTTTTTATAACAACCTGTGTAATCAATGATATCTTTTATATAAATTGTCCAAATTCTCATCTTATCTTTATTCTTTACTTAATTTGTAAAAGCGTTCAAAAACACTCATTAAAAGCCATAAGGAAAATATTGTTTCATATGTATCCTATGATGTTATTGGAGTACTGAACATGTGTTAATATCAATAGCTCTATGTAATACTTATAATACTTTTCATGTATGAGATATTATATTCACGTAACATTTTAGCTAGCATTACTTATAAAATGTCTCTGAAAACCAACAATAGACATTTTATCTTTATTTTTAGTGATGCACATTCTCTGTTAACTATTCAAACTAAAATCATGAAAATTGACATTAAGGCATTTGAAACTATACAATTAATATAGACAATTTGATTGCAATTGATAAGAACTCATCACCAAATATTTATACTAGAATCAAGGGGTGAAGCATCCTGAGAGCGTTTTTTTTTTTTTTTATTGATATGCAGCCTCCCTCTACTGGGATATGGTCTTCGTGAAAAGTCATTTAGACCATTTAACAAGAAAGCAAACCCATTAAAAATTTGCAAGCTCTTGGAAAACAAAATCCTGTATACTAATTAAGCCTATTAAGGCAATTACAGAGCACTATAAATGATGCAAAAGTTGTATGGGGTTTCTCCGAGTACTGACGACAGAAAGCTAAGGAGTTCCCATTTTCCCAAATAGAGATAAAGAGTATGGGTGATTAATTTTAGCACTGTTGAGTTAATTTGCAGTGAGTTAATGGCAGAAAACATTTCCACGGGCACAGAATAATGGTAGAAGATGGCTGTTTTACCACTCTGTGGTAATACAGCTGTTTGTCATTGCATGTTTCAGTCACTCGGGGAGAACAAAAGCCACCTGTTGGCAAGAAGATGGAAAGAGAAAAAGTTCTGTGAGATCATTTGTAATCTTCAACTGTAGTTGAATCTCTGAGGTTTTCCTGTCTAGTCTGTAAAACTGGGACGTTTCTTAACTGCTGCCTTAGTACCTTTTGATGGGTGATCAAAACATTTTGACTTGTGTTTCGAGAGACAACTGGAGGCTTTCTAACTGGTAATAGGAATGTCAAATCTATGCTCTGAAAGACACTGATTATTGTGTGGCCCTATTGGAAGCCCTGGCATTTAAAAAAAAAACATGGAAAAATTAGGTAGAGGGCAATGAAACCTTAGGGAAAATGTTGTGTATGTGAATTTCCGAGAGTCTCCTTTCTTGTGCATGACAATTTTTTAATCAATGTTTAAAATCACTCAACAGAAAAGCTACAATAAAAGCAGCTATTTCCTCCACCTAGAAGAATGATTGAAATTCTCCCAAGAGCATTCAGGAGCAGAAGTATTATAGTAGACCAGGATTCTGGTTTCTTATACCCTAGTTTGATATCTACAATCCATGACAATGCCATTTTTCCCCTCCCCTCAATCTAGGCTGTCCAGTGATGTTTTAATTGTGTGTGATTTACAGGATCATGCATTGTATAAAATAGATTTAATATTATTTATGAATTTACAGCAGATGTGCAAAGTCAGCCAGGGCAGCATAAACATGAAGGAAGGGCACTGAACAGCATATGTGGTTGTCTATTAGAGTCTAACAGCGCTTTTGCTGGGGATGGAAGCTATCAACAGAACTGCTGGGGGCTGCAGATTCTGGTGCACTGTTCACCTCCAGAGCTCATCACAGCAGAACAACTTATTTGCTTTGGTATTGCCTTAGTGATTGTCATCCCCATTTAATGTGTTCATATGGAAGTGTGCACGCTTTAATTGGCATATGTCCCATGACAGAATGAAGTGGTGTATAAAGATGAAAAAGGAAATTAAACAAAATTAATGGCCTGTTTGAACCTCAAAATCTCAAAGCTACATGCCTTCTACTTGCAAAGACATAGCAAGTACTGAGTTCCTTTCTACCCAGTTGTTGCACACATTTCTTGAAAGCGGGTGTTTTTTTTTTAATGGAGGTCTTATTAAAAGGAACAACTATTTCTTCTGAAAATAGTTTAAAAATGTGACATAAATTCTTCATGGATTCCATTTTTGTGTACTAAGCACTTCCATTCTTGTCTGTATTCAGATTGTCTTTCCCATTGAATTGTTTTATTTTTCATTGAAAATATTTTTTATGCAGTATATTCTGATCACACTCTGTTCCACCCTCATCTCCCTGCAGATCCTCTTAACCTATCCAACTCCATGCCTTCTTTCTCTGTATCCTTTTTTCTCCTTTCTCTATTTCTTTAGAAAGCAAACAGGCCAATCAAAATAAGCAAATCAGAATAAAATAGACAGAGAAAAACAAAACCAAAGAAAAACTACATGAAATATACACATGAAGAAATACAAGCATGCACACACAAAACCCATAAAAACACAAAACAGAAGCCATTAAAAGAAAGCAAAAGACAAATAAGGTCAAAATGCCCAAACTAAGCCCTATGAGACAAAACACGTCAGCATATTCTTTAGCGTTCTTTTTGTTCTTTTTCCTGCTGGACATGGAGCCTCCTTTAATGTGGTTTGTATACTCAGTGAGACTCCAGTGGAGAAATAATTTTCCTTTGGATGTGTTTGTCAGTTGGAGATAGCTTCTGCATTAGAGATGGGGATTTGTGTCTGCTTATCCTCTATGTGATGGAACCCAGTTTGACCTGGACCTGTGCAGTTCTTATATATGCTTCCCCAGTATCTGTGATTTCATGTGTGTGTCAGTCCTGCTGTATGCCATGGTATTTTGTTTGTGTTCTGACAAATTAAACTTGCCTGAAGATCAGAGAGCGGTGTTCATCCTGGCTGCCCGGCTAGCTTAGCCCCAAAATAACCACACAGAAATTATATTAATTAAAGCACTGCTTGGCCCATTTGCTCTAGCCTCTTATTGGCTAACACTCACATCTTGATTTAATCTATTTTTTTATTAATCTGTATATTGCCACGTGGCAGTGGCTTACTGGGAAAGATTCAGCATGTCTGACTCTGGCGGCTCCATGGTGGCTCTCCCTGACTCTGCTTTCTTCCTCCCAGATTTCAGTTCTGTCTTCTCCACCTACCTAAATTCTGCCCTATCCAGCCAAAGCAGTTTTCTTTATTCATTAACCAATATAAGCAACACAGAGGGGACTCCCACATCACAGTGTAGTTCCCTGGCAATTTTCTAGTTTCTGGTGCACCAGGCTCTGGGTTAAATTTTAACATTTCATCCTGTAAATCAAAATCCAGATCAACCAACAAGTGAACCCTCCACACAATTAAGAATTTCATTTGAGCAAGGTGGTGATGCATGCCTTTAATCCTAGCACTTGGGAGGCAGAGGCAGGCGGATCTCTGTGAGTTCGAGGCCAGCCTGGTCTACAAGAGCTAGTTCCAGGACAGGAACCAAAAAAGCTATGGAGAAACCCTGTCTCGAAGTACTCTACAACACATTGGCACAGGAGACCACTTCCTACGTATAACAGACATTAAGGGCCTCATTGAATAACTGGGACCTCCTGAGACTGAGAAGCTTCTGTAAAGAAAAGGACACTGTCACTAAGACACTAAGACAACCCACTGACTGGGAGAAGATCTTCACCAACCCTGCAACTGGCAAAGGACTGATCTCCAAAATATATAAAGAACTCAAGAAACTAGACCGTAAAAGGCTAATCAACCCAATTAAAAAATGGGGCACTGACCTGAACAGAGAATTCTCAACAGAAGAAGTTCAAATGGCCATAAGACACTTAAGGAAATGCTCAACTTCCTTAGTGATCAGGGAAATGAAAATCAAGACAACTTTAAGATACCATCTTACACCTGTCAGAATGGCTAAAATCAAAAACACCAATGATAGCCTTTGCTGGAGAGGTTGTGGAGAAAGGGGTACACTCATCCATTGCTG